>NW_015971596.1:0-473107 GCF_000835475.1 Cladophialophora bantiana CBS 173.52
GTATATATAATGCCTGTGCTCTGTGCGCTCTGTGCGCTCTGTGCGCTCTGTGCCAACAGAGCCAACAGGGCCAACAGAGCCAACAGGGCATATCACGTGACTCAGCCTTGCTCTCCTATGGATCCTTCCACCTGTCCAATGAGTGTGGTGAGTCGCGCCAATGCAACTCGTGACCGGTCTTCCTCAAGGCTGTGTCTAACAAGAGTATAACTATCTAAGATAGTGAGAGTATATATATAATACTTACGCTCTATACGCTCTATACGCTCTATGCGCTCTATTAATAGAGCTAATAGGGCTAATAGAGCCAATAGAGTCTATTACGTAATTTAGCCTTATTCCTCCGTGAATCCTTTTAGATATTTAATAAGCGTAATAAGTCGTACTCGTGCGACTCGTAATTAATCTTCCGTAAGACTATGTCTAACACTACTCTTTCTCCGATTAGACTCTTATTCTAAGAGTTCGTCTTAGCGATAATATAAAAGCGAGACGCTATCTAGCTTAAATTTATTTAAGTCTAAAGATATCTTTTCTTCTTTCTTTCTTAGATATTCGCAAAGCTTCCCGTTAACGTTTCTCTAAGCGTCGCCTTCTTACTAAAAAGATAAAACGTCTAGGTTCTTTAACTATAACCCCTTATTTAAATTACGCTAGATCGTCCTCTATCTACTTTCTCCTAAAAGATAATTCTCGCTATAGTGAGTGTACTCAGAAAAATATAAGATATAATAATTAATATTCCGAGGAGAAGTTTTAGTCTCTAGAGAAGAAGAAGAAAGAGTTAGAAAGTCGTTGCCGTAAGGCGCGTAAAGGGATGGCGGAACGGGCTCGAAGGCTATACGACCGCATGGCTTAAGTGCGTGCTAAAGCTACTAAGTTCGTAGCCGAATCGGCTAAGTTAGAACGTCGGTTAGCTAGCTATCAGCGATAAATAGAGAGATATACTCGTGCTCAGAGCGATATAATGGTTCGGCAATTCTAGATATTAAATGCCCTTAATCGGGAAGAGAGATATACGCCGGATAAACCTAAGCTACCGATAGCTTATAAGTTCGCCTTCGACGATGAATAGCTAAATACTTTACTAGCGTTAGAAACTACTTAGAGTAATCCTTCCTTATTTTCCTTAGAAGTTTCTTCGAAAGGTTAGTCTCTAGTTCCTAGCTATTTTCGCACTCGTCGTATTCTAATTATTTAATTAGATATTAGGGCTAGCCGCGCTTAACGCGTTTTCTAAGGACCTTCTTAACGTCATATTTCTTAGATACTATCTTCTCATCTAGCGAAAGTATTTAGATAATTTTAGCGTTCCGCGATACTAGTTTAAGGAGTGCTTTATAAAATACGTTATAAATTTTTATATCCTTTAGTAATTTTAGTCGATATATAACGTCTCTAAGTTTATCTTTAATTCTAAATAGTCCGAGTTTCGTATAGTCTAGCTTCGCACTTAGTCTCTTCGTTTTAATATTTTTCCGTAAAAGATAGACGGGGTCCCTCTTCTCTAGGAGCGATCCCTCGATTCGTTTCTTATTTACGTAGCTTATTATTCTTTCTATGAGAAATCGTAGATCTAACTTAAGTTATTCGTATAGTTCCTTTATAGTTAATGTTATATTTTTAGCCCTTAGGTTTAGACTTTCGTCTATAACTTCTTTAAGTCGTGGGTGAAACCCATAGTTAGTAAAGAATGAACTTATTTCTATTACTAACTTATAATTATTAAAGTAAAATTAAGTAACTAGTAGTAGCCTTACCTAGTTCGTTTAACTATAGTCTACGTATATTCTTAAGTATTATTCTAAAGTCTAGTTCGTTCTTTCTATTTAGCCGTCTATCTAAGAGTGGAACGATATAAATAGTTTATACTTCGTCATTAGTATTTCCATTAATATCTTTTAAAATTTAGATGTAAAAAGCTTATCTCTATCTATAATAATCTCTTTAGACATTTCGTAATTAGTAAAGACTATTCGTAGAAATTCATATATAAATTCTTCTACTATTAATTTCTTAAGGTATAGTCTAAAGTATAAAAACTTCGTTAGTCTATTATATATCATTAGTATACTATCGTAGATTACTTTCGTAAGGGGTTCTTATAATTTAAATAGTTTCGTAATAAAGTTAAATATAATAAATATCTAGGCTTCGTCGAGAACTTATAACGATTTTAGTAGTTCGTAGGGCCTATATCTCGCGTACTTCGTCTACGCGTACACTTCGCACTAGTTAATAAATTCTTAGATCTCTTATCTCATATACTTCTAAGGGTCGTGGTATCGGGTGATAAGCTTAATTATCTTATCGACTCCTGGGTGTTCTATCAATGAATCGTTGTAATAATGCTTCATAACTTCTAGGCGTATAACTTCATTATGCACCCTATCTACGAAGTAATATTCCGTTATATTAGTTTTTAGATTAAATCGGTAGTTATCTTTCTCTAAGACTACTTCTATTACTACGAGTACTAGTCGTATATATATAAGATATTCTTCCTCTTATCGTAGTAAGATTAGTGAGATTAGCTTTATATCCTTTATATAGTCTAGTCGTCGACTAAGAGCATCTACTCAGCCGTTTTCTTTCCCTTTAATATAGTAAATTCTAAAGTTATATATAGCGAGTGTTTTTACCTATCGCACTTATCTTCTATTAAATATTTTAGTCGTATTCCAGTATAAAAGATTCTTATAATTCGAATAGACCTTCACTAAGTATTTAGGTTCTTCTAAATAAACTCTCTAGTGTTTAAATACTTTCACTATAGCGAGTAATTCTTTATCGTAAATATCGTAGTGAAGCTCTAGTTCTATCATTTTTCGTGAGAAGTAGGCGACTAGCCTAATCTTCCCGTCTTATTCTATCTATATAAGAACCGCAGCGATCGCGCTATCTAATGCATTCATCTTAAGAAGTGTCTATAGATCCGGGTCGAAGATCGTAAGGATCGGGGTCTCGGTGAACGCTTTCTTAAGATCCTTAATCGTCTATCTAGTAAGCTCTATTAAAGTAAAGGTCGCGACTCCTTTCTTTATTAGGTTTATTAGGGATATAGTGATTCGCGAGTAATTTCGTATAAACTTCCGATAGAAGTTAGCGAATCCTAGGAACGCTTATAGTTCCCTTAGTGTAGTTAGTTCTAGCCATTCTAATACGCTTTTAACCTTATCGGGGTTCATCTTAAGTCCTTCTCGGGTGACTATATATCCTAAGAATTTAACACTATCTTTATAGAATTTACATTTTTCTAGCTTAACCGATAACTAGTATTTCTAAAGAGCCTCCAGTACCTTCGTTACGTATTCCATATATTTCTTATAGATCTTAAAGTAGATTAATATATTATTTAAGTATACGACATAGAATATATTAAGGTATTTTCTCAACATATTGTTAATTAGTGCCTAAAACGTTGCTGGGGCGTTAGTGAGTTCGAACGGCATCACGCAATACTCGAATAGTCCATATCGAGTCCTGAAAGCCGTTTTCCACTCTTCGCCTTCTTTTATGCGTATACGGTAGTACGCGTCTCGAATGTCGAGTACCGTAAAGTATCTAGCGCCTCTTAGCCGGTCTTATAGCTCATTAATTCGTAGTAGCGAGTAGACATTCTTAATGGTAATGTCGTTGAGCTTTCGATAGTCCACATATAATCGGAGCTTACTATCTTTCTTTAGAGTAAATAGAATTAGATATCCTACCTCCGACTTCGATGATCTAATATAGTCTTTAGCTATATTTTCTTTAAGATATTCTCGTAGAGCGACTTACTCTTTCTTCGATAGAGAGTAGAGGGGTCCGAATATAGGTTGTTTCCCTTCCTAAAGATATATTTCGTGGTCCCATGACTTATATTCTAGTAGTGCATTAGTTTCTATCTTCTTCTCGAATACTAATTTTAAGTGTGCGTATTATGGTGAATATTCCATAGTCGTATTATTAAAAACCCGTGCCGATCGCACTCAGACCGTTTTCTTTACGTAGGTTTATACCGCCTCCATTTCTATTTCTAGGGTTTTATTATCGTGGTCGTAGTTATCGAACCGCACCTAGGATTTAGCTCAGTCGATAATAGGGTTATAGTATTTTAGCCATGGCATCCCAAGGACTATATCGTATTTTATGTCTATAATATTAAGATCCAGTCTTTTCTAGTAATCATCGATCGTTAGTTACACTGCTTTTAGCTCGTGCGTAAGTTATATCATAATTATTCCATCGAATCTAGTAATTAAGTTAGATTCCGGCCTTAGAACTTTCCAGTTTTATAGCTTCTTTACTATTCTCGTATATACGAGGTTCCCTATATATTCTAAATCTATTAGAATGCTAACTTCTTAGTCTTTAAGTGTCCCTCTAAGGAATATAGCTCTAGCGTTAGACCTTATAGCCGTATTTACTTTAAGTTTTAACTTTCGCCTTTCTTCTCTAATTCTAACTAGATGTACGTCTTTACTATTAATCTTTTAGCGCTAGCGTTTTCTAGGGGTATACTTCCGGTGATGTAGGTGCCCCTTATCCTCCCACTAACCTAGTTTTTTAGTTAGTGAAGGTAGTCTATTCTTTCATCTTAAGGTTATGATACGTCGCAATTATGGTCGTCGTAACGTTGAATTAACTCGGTATGGGCTTATTATACTTCGATAGCCGTTATATCTAGCTTCTCGGGCTATAAATAGTCGAGATGCTACTCGTGGAGGTGTGGAATTAATCGGAGTGGACAGCTATGAACGCGGTTGTAAGAAAATAGTTCGGCGATAAGCACGTTAGGCAAAGTCTTAATATATCGTGGAACTAGAACTCCTCGTTCTCGACATGCGCGTATGGTTATCTATACCCCGGCTTCTACTCGATCCATAATTCTTATATAATTAATTCGTTCGCGAACTTCTTCTTCTAAAAGTCTCGCCATTCTAGTAATATCTAGGATATTTCTTTCGGTGAGAGATCGTAGAAAGGTCTCTTCTTAGTTTATAGCCTTCCTTACTTCGCGAATAATTTATTCCGTTTACGCTACCGTCGCTATAACTCATTTAGTGACTTCTCGAATTAATTATCTAATTTCTTCTTCCGTGAAGAATTCTTTAGGTCCCTATGTTTAGCTCTCCCTAGTGTAATCGGGGTCTAAGTCGTATTTAGAATTAGCCATATTATATTCAAGTGGCGTCGTATCATCGGAAGAAATCTAGGTTAATGATTGTCCTTATGAATTTCCTCCTTAGTGGGCGTATATAAAATCTAGGTGAGTGTTAGTCTATAGATATTCTTAACTTCGATATATATAAATCCTAAAGATTGTTTCTATGTCTATCAGTAATTCGTCTAGTTCGTACACCGTATAATTATATTCTATAATTCGCCGTGGATAGTAAGGGTCGGAGCATAGTTTCCTTGTCCAATACTTAGTTCGAATATGGATTTTATTGGTAGTGATTCCCGTGATAACCGCTTTCCCTTAGTCTATAGAGTCGCCTGGGCGTACATATCCTCCTTCAGCTATATTAGCTTCTAGAGCTATTTTAGCGACTTTCTCCTACTTTGGTTACTTTTCTACGGTAGCGACCTACTTCTTTATTACGAACCCACCGTTGTCCCTAAGTACTCTACGCCCTCCACCCAAATCGGGTGAACGGTATAGAAAGAAAAGGAAAGAATAAGGTAAAGGACGGTTAAGGCACAAGGCTATCGGTTAACGCTACCTTACCCTTTTCACGTGATAGAAAGAGAGAAAGCTATAAGAGTCTCCTCTCACCTAAATCGGCTAAGAGAGAACTCTTCCTTTTTCTTAAGCGTTGAGTCGTTGTCAATAGAGCTACGTAAATAGAATAAGATATTCAGCTACTCTAATTCCTTTATATCTACTGCGTTACGTAGGTCCCTAATAATTCTCAACGCTTACCTATTACGTAGTGGCACTGTCGAGCTAGTAGTAGCTATATACGATTCTAGGGAGACCCCTAAAAACCATCCTTACTAGGGTAAGTTCCCACCTAAATTAGATGAGAATAAACCCCTCATCGCCCCGAGATAATGAGGCGCCCGAGGTCTCGTCGGGGACTGTCGATGAAGACCCTACGACCACTACGGGCCCTACAGACCCGCGACACCCTATTTTCACGCCTACGGACGTAAGTGACCTCGAAGAAATGAATGATAAACAATTATAGACCGAACTATTTAGGCTTAAAAGAGAAAGAACACGGCGAGAATAAATAGACCGAATCCATTACCTACGGAGAGGGGGTACTCTCAGTGTAGAATAAAGATTAATGTAAGAGACTACAGTATATTCTCGAAGTCTCCCACCTAAATCGAGTAAAAATAATAAGCGACTAGCTATAGATAATTTAGCTAGCTACGCGAAAATCTTTAAGGCGGACCCCCCGAAGTATTTTAATAGAGATAGTTACTAGGTCTTAACCGAGTTTATTATAAGCATCGAGATGTATTTCGAGTCCTATCACTAGAATCTAATAGACTCTAAGATAACTAAGTAGACTATCTAAACGGCGGTAACCTAGCTAGATAAAGAGCCTCGTTAGATATATTATAGACAACGTAACGTACCCGCTAGTTAGAAAGAATTCCTTACGTTCCTTCGAGGCACTATTAAAGACTCTTAAACTTATACTTTTAAGGCCACTTATACTACTTAGTTTAGAAAGTAATGAAAAGAATAGAGTATTCATTAGTACTTACATAAACTAAAGTAGATAGAGGCCGAGATAAAGGCATTAAGACTTACGGAAGTCGAGTAAAAGATATAGCGTTTTCTTTACGGTCTATAGTCTAATATTCGTAACGTAGTTATGGTAGAGCTATAGGAGGTACGTCTCAATAGAGATACTATCCTTACGGCCGCCTATCGCCATGAGACACGTTTCGCGAATGAGTAAAAGAGTAAGGCTAAGGAGAAGAATGCTTTAGGGAAAAAAAATGAGCTTCTAAAGTAAAAGACATCGATGGCTATAATAGAAAGTAGAAATAGAACTTCCCACCCGAATCGGGAGAGAAAAAATATATTTAGTTCGCTAAACGTGTCAGCTAAGTCCAAAGCTAAGCAGAGAGAAAAATCAACGTCCTCGTTTGTTCCTAAGTGCTATAATTGCCACAAGGAAGGGCATCTAGTACGGAATTGCCCTAAAAAGAGTATAAAAAAATAGATACTAATGTAGTAAACGCAGCTACCGCATTAGGGCACATTCAGTCTACGAGATACGGCGCATTAGAGTAACGCTGTGTAAGCATTTAAGTAATAATCCGAGTAAAGAGCGAGAAGCATCGATTACGGGCCCTTATGAACTATGGGGTACAGGACGACTTCATCTCATAGATAACTATTGTTAGGCTTAGTTTAAAAGGCGTTTCACCAGATGTATTTAGAAAGGCTGTGAATAGTCGGCAGATCACCATTTACGGCCGTTATAGCCTCGAGATTTAGACCATTAATGACCGGGGAAGGACTACTAAGGCCAGACTTAATTTATTATCTACGAATATCGAGGAATTCAACATAATACTCGGTATACGCTAACTCGAAGTAATTAATTCCGACATTAATTTTAGAGATGATACCTAGGTAGTGAGAGATCTAGACCGCTAAATTCAAATTAGTATAATTACAGCGTAAGAGCTTATTTAAGAGAAGAATAAAATCTATATTATGTAGTATTAATCTTTAGAGAAATCTTAAAGGGTTTCTTATTCGAATCGGGTAAGATAGTATTTCACCCGCCTCCGAACTCTTATATTAAGTAAAGACGAAGATATATCTTCTCTTTATACTAGCTATAGCGACGTAGCATTAGATCCGGGCGAGGCTTAAATTTCACTAGTGTCGAAGGTAGAGTATGTAATTAATCTTACGCTAGATATAATAGCACTCTATAGACCCATCTATCCTTTAAGTAATAGAGAACTCGAGGCTCTAAGGAAATACTTTAATAATATATTAATGAAAGAGTAAATTCGACGAAGTATCTCACCTATTAAGACTTCTATTCTATTTATTCTAAAGAAAGACGAAGAACTTCGCCTCTATGTGGACTATAGAGGGCTAAATAAGGTTACGATTAAGAATCGTTATTCATTACCCTTAATATCTGAGATTCTTAATCGCCTAGTAGGAGCAAAACTCTTTATAAAGCTAGATCTACGAGATGCTTACTATAGAATTCTCATTAAGGTAGAGAACTAGTAAAAAATAGTATTCCGCACTAGATATAGGTAGTTCGAGTACTTAGTAATGTCTTTTAGACTAATGAATGCCTTAGCTATCTTCTAGACATACGTAGACGAGTCTCTAAAGAGCTTACTAGACGTTTTCTGCATTATATATATAGACGATATTCTAATCTTTAGCAGAATAGAGAAGAAATACGAGAATTATATTAAATAAGTACTCGAAAGACTTCGAAAATCACGGCTTTTCATTAAACTCAGTAAATGTGAGTTCTATATAAGAGAAGTAATATTTCTAGGCTTCATCGTTAATAAGAAAGAAGTTTTAATAAATCCTTAGAGAGTAATAGCCATCCGAGATTAATCTACCCCCTAGATATTTAGAGATATCTAGATATTTCTAGAGTTTACTAATTTCTATAGGGGCTTCATCCGTAATTTCTTAAGAGTAGTGACGCTAATTATAGACCTACTAAAGAAAATAAAGTATAACGTAAAGAAGAGCCCTCTAAAATGAACTCTAAAAGTAAATGAGGCTTTTTAAGAGCTTAAGAAGCGCTTTAAAAGAGCCTCTCTACTCCATCATTACGATCTAGACCTAGAGATAAGAGTAGAGATCGATATCTCTAGTAGTAAACTAGAAGATATATTATTCTAGAAGATCACTATTCCCTTATCTAAAATGAATAAGAAATCTTTATTCGTTTAGAAACCTATAGCCTTCTACTCCCGTAAATATAAATCTAAGGAAATTCGGTACTCTACGAGTGACTAGGAAATGCTAATGATTATATACGCATTCAAGGAATAAAGGCATTATCTAGAAGCCCCCTCTAAGATAGTGACTATGGTCACTAATTATAAAGCGCTAACCCACTTTATAAATATAATGGTGTTAGCTCGAAAGAGATAAATACGCTGAGTAGAAGATCTAGTAGCATTCAATTTTCGTATTAAATAGAGGGTAGGTAAGAAAAACCCCGCTGATGGCTTATTCAGAAGGTCTAATTATAAGCGAGTAATTTTAAGTGCTGATAAATAGAGCAATATACTGCATGAACTTATAGCCCTACGCTCAGAGCCTCCACCCGAATCGGGTGGAGACGGTGAAGTATCGATATCGATTAGCGCTGTTCGAATTGCGATATTAACGAGAGCGCAGTCGTTACGAAAACCGCATCCAAGGAACAGTGAATGAAACACTATTTTTAGTCCAATACCTTCTACTAGCGAAGTAGAGCTAAAGTAGAAGAGCGATAGATTAAATAAACTCATCGAGGACGGTCGCCTAGTAAATGTAAGCTAGGCGACCCCTAAAAGAGAAAGAGCGTCGACTTTCTCACCCGAATTAGGTGGGAGAGCAAATCTAGAAGCTCAGATTCGGGAGGCGTAGAGTCTTAATCGATTCGTAGACGTACGAATGTGGACAACCTTCGTAGATAAAGGGCATTAGACACTAGATTAAGCGAAAATAGTTCGACGAAATGAACTTATTTATATTTCTAATGATTCAACGATTAAGGCTGAGATCCTAAGGGTTAATCATAATGATCCTTAGGACGGGGGTTACTTTAGGCGAGCTAGAACGCTCGAAGTTATTTAGCGTTATTATTAATGGCCTAGGGTAAAGAGGGACGTTTACGAGTATATAAATACTTATGATGTATACTAAAGAATAAAGGTTCTAAGGTATAAGCTTTATAGAGAGCTAGTCTCTCTAGCTCCGTCGATGAAGCCCTAGTAAGGTATTACTATAGACTTCATCGTAGGGCTACCACCGTCTAAGCATCGGAATAGCGTCTACGACGCGGTACTAATAGTAGTAGATAGGCACTTAAAAATAGTGCGTCTCATTCTATGTAAGCAAGACATAACGACCTAGAAATTAGGAACGATCTTAATTAATAAAGTCTTCTCGAGATATGGAATGCCTAAAATAATTATAAGTAATAGAGACTCTCTATTTACGTCGAAGTATTAGAAGACGATGTGCTATTATCTCACGGTTAAGAGAAAGCTATTAATCGCTTTTCATCTATAGATAGACGAATAAATAGAGCGGCTAAATTAAGTACTTAAATGCTACTTAAGATACTATCTAAATAACGAATAAAGTAACTAAACTAAACTACTTAGCAGTGCAGAATAAACTATTAATAATAGCCGAAATAGTACGATTAATACTATATCGTTCTAGATAGTATATAACTATAAACCTAGTATAAAAAGAAATCTTAAAGATTCTTATTCACCCGAATTAGGTAAAAAGGAACCGCTCTTAATTCATAAGAGAGTAAGACAAAATACTAAGAAGATTTTAGCTATACGAGCTCACTTACGAGAATCCTAGTAAAGGACGTAAGAAAAGATTAAGAGCTACTATAATTAGCACCGTAAGAATATAGAATTTATAGCGGACGATCTAGTTATACTCTCAACGAAAAACATTAAGTTACGTAAAGCTAGTAAGAAACTCTCTAATAAGTATATAGGGCCTTTCTACGTTAAACAACGAATAGATAAAAATATCTATTAACTTACTCTATCTAAGCGTTATAAACGAATTCATTTAATATTTTACGTTTCACTTCTTTAGGCTTATCATTAACGCTAAGAAACTCTTTCTTCTTCACCTATCAATGTAGATAAAGAGGAAGAGTTCGATGTAGAATAGATCCTAGACGCTTAAGAAAAGGGAGTAAGACGACGTTAATTAGTTAAATGGCTAGGGTGAGGCTATAAACATAATATATAGAAACCTAGGAAACACTTCATCGGTGCCCTTATACGAAAAATAATTAGAGAGTTCGACGAAAAGTACGGCGTACGTACTTAATGAGAAATATCTCTCACCTAAATCGAGTGAGGGTATACTTAGTTTCACTACAAAGGGCTACTTACAATCTACGCTACGTAAAGGCGATACCCTTATAGATCGTTTTAAGGATCCCGATCTACCCCTAAGGATAAGTATTACTCTACTATCCATATATATTCTATATTTTAGGGAGGTCCCGACCTACCTCCTAAGAATAATGTTGCCCTACTATTCACTTATATTCTATATAGCCCTAATATTAGTACTATAAACGAGAAGAACGACGTCGTCCAGAGACATCGTTGTCCCAGCGGCCATAGGCCTAGAGACGTTCTTAATTCATATATTCGACCTACATTTTAAGGCCGCGAAGAGTAGCTAACTATACGTCCGGCACTCTCTAGTGAGCGCGGACGGCGGCAGCGAAAGAGAAGAAAGAGACAATAATCTTCTTCAAGATCGGCGAAGCTAGAGAAGAGAAGAGAGAAGAGAAGGAGTTACTAGAATAATTAGTACTCTAGTCTATTTCACTATTAGTGATTTCTCACTCGAATCGGGTGAGAAGAATAAGTATATCGAAACCCGAGCTAAAATCCTCCTCATCGTCATTGACGAAGGTAGAAGGGGCCGGGAGAGAGGGAGCCACTGTTCTAATTAGTATTATTCCTTCACCTCTTAATATCACTAATAAAAGGTGAAAACGTTCATTAGGACGTCTAGTAAATGCTAAATCTCTCTAAGATCGAAGAGGTCGGTATCGTCGCTAACCTTATAAATACGATTAGCTTTTCGAAATATGGGCTTAAGCCCCTATACTTAGAACTTAAGTTATTCTCTAAAATAGATGTTAGTGATTCATCACCCGAATCGAATGAGAAACATCTACATCTAATCGGCTGAAATAGCCGAATCACTGCTAGCAACGAAAATTACTCTCTCGATGAGAGCTTAGAGGGCACGATAACCTACCTACAGATTAACGGGGACTTAATTTATTTAGCATACTATTAACCTTAGCTAAATTCTCACTCACGACAACGCAGCCAGCGCCAGGCCGGGAACGAGAGCAAAACCCACACAACTTAGACTAAGTTCAGTCGCAGGGCAAGGCAGAAAAAACTAGCTCCGAGCCAGGAGTAGACGGAGGATCCGTAAAACCGCGGAAAGCGCTTCTTTCGTTAGTACGCTGTTATTATTCTAATATTATAGAACTCATAATTCTTATTAATAAGGCTGGCACCATAGCCTAACTAAGACTAAGTATCTAGCCGGACTTCCTCGTACGTAAGAGACTATATATATATTAGTAGCGTCTCTCACCCGAGTGAGGTGAATAATACTTATACATCTTATAATTAATCTAAACGAGAAAGAAAGAGACGAAGAAGGCCATAGTAAAGGGCTTAAGAACCAAAGCAAAGGCTGAAGTGAATTGAACCTCACTCGCATTGCTATAATAATATAAAACGGCTGTCTCACCTAAATCGGGTGGGAATTTAATCACTTACTATTGTTAGTGAATGGCTATTTAACTACTATATTATTATCTTCGTTATTAATAATTAAGACGGCCTATCTATACGATGGATTAAGGCTGTCTTCATACTCGCAGCGACTCGAGGGCGAGCCGCTTTTTAGAGGGGGGGCAACTATCACGAACCCACCGTTGTCCCTAAGTACTCTACGCCCTCCACCCGAATCGGGTGGACGGTATAGAAAGAAAAGGAAAGAATAAGGCAAAGGACGGTTGAGACATAAGACTATCGGTTAACGCTGCCTTACCCTTTTCACGTAATAGAAAGAGGGGAAGCTATAAGAGTCTCCTCTCACCTAAATCGGCTAAGAGAGAACTCTTCCTTTTTCTTAAGCGTTGAGTCGTTGTCAATAGGGCTACGTAAATAGAACAAGGCATTCAGCTACTCTAATTCCTTTATACCTACTACGTTGCGTAGATCCCTAATATTCTTCTTTTATTTACATTCCTTTACGTAGTATCCTAGCTTCCCATAGCTATAGTAGATAACCTCTTTCTTTTTCCCGGAAGATTCTTTTAGTTTATTCTTTCTAAGGTTATTTCGCCGTTTCTACGCCTAGCTTAGATCCATAGATTAGAGTCCGTAGTACGGCTTACGTCTCTTCTAGATATTTATCTATTAAGCCTTCGTAGCTTATATCTTTCTAGAATTGTAGGGTTCTTATTACCGATATTCTTTAATATCGTTATCTTCTTTAATAGCGATAGCGATCTAGTTCTCTAAGGTAATCTTTTTAAGATATCGTAGTTCCCACTTAATCTTTAGTTTTAGTTCTTCTCTAAAGATCGGAATAGTGATATTATCCTACCATCCTAGAGCTATATTTAGTGTCCTAAATTTTATCGCGTATTCTTAAACTAACTCCGTTTATCGGAGACCCACTATTTTCTTTTAGACTTTCTTTTCCTCATCCTTTACCCTAAACATTAGCTTCACCGTTTCCTTAAACTCTATAAATGTTTCGAATAGGTTAATAGTTTCGTCTTCCCTATCGTCTCCTTCGTTTTCCATATAGTTCTTAACGAAGGGTCTAAGCCATACCTTAGCGTCTCCTTCAAAATAGCTTCCTATAAAAAGGATCTTCTATAAGTCGTTCTGGAAGTTAGTGAGGTTCATTAGAATATACATATTTATATAGTGAATAAAGAGTATAAGCTTAGACTCCACGCCGTTAAAGGGCTTAGGTGGATTGCTAATCTTCCCTTTGCTAACTGTCAATGGTACGTCCCTGGAAGAGCTTGCCACACTTATCCCATACGCCGGTGGTGGTGCACTGGCCGTAGTTCTTAGGGTGCTTAGTGTTGATCTTAGTGTACTCGAGGTTATCGACATCGTGTTATCGTTGAGTGATAGTCGTGCAGTACGTTACGTAAGTTCGTCTATAGGTGAGGCGGGTCGGTTCGGTCTACTTATATGGGTTGCCTTCCGCAACGGGGGTGGTAGCCAAAGTGTTAAGGATCCCTACTGATCCTAACTGGGTTAGGGTTCTCAGTAACAATCCGTGAATAGTATGAGCTGGTTGAGGAAGACACAAGGTATGAGTAGGGTTCTCTACTACTAAGAACTGTATAGTTCAGTAGATAACATGAGTTGGCTACGAAGGGAGTGTAACTATCTAGGGTAGTGAGGGTGTATATATAATGCTTACGCTCTGTGCGCTCTGTGCGCTCTGTGCGCTCTGTTGACAGAGCCAATAGGGCCAACAGGGCCAACAGGGCCTATCACGTGATCCAGCCTTGTTCCTCCGTGGATCCTTCCAGGTGTCCAATGAGCGTGATGAGTCGTGCTCGTGCGACTCGCAATCGGTCTTCCGCAAGGCTGTGTCTAACAGTTAGCCTCACGAGGGATTTCTTAATAATCTTCTTAATTAAAGGCTACTTTTGCCACGACTGCTGGAGTGACACTCGAGACTAAGAATGTCGGTATTATGGCGTCCCTATCAATGATTACTGTAATGCTTTGGCCATCTCTTAATCGCCTCTTTAAAAGCCATCCCGTCTTTTACGTCCTGTAATAATCCGTCATCTGCTTCCTTATGCACCGGCAATAACTCCATAACCTCGCTTAACTTCTCCCTCGGAATCACACAGCAAACCATCTCTGCTTCATCTGCCACCAATAAGTCTCCTGGCTTGATCACCACATCTCCAATTTTAATTGGCACATCCACTGCCCATGGCTTCCCTTGTAGACTCGTACCAGGACTAGTCAACGCCTTTGCCCAGCACTGAAAGCTCCCATCCTTACACAGCTCACCACATCCAACGATATCACGAGCTCGCCCATCGATAAAGCAGCCGCTAATGCCACGAACTTTGTAGCGTGTAGCTACGATATCACCCAAGAGAGCAGCGATCTGATGTGAGGGCTGCTGCATAAGGACCACGGATCCTGCAGGCGCAACATCGGAGAAGTGTTTATCGCCTGGGAGATTGGATTTTGAAGGAACAATTAAGCCGTCATATTCGGTGCCTGGAGTATGGGCGTTGTCGACAAAAAGCACGGTACTGATAGGGGCAACAAGGCGATGGCTAGAGCCATGACGAGTGGGAATCGGTGAGATGTCGCGAAGGAAGCCGGCAGAGGGAATATGAAGTTTTAGAAGAGCATCAGAGACGTCGCAAGGTGAGTACGACTGTGAGATCTGAGCGCAGATTGAAGGGATGTCGAGTTCGTCAGACATAATTTTGCTGTTAGGTTTAGAGGGATATTATACTAGGCTTTGTTCAACCGCCTACGGTTTCGAGATTCTTCTTTAAAAATATGGCAGTTAGTAAGTAGGCCGAGGTTATCGACATCATAGTTTATTTGGAGATTCTTCTAATGAAATTATGTAGGTGCGGAGTTAACCCTTCCCCGCACTCGCGGGGATTTCGCCGAGCACATACGAGTTACGGCTGCAGGGGCAAGCGTACCTATGCTACCTAAAATCCCTAAATATTTAGTCACTATTAAATAGTCTTATCTTGAACCATTCTTTACCTTATTCTTTTCTTCCTATACCACTCAACCGAATCCGGTGAAGGGCGTAGGGTACTTAGGGCCAACGGTAGATTCGTGACACTACTATACATAAAATCTATAGTAATAACGTCATTTAAACGCTCAAAGGAAATCTCGGCCATTTTCACGTATCGAGCCTCCGACTCGTTTATCGCAACATTCTTTAAATTAGGTGATTAGCTAGTGCTTTATCTCATAGCCTAGCCAATTAGGGCGTAGCCTCGATATCGGGTCTAAGGACCTAAGATAATTCTAGGTGCCAATGATAGTTAATGGGATAGTTTTTCTCCTTAGTTTCTCCGTCGTCGCTCACTCGCTGTCGAATTATACTGTGAGCGATGAGATAAAAGGGTTTCAACTCGTACTCTACTCAGAAAAGAACATATCTAAGTAAGGCTAGGCGTAATTAATAGGCGTTATAGGCGAGAAAAAGCTAAGTTGAGATAAACTACGACCTTTAGCAACGAAAAAAGAGAAAACGAAAAGAACCTTTATTACTATCTACTTAAGATAACCCTAAGACGTTACTAATCGTTTCTACTACTTAATAACTACTCTAGAATCGCGAATATAAGTAGATCTCTCTCTTAAGAGCTAAGAAATATTATCTTATATTAATATTTCTCTTCGTGATCGCCCAGCGTCTATTTAAGAAGTTCTTATTAGCTCTTCTCTAAGAAAGACGGGCTATTTATTATAGAACTTTACGATGTCTCTAAAGACGGGCTTTACATCCTTCGAAGATAATGCCGCACCCAGTTGCTCAGGCGTATCGAAGATCAATATCGCTCCCACGCCGAACTTTGGCTGCGCGCCATCCGCACCGGGCTTGTGTTCTAGCACTTCCCATCTCTTGAGACCACGCTTCCCGAAGCTTTCCTACATGAAACGTACCACGATCTCCTAGTGTAAAAAAAGAGTCATGGCCGAGTTGGACACAATCTTCTACGTCACGAGGATTTCTATCCGTCCTGGGAGTCACGTTCTCCCGCACTGTCTATATGTTCCTCTCCGAATCGATCCTGCTGCTTGTCTCGCTTTATGGCGCTATCACCTTAGGCGTCTCTTATCTATTCTACGCGGTCTATCGTTATATTCTGAGTAGGTCTACTCCTTTGAATTGAAGGAGATCGGCTTAGCATACATCTTGCTTGCTGTCGGGAGTCTGCTTGCTATACCGGCCGCCATCGCGGTTGATAAGACTACTAGAGAGCCAGAGCAAAGGCTCTGCATGAGAGATCGCCTCTAGAAGCGAAAATGTATGGTACGATGGTACTAAGTGGGCTACTACCCTTCAGTTTATTCTGGTAAGATATTGCATCCCAGATTTGTCTGTGCAAGGTTGTTGTTCTGCTAACGACGACAAAGGCTTGCCTGGTCCTCACATCGAGGTGTTCCTTGAATCTCTACTGTGCTGTCGGCTGCGCTATTTGGGCCCTATTAGGTGCTTCACTTTGTGAGTTACTCCTTCGTTGTAACTCTTCATTAACAGAACATAGGCTAAAGTCCTTCGTAATCAGACATACTATAGTGCCTATATGGTCGACATATATAGAGATAAAGCGGGGGCCTCTGCTCTTACAGGAAACGGCTTATTACGTTATGGGGTATGTGCGGCGTTTCCGCTCTTTACGTCCCAAATGCTCGACAAGCTTAGACATCAATGGGGTATATCGCTGGTTGCGTTCATAAGCGTCACGTTTCTTCCTACGCCATGGTTATTGTTGCGATATGGAAAGTTTCTACGGTCTCGGAGCAGATACGCTTTGGGTTAAGAAGACGAGCTTTAATGTTTTTTTTTTCCTTCCCCGACCACCTTATTGCTTCCAAGGCGTTATGGGGTTATTTCGAGTTCTCGAGAGATTTGAAAGGAGTTGGACGAAGATGCATTTAGGGGAGAGACTAAAGCGGCGGCTGGAGTTAAATTATCTTAGATGGTGCCTCCATTTTGGACAACCAATTCTACCCTTGCAGATGTTGTTCAGCGGACGACTGCAGCTGTTTTGCCCACTTACGGTCTTACATTTGAGTAGCTGCTTTCCATGCAGCTTTCAACGTAGGGATAAAGCATTCGCATCCTCACCACAGCCTTGAGCTTCCAGTTATAGCGTTTTGGCCCGGCCGAGAACCTCACGAAAGGCATGACGGTGCGACATCAGAATAGGTAGATTTGAATGTGTGGAATCCTTCCGTTCCAGGACGCAAAAGACAACCATTACGAGAGACGTGTGAGGAATCCTCTGCTCCAAAGCTGCTCAATATTCTGTATTTACTCATCCCCTTTCGGCTCAAAAATGCCACCGTTATTTCCTTTCCAACAAAGCCATTCCCTCTATTTCTACTGATTTTGATTCTTGCACGAAACCCGGTACTTGCCGAAATTTAAATAAAACTATTGTCCATTCGGACTGGCCAACCTTTCTTCAATGCCAGTTTAGATGGCGGGCTCCACCTTGAGACTCTCTTCAAAGCCAAAGCCCGCTGGAAACGTTTCGAATTTGCAGCCCGGTTGGATAGCGTCAAGGAATATTGAGCCGGCGACACGTTGATTGATGAATTGTTCCACTTGTGTTTGAAACAGGGGCGGGATGTCGATTCGTAAAGTCTCTAGAATGGAGGGGTGGCATCACAATTTCGGTCGGTGTAGCGGAAGAATCTCACGGCGTTAAACTTACCATCGTCTCTGTTGTCCTCAGGGCCGTATTGCGCTTGCGCGGTGGCAGTGATGAGGAGAATAGGGAGTGCGTTGGCTGCGAGGGTCGAGATGCCCATGGTTGTAGGAAGCATTGGAGCAAGTTGTAATGGATGTGAGGATTATGGTATTGTCCTTCGACTAAGAAGCGAAGACTTAGCGAGTGCTTGCTTATGGGCATAGAAGATATTACTTGAATTGTTGGGTTGAACATTAAGACTGGAGAGAGGGAATGGGGAAGTGTTGTATACGCTGGCGCAACAGCAATCAACTCTTAAAGCCTTCATCCTCAGTACTCGGCGGTAGTGGTCCTGGCGTTGCCATTCACAGCTGACAGCTAGCTGTCACACAAAGCAACACTAGAATTGATGAGGCGAATTTGATTTCGAAAGCGGCCCTTCACAATCGACGTGCTGACAATGGCAACAACACCAAACTAGGTTTGTTGAGATGGTTGGTGGACGAAGACGTATCGGCAGAGCCGAAGAAGTTGATTTCGTCAAAGGGATCCCCACGCTTGATTCCAGTTTCTAAATGACTATTAATATTTCTATTAACGAAAGCCTAACCAGGCAGATGGAGAATTCTACACTGGGGAACATCTGCGCCTCAAAGGACGGGAGGACAGGAAAGCTGAAGTCCCGTGGCTCCTTTATTCAACCAGGCTTGAGTTGTGGCTTTGCTAAGGCTAGCGCTAGATCGCACAGCTCGTCATTAGAAAAGCAACAAAGGCTACGGAGGCACCAGGACCATTGCTGATCCGATGGAGAGACCGGCTTCCGAGACCATTTCTGCAAGCGGACAGTGCATGGTAAGTATTCACCAGAGGATGTACGAGGTAGAATCGTATCACTAGTGTCATCTTGTAGGCTTAGGAAGTGCACACAGAGTATGGAGTAGAATGTGAGAGGAGGATCGAGGAGAGAGTCGCGAGGCAGTTTTCCCCCTTTGCTTATGCCACCGCCACCGTCGCCGCCAAGCGCGTTATGCAAGACCTAACTGGTGGGTGGAAGGGCGACATTTCCTTTTTCACTTGTACTCATTACTCCTGTATTTGGTATAGGAGGTAGCGAGGTTTCAACGGCACACGGCACAATATCTATCATGTACTCGTATGCGTCTCGGCAGGGAAGGACCTGTCACCGTCTCACGAATGTGACTTGAAGGCACCGACTGACAGTGGCCGCATTGGCGATGACGTTGCCCATCCTACCCATCTTGTCCATAAAACACGGCGTTCTCTACAACATGCTCATCAATTTTCAGGACTTGAAAACCTAGGCTTCACTCGTGCCGCCTCAACTTCACTGACAGTAGCCCGTCCCGATCTCGTCCAAGATGCGCTGCCATCCAGCGTTTCCTCTGCTTTTGGTCATCTCACCTGCTCTGGCCATTCCTCCACCGGACTTTGGCTTCCCTGAGGCACCAAACGACACGGCTCTGTCCATTACTTACCAGAACAATGGCAATTCCGTCGTTGTCACAGAAGCGGAGCTATTTGGTGTTGAGAGTACACATTTCGTTGTCTGCTTCATTCCTCGATGCTGATTGGGGGCGCAGTTACCTCCAAAGAACCCACGGTTGCTGTCGAGACCTCCCGGTTCCAGTCCATTTTCAGCTACAACGGATCATACGTCCTCCTGATGGTTGACCCTGATGCAAGATATCCTCAAGATCCGACCGCTCGATTCATCCTGCACTGGCTGCAAACCGATATGACACCAGGGGCGCAGGCTGCTGATGGAACCAGCCAACTCATCAACTCCACCGAACCGCGAGCGCCCTACCGAAATCCATCTCCTCCCACTAACTCCTCTGCCCATCGATACATTTTCTACGCCTTCTTTCAGCACGAGAACTTTACTTTTCCCTCTGCCTTCGAGGGTTATAGCGCTACAAATAGAACCAATTTCAACTTGACCCTGTTTCTCGATGAGTCGAACCTAGGTCGTATACCGGCGGCCGCTATGTATTTCTTCGTCAGCAACCAGACTCAAATTCCTCAAGATTTTACCGAAGCAGCTGGCGGGACGTACCCAGGCGGGAACGGAGACATGATAACTGCTGGTCCGGGTCCCAGTATCGCACCTGCCACGACACCTGCCACTGGTGGAGCATCCACGACTGCAACAGGCTCCGCCAGCTCTACACAAAGTGGCGTCCCTGAAACCGCTACGACAACAGGGTCAGCACCCTCGGCCTCGGCCACAAACGGTGCGGTTCATAAAAAAGTTGGAACCAGTGTTCTTCTGCTGGCCTGCTTCATCGCCCTGTCGAACGTGCTTTAAGTGGCGCTCCTCGATATGAGGCTTTGCAAGAAGAGTCACGCATACAGTGGAAGTTCTGGATGCGATCTATTTGCCCATCTCCAGGGGTCCTCGTCGTTGGCGATTTACCTGCCTAGTGTGCCTACCGTCGAAAGATTATGAGAATTTCATTTCAGCCTTCACAGCTCTCCTGCCGTTACTTCGCTGCTCTTGGCCACGCGCACAGACGGCCCTCCGTCCTTGTTGCTTTCTCAAGACTTGTTTAGTGCTCGTCGCAACGGATCTTTTGTATGAGGAATTATCCCCTGTCTGACAGTATCGCAATCATTCAATGCACCGACCGGGGTATCATATTGCGTATCCCACCTTCCGCGTTATGCTATTTAGACTTGCAAAAATACCCTTACGCTACCCATTCGACTTCTTCCATTGCTTCACGAACTCGATACTGAGGCTCAAGAAATTCCCACAGATTGCCTCATAGCAGAATGATGTTCGTTTTTCCAACATAACCGAAGAGATCATTCCCGGTCAGGGCTCGTCTTCGTTACAGCTAAGTGGAACACCAATTCCAATACTTCATGTTGCCCTTACCGTCTCCAGATTTTTTGAAGTGCCTCTCGACACTCGGTCTCTGATACTGGGAATTACTTTTGTCTGATTGCACGTCAGCTCAAACGTCTTCGAGATCTCTCGATCAAATTGCCAAATACCTATAAAGGTCTGTACTTTTCAGAATGAAGCTATAGGATTCCTCTTGACTCTACCGGATCGTACCTTTTCTGAGGTAATACTGCAACATTGAGATGTCCTTTGACGGAAGAATTTACCCTATCAGAACAACATCTGCACCACTTGGGCAAAGTGAATCGATCTCACGACCATCAATTCCGGTCTCGCCGCCGACGTACTCGACGAACATTTGCCTTTTGAGCCGTACCTTGGTTAGTCGATCTAACTCACAAGCTTTAAAGCCCTCACATGGATGCAGTAGATAAGCATTTGCTCCGAATCTTCCTCGCATCCAAACCTGCAACTCGGACCAGTTGGAAAATGACCCTGCCGGCTTCCCGATGAGAAGGGGTCCTATTATTATCTACCTGGTTACGTGCAATAATGGCTTCACATATGTGCTTGACTGACTATTTAGTGTCCTTCCTTTCTGCTTCTTCGGCATCGATCTGGACCAGAGCTCCCGGGATCCCAAGGACTTCTATCTTCTTCGTCTCAATGACGAAATTTGCAATGAACACGGCATCTTCATCTCCAGCGTTCTCGCTCCTGACATGGTGGCATCCAGGGGGTTCATACCAGCACTCGCCTTCTGAGTGCACCTTAGGCCCATCATTCTTCCCATCGCACTCCATTTGGTTCAGCATGCGGCCTCGAATCAATGTCGCAACCACGGCTGCTCCTCCGTGCTTGTGGGGAGGAGTTGCGGAATTGATCGGGGATGTGACTTTCAAGCCGATAAAAGTCATCCCAGGAATGTTCGAAGGTTGATGTTGATAGACAACTTCCACAGTGTTACCGGGACGACTACAACCTCTTTCAGCAAAGCTTCCATGTGGAGATCTCGGATGTCTCACCCATCGACTGTCCAGCGTCCATCCACCTTGACAACTTTCTGGTCTTGCCATCGCATATTCAGATCAAGAGATGGAGCCATTTTGGTGAGATCGGCACGCTCAAGTAGATTGTATGCTTCTCAGAAAGGAGACGGAGAGTGATATTCGGCTTAATATAAGTGATTGTAAGACTATCTATCGCACCTTTCGGTGTAAATGCTTTCTTGAATCCAGTAAATCTATTATCAGTCGGGGACTGCATTGTTTTGCAATTCGCTTGTCGGCATTGCAGAAATAATAGCAACCTACCAATGCTCTCCAACTTCTCATCAGAGTTGAGTATTCCAGATTAGGTTGAAGGTTTCAGTGGGAAGAAGCTGATCTTATTGGGCGGCATGCTTAAATGAAAACAGTTTCCCGGATGGACCTGCCAGAGAAGGCAGATGTCCCTAACTGGGATCGCAATTTACTTCTTCGACAGATGGATTGTTGAATCATCTCCGAGGAAGGCAACACCTCGCTGTTCTTAAGTTCTGCAATGATCTTTCTTGCTGCACACATAGATTCGCCTCTAGGTCCCAGCTAAAAGGTGCAGCTCGGCACCCTGGCAACGACTGGCGACTAACTTGCGCCCTATACCCATCGAAGTCAACGGAGTACTAGTCAAATAATCCGATGCGGGTAAGTAACGGATGCCCTCGTGATCAGTCACACTCGACCTCCTCTCGCTCCACGGAGCTGAGCAATACGAGCTCCCAGCCAGCCTCACCATCTTACATCTCACCAGTAGTCCCTTCAGCCGCGGGGCACATTGGACACGAACCCCCATTTCCAGCAGTCGTGCAAGTCTTAACACAGGGTCCTACGAGACTCGTGAATGACTCTCGTCTCGAAGGACAATCCCCTGATGCAGTGTGAAATCAATTCACAGAGCTCAAGCCAAGCTTGTTGCCAACCTGTGGTATCAACCTTGCCAGAGAGCGACTCAGCCGACTTCTCCCACCCAACCCGTTTGCAACACGGCTGTTACAAGGAAACTGGGCTGCCAAGTCAGCTGAGGCTTACCCTTGGTCACCAAGAGCAGCGAAGCATGTGGCTTGTACGAGTACGAGCAGAATTTCAGCTCATCAGACACTAGAAAATCAAGATTACCTATATGAAGGCTCATACTTCCCCATCCATCAAACTTCATTATATGCATTAACCAACAAGGCTGCGTCAATCATGACTTCAGCAATGGAGGAAAAACACATCTTCACCGATGCTGTCGCGTTTCATCCTCAGGTGGTCCAATCAAGTGTACGAGGCTTGGTGACGCCGACGGCCATCACAACGACAGCCAAACCGCTGACACTGGATCAATTGCAAAAAGTCATCAAGCTCTATGGCCCAATTCTCAATCTTCACCCCGATGAAAAATATGTCAACACGTCCATCGAAGAATTTTTGAGTCATTGTATACTCGTCGACAAAAAGGCGAAATCGCGAGTGCAAGCACCGAAAGCCGATCAACTACCCCAGAAGGGCGGCGACGGCCAATTCTATTTGGATCTTGCACTGGACGGGAAGGAAGGCGACTTCTCGACCGCAAAAGCATACGTCCGTGCTTTCTGGCAATCTGGCATGCCGTACACGGATCTGCAATTCTGGTTTTTCAATGCCTACAACGGACCGGGAACCCTCCATATTGACGGGCTCATGATGGACAGCATCACAAGTTCCGGTGATATCAATGTGGCGCCACTCGGCGAACACGTGGGGGATTGGGAAATGTGCATGGTTCGTGTTGACAACTCGACGCTGAAGATCATTAGCATCTGGCTTTCACAACATGCCAAAGGTCAATTCTTCACCGGCGACCAGATTGATCGAGCTTTCAAATTCCAGGGAACTCAACCCATCATCTTCTCCTCTCGCAATGGTCACGCAATCTTTGCTCACGCAGGGTCCAATCCAACAGAGTCCAAGAAGATTGGAGGCATCCCCGCCGGCTTTGACTTTTTCGTCCGCAATGACACCGCCACCAGTGACCGTAAGCTGGATTGCTCTAAGAAATGCGAACTCATTTCGGCCGACTGGGTTGGAGTGAAGCCTCCTGCTTGGATGACCTATCCATTCCGCTGGGGACCAGAAGGAACTTCAACTCATCTCAGTCCAAGTGCAGTTGCTGATATCGTCAGAGCAGCTGCAGGGGATGAGCTCTCCGAATTTCTTCCTGTAGCCGCTGGGACGGTGCTAGCCGGAGAAATTCTTCCGCATTTTGTGAAAAGTGATATCAACGGCCCGACTTCGCCAAGTCGCCACGGAAGTTGGATGGGTATCTACCCTGTTTACTAGACCTGGGATTCAAACTTGTGTTTTGCGCAATGCCAAAGCCATTTGAGATATGTGCTTTATCTAAGAGCACTCTGTCAGAAGGTTCTAAATGACTGAATTCTCTGTTGTCTTGAACAAACTTTCAATATCCTGATTAAGTATCGTCGTCAGCGTCGCCTAACTGTCGGGTTAAGCATAGCCAAAAGATCAAACTCGGTGATGACGATGAAATTTCAGGCCATATCTTAGCTGCTCTCAAATCTCTTAAGGCTTCCAAAGGAATCCTGGTTGCTGCCAGTCCAGATCTTGAAGTTCCTTGATCGACAGTCCACTGACCTCTGAGTCCATATTTCTCTCGGCGCGTTTCTGATTGTCGTACTTCATCCATAGGAGGAGCGTGACGGGGAGGACAAAATAGCACGAGATGGCCGCGAGATTCAAGCCACTGCCGATAGGGTAATTAGGGCCCTCAAAGGGAAGGTATGACCATGTTAAAACTAGTCCCCCGATATTCCCAAACAGAACGTTGGTTCCTGTGGCGGCAGACCTTGAAGTGTCCGAGATGACATTCACCGATATCAAAGCGTTGCTCAAAGTTCCAAACAGAAATGCAGAGCTAGCCTCTGGGAAGGTTGCACCGTAGCGAGCATCGGTATTTCGTGTTCCGAGGAACATCACAAATCCACAAAGTGTGATCAGAAGGGCAATGATGTAGTAAATCAGGTAGCGGCCAGTCTTCCAGCTCAATTAGGGTAAGATGAGTACAAAGCCTGCACCAAGAATATAAGGAGGTACGGTGTGCAGTTGTTGTGAAACCACGCTATGCTGAGGGTAAATGCTCTTGACGATGGTCGCCGCAAAGAATGCGAGGCCCTGCTCTGTGATGTTTCTGAGGCCGAAGTTTGTTGCGGTTGCCAGTGTCACGGGGTTGAGGATTCCCTTGAGTAATTTGTTCTAGTCGAATTCGTCGAGTACTTCTGTGTTTGCTGTTCGTTCGGATTTCACTCGTGCTATGGCGAGGTCCTTCTCTTCGGTCATAAGCCATCTGGCTGTCTTGGGTCGACCGGTCAGGGTGAAGAAGGACAGTAGACCTAGGCCGCAAGTAATCGTGCCTTCGATGACAAATACCATCCTCCAAGTTCGTAGGTAGCCCAAGCGGTCAAGCGTCGAGATCGCCGACGCAAGCAGACCCCCAAAGGCCCGGCAAGTGGAGTCATGATAATGTACAACGATAAACGAAAGACCAGCTCGCTCCGTCGGTACCACCTAGGAAAGACAGCATGCGATTCCGGGAAGCATTCCGGCTTCACGCATTTCAAGCAGGAACCGGACAGCGGAAACGTTCTGGATATTCGTACAGAAGCCTGTCAGAAACGAGAAGACACCAAACCCAACTTCCATCGTGGGAATAAACCACCCCGGGCCAAAGAACTTGCAGGCGAAGCTTGAGGGCATTTCGAAGACGACAGAGCCGATGTAAAATGCGGTTAGCATTTTGTTGTAATCGTAGCCTTGCAGTCCGAGGTCTTTCTCAAACCCGGCAAGCCTTCCGTTGCCTAACTCGACATTAGTGTCAAAGATAGAACATGGATAACGGGTAATAGCCACCGATATTAGCTCGGTCGATGAAGCAAAATAATTATAAAATGGGCACGGTGGGCACCACATGAAGGTCAATTTTTGTCCCTTAACCCGCCATCAGTCTCCGCATCCAAAGCGACCAACCAGTTCCCATATCTTATCAGTTAGTCAATGAAATGTGGTCGGCCTGTAAATGAAAGACTTGCTTGTCGGTCGCTATATGGCCTCTCTCAGCTATCTCGTGCAAATTCTCTCGTCTTGGGTCTCCGTTGTCATTGGACTAATGTTTTTGGTTTGGAATGTAGACGCTGGATGTGATGTGAACTCCTTGCGACTTTTCCACCTCTAATGCTGCCATGCTGAGCGCAAAATTTGCAGTCCCGAATGAGATGTTGGACAAATTGGCGAATCCATGGTCGGCGAGGAAGTTGCTCGCAATTTATGATTTTCGAAGCTGGTTGATCGTTTCCCGAATACCTTTTGGCGCCGACTAATACTGAGTGCGACAAAGTCCACACACCGTGTCAGAACAATGTCTGTGGAAGCGATGAAGCTGGAAGTTTGACAGCAGCTTCCGCAAAAGGACCTTGTGTGGCAGCAGTCGAGCGGTCAATCTGTGTCGGGACCAGCGAGCTGAGCTGCAGAAGTTGCCCATATTAGAAATCATCACTAGCCTGTCGTAGCCCGCGGAGTCTCCGCAATCTGGCTGAGCACTGGCACCAAATTGTCTAGTCGCTGCTTGGCAGATTAGGCTTAACCTTGCGAAGGAAGGGGCTGGCGCGTGTCTTTATGTCAACGACTATCGTGGCACGCGTTGACGATTAGCAACTTTTCTGAAAACAGCCAACCGACAATTCGTCCTGGGAACAGCGAGATTTAGCTTCATCGCAAGGATCCTAGTTGCTTTATTTTGGGTCTGAGATATACAGTTCGATGAGGTAAAGATGTTCATCGCTTTACGTGAAGGTAAAGGTCTCTCCGATGGAGACGCTTCAGCCGTGCGTCTGGGCTAAGGTGAATGCGTTCAAGCATGGTATATCACGATATGAGCTGGAGGATCAAGCTCCAAAACGCGATCTGATGGCTGAGTCAAGCAATTCAACTCAATGTCGTATCTTCTTGTCCAACTATGCCGAAAGAAGATGCCAAATAGTCCCAATCACACGGCGTGAAGACGGGCTCGCTTGACTATATATTCCCAGAGACAACCCTGCTATGTCGCCTTCTTTCCCATCTCCATCCTTGTCGGATATCTCTTGTCCACAGTCCACCACGCCCTCCCTCCAAACATGGTTATAAACGTGGTTATCAGCAACGACGAGTGCTCCATCTGGAGAACGGCACCTGATGCAAGCCGACTATGCTATCAGCACTTCCTGTGGCGAGAGGTTCACAAGAGCAACATCCACCCCTCCATCGACTTGAATGACAAGCAGGATCTTCGTATAGCCGAACTTGCTGCTGGTCACTGTCTATGGGCTATGCAGGTTGCAGAAGAGTATCCTCATGCTCAAGTGGAGGCTTCGGACATCAACCTGAGCTTAGCGCCCCCAAATCCTGACCTTCCATCGAACCTGTCAGTCAGCAAATGGAGCTTCTTCGACCCAGTGCCTGACAAATGGGAAGGGGCATTTGATCTTGTTCACGTCAGACTTGTTATCCAGCCTTTCGGAGGATATCAGGATCCCAGAGCAGTCCTGCAGAAATTCGTGTCAATGCTGAGTATGCGCTTTCGTCGCCTGCGGAATGAGAAACGTATTAACCAGATGGTGTTAGAACCCGGGGGTTATCTCCAGTGGGACGAATACGACTACTTCGACGCAGACAAGAACAACGTCTACTCCACCAATGATCCTACTCGCGTCCCCAATCCGGAGGTCACACACAACGCTTCGACCAAGATTTGGAAGATCATGATGAAGACATTCCAATGGCCAACGGAACATTTTGATCGGTTGTCAGAATACTACGCACAAGCAGGCTTGGAGAATGTGGCTGCTCATAGGAAGCGACCTCCTCCTTCCGTTTTCCGTGGATTTTTCGAACATTGGTATGCTCTAATTGCACAATTACTCCCCGTCCTGGAAGCAAGGGATATGGGAGCAGGTCAAGAGGCCCGACAATTACTTACGCAGATGAAGAAGGATGCTCTGCTCGATGGTGTGTACAGTGCACATATCACTAAGTCCGTGATTGGAAGGAAACCCGAAGCTAGTCAATGAAATAATGGGAGAAAGGAGTTTGGGGAGTGTCGACACTCGGAACTCGGTGACCTCAATGATTATCCTTTTCCATGTTCAATACATGATCGGCAATTTCGCTACTGATGAAATGAGTCCAATGCTTCACTTGCTTCGCGCAGACGATAACTTCCCGAAGGAAATGAAGAAGGGCCTGAATTGGACAACCTTCACCTCAAACGTGTTTGTGGACACTACATTGGAACCTCAGGCGCGCCAAGTACGCACGTTATATTCCCTACTACTTAGGTCTGCCCAAAGGGCCTGTCCCATTCTGTAAGGCCAC
The DNA here is from genome assembly GCF_000835475.1 of Cladophialophora bantiana CBS 173.52. Classification (NCBI taxonomy): domain Eukaryota; kingdom Fungi; phylum Ascomycota; class Eurotiomycetes; order Chaetothyriales; family Herpotrichiellaceae; genus Cladophialophora; species Cladophialophora bantiana. The sequence continues at coordinate 28,497 of NW_015971596.1, forward strand.
CAGCGCCTCCTCAACGTCTGAAAGTTGGGCGCCTGAACAGTGATTGTTTCGCCTCAAAAAGAAGTTCGATGTCATACAACAGTCTTTCGAATTTTCCACCTGGTGGCCTTTTGTCTTCGATGGAGCATAGCAACCCACAAATGTCATCGCAAGATCCGCTCGGTATACAAAGGGGCGATTATGGCAGGAACATCTCAGCAAATCTGCTATTCACCATTTGTAGAGCGATTACGGGTCCTGCTCAGTATGTTCTGATTACTTCTCATCCACTATCTCATTTGGGCGTACCCCCTCCGCCCGCTGGCACTACTCCTATCGCATTGTTTGGACGGACCTTTCCACGCCTTCCATTTCTGGCAGCATTGATGCCTGCAACTCTTTCAATCAAGCATATATTATGGGTAAATTTCATGCTCCGCGAGCGCATGACGTTGAAGTTCGCCGCGTTTGCCGTCCTCTCGGACTTCACGTACGAAAGCATCAGTTCGCTAGTTTTCACCACTGCATCGATCAATCCAATGTTTTCGGAGCGCTTCTTTTACGCTGGCTTCACTATCTTCATGGCCAGCGCTGCGTTGGAATTGCTTGCAGAGCTTCAAAGAATGGCATTCAAGGCGAAGAAAGAAAACCAATCCAAAGTATGCAAGACTGGCTTTTGGGCAATTACTCGACATATCAACTACACTGCCAATGTGCTTTTTGGCTTTGGATATGGCCTTGCTACCGGGGGTCTTCTTTACTCGTTGGCAACTGCCGGAATGTATATTTCGAACTTTGTATTCAATGCAATGCCTGCAATTGAAAAGTATTGTCGGGAGAAGTACGGAGAGCAGTGGATTCAATACGAGCACGAGGTGCCTTGGCAGTTGTTCCCCGGAATTTATTGAACCCCGAGGGGCAGACCATCAGATTAGAGGCATTTCGTCAGTCGACTCGCGTCATCCACAGAAGCATCTGGTCGGTCGTTAGTATGGACAGAATACGTTGCATGTAAAGTGCCAAATTCAACAGTGGTGGACTGCGGAAGTCTGGGTAATATCCGATAACATAAAATATCAATGCTTTGGTTTCTCTCTTTATGCTGCATTTTTTTATGCATTACTGATGAGGATCGGTCTCCGTCTCCTGCTCATAATCGACTTTGGGAGGAACGGATAATTTGGGAGCCCATGTGCTCTTCTGTGGATCTTTGGGCCGGATCAGTGCAAGAACACAGCCACCGACACAGGGACTGCCGCAACACAGCCCGGAAGTATGAAATCTCATTAAATATCTATTCTTTCAAATATTTATCGGTCTAATAAAGCATTAGAAAATGGTCAGCGATTCCATTTCAGAAAATGCTCAGAATTCTCGATTACTAGGTGGCTGCGAAGAGAGACCGTTTGATTGTGTTTCCGGCCAGAGCCGCAGCGCTCCCAGAGATGGATCGCCATTTAGTCCCAAGGCATTGAGCAAGTTTCATTCACAACCTAAGATATGCGTCAATAACATGCATGAGTTGCATGAATGTCAATAAGAAACAGAAGCCGACAAAGAAGCCAGCAATTGTCGGCAAAGTCTACGGTGTACTTGCATATACTCTAGTCTTTCCAAGCTTGCCGAGGACGATTGTGGAGACCAAGCCACGGGTCATGGCTAGAGAGAGTCTCCATTCCGGGAGATGCTTATTGATATTGACCCGATACTTCCGAATCTAATGGCTTTTCATCAAGAGCGATGCGATTCCAGCAATAATCATACCTGAAGCAATACCTAAAAGGGGAACGCTTCCCACTCCTTACCGTGGGTTCCCAGAAAGACCAAAAGATAAGCCAATAAGGTAACGTACTTCAATCCGTAATTGGACAAGGGATAGAAACCGGCCGGAAGAAGAATAGGGTCCGTGACGAGCATACGAGAGCCTTTGGCAGGCTTTCCTCAATTATCTCTTTCATGTCGATCTCGATCTCTTCTTGCTCGGCATGTATTACCCATTATTTTGCTTGTCTGCGTGTTGGAGCTCTCCTTTCAAGATAAGAACCGCTTGTGGGTGCGTCGATTTGATAATCAAGCGGAGTAGGAGGAACTTTGCGAATCCCATGATCATGGGCCAGTCTCCGTCCCATCTCCAGGCTAGGCAGATGGCAACAGTAAGTGCGCCAAAGATTGGAGCGACCACCGGCCCAAGGAAGATTGTCACGACTAATACAGTCAGAGCCGTGTCCCTTTGTTCAGTGCGGTACATATCAAAGTAAATAGCAGGGATAATGGTAATCGGACTGCTTCCAAACAAACCCATGAAGAAGCGACATATCCTGAGAGTCTGAATATCTGTTGAGAGTGCGTTGGCGGTGTCAAAGGCAGAAAACCGAAAGTTATCAAAAAGAGGGGGGCAGTTTTAGAAAGGCACAAAGAGCCGATGCACTCCCATAATCAATCAGGTAGAGAGCATTTGACAGTGAACTCGCTTCAACGGAGACATGTAAGTAACGCGGCCCGTACTCTTGGGCGAGCAAAGCTGATTCGGATGTTGAGCACAAACAAGCAGGGGCTCCCTACTTCTGCAATGGCCGGCCTTCTGAGAAAGGATATTGGCTAGCATCTTCAGATGAACGAATGAACCAAAAATACTTCTTACGCCAATTCCAGTCCATAGGATGTAAAGAATCTTTGGCACTGTCTGTCAGGATAGAGGGAAAGTAGAGCTTCCCATTCCCGAATAGTGGAAGAGGTGTAGACTCGACTTTGTTCCCATTGCGAGTGCTAGGAAAAGATTCTCTAGCAGGGACATGCTGCAAGCGCTGAGGCTGTGGCCTTTCTATCTCTGTTGAATGTCTTGGAACCCCAACGCGAGGCCGTCGTTTCACCTATCTCAAGTCAATCCCGAAGCTGTCCGTGTCTTAAAAGAACAATTCTTGTATTTTCGGTGGAGAATAGGATAGACGAGCCTTACAATTGTTTAAGGAAAGGTGTCAGGGACTGAGGACAGTCCCACAAGACATCGAGTTCTGCCTTGAATGTTCCACAACAGCCGATGGTGCCGAGACCTTGTATTAAGCAAGAATTCCAAAGTCGCAAGGCTGGCAGAGTTGACGGTTAGGCGTAGAAAGTATCGAAGACAATAAAGGCAATAGTCTGTCGGTTTGGTCAGCAGATTGGATTGGATCTGCGGTCTATATGACGCTCGCTCTTGCTTTTCAGCTATCTGCTTCCTGATATGGCCCAGGTACGGACGAGGGAGTACGTCAAACTCCATAACCATCCAGCCTCGCATGCCGATGCTCAAGCATGTTGATACATACGTAGGCAGCGAGGCAGACCACGCGCAAAGCCCCGTCGCACCCAGGTGATCCCTAATAGCAACGGGGGCGTTTGGTTTAATGCCGAAAAGCATTTCGGATCGAATTCCGTCTGCCTGACGGCGCGATTCCGACGTGGGGTCTTTCCCCACAAAAACCATGAATGGAGTCGTGGAGGTCATCAGGGTCGAAGCCCAGGAACTGTTGTGGGTGCATATAAGTGCCTTCCTCGTTGGCTAAGAGAAAATATGTGAGTGAGTTCGTCCTGCCTCTCCGGTATTGCTCATGTCCGCAGAGTGGCACGTTGAACCCATGATGTTTCTCAACCAGATCGTTGCTGATCGACTGTCACAACAACTGTTTTGGTACCTGGCTGGCATCGTCGCAAGCCTCTGTATCGTTCGCCTTGTAGTCAACAGATATGGAGCAGGTATCAATCACATTCCGGGCCCAATGCTTGCATCATGCACAAACCTGTGGAGGTTCTTCGTCGTCTGGAGCCGTCGGCCAGAGCTTGAGCATATCCGACTGCATGAAAAGTATGGTCCCTTGGTCAGACTAGGCCCTAGAGTGCTCTCGGTATCTGACCCTGCGGCCATCCCGATCATATATGCTTTGAATTCTGGATTTGTCAAATCAGGCTTCTACCCGGTCCAGCAAACGATAGCAAAGGGTCGCCGTCTGTACACCATGTTCAGTACCACAGACGAGAAGTTCCATGCTAAACTCAGAAGAGCGGTGTCAAATGCTTATGCGATGAGTACCCTGGTCCAGTTCGAACCGTTGGTAGATTCCACGACATTGGCTTTTTTGGAGCAGCTCGAGAAGAGGTTTGCAGACAAAACAGGCCCAGACGGCATATGTGATTTCTCGACATGGCTTCAATTCTATGCCTTTGATGTCATCGGCGAGCTTACCTACTCCAAGCGCTTGGGTTTCGTGGATCGAGGAGTGGACATCGATGGTATCATTGGGAACCTGGAGTGGCTGCTCAATTACGCTGCTATAGTGAGTCCATGCTCACATCCAGCCACAATATGATAACCACAGATAATAGGTCGGACAAATACCAATCTTGGATCGAGTCTTTCTCAAGAATCCATTGAGATTGTTTGCGAGCCAAATTGGATTGATAAGTTCGAACACGCCAGTGGCGACTTTTGCAAGAAATCGAATTGCTAATCGACAAGACGTGGAGCAAGGCCAGGAAAAGCCGACATCGACATCTAGTGGAAAGCGAGCAAGGAGAGACTTCTTGTCAAGGTTCACCGAAGCTCATCACAAGGATCCTCAGTTCATCACCCAGGAGCGAGTTCTAGCACTGACCGTTGCGAATATGTTTGCTGGCAGCGACACGACAGCGATTAGCCTGCGGGCAATCTTCTACTACCTTTTGAAAAGCCCAAATGATATGGAGAGCTTGAGGAGGGAACTCTGGGCGCAGCGGGAGAATGGAACATTCACTGATCTAAACGGACTGGTAAACTGGAACGATGTGAGGGACTTGCCATACCTGAGTGCTGTTATTAAGGAAGCGCTTCGATGCCATCCTGCTGCTGGACTTGCGCTTGAACGAATCGTGCCTCGCCAAGGTATCACCATTTGTGGACAATTCATTCCCGGTGGCACCATAGTGGGATGCAGTGCCTGGACTGTCCACAGAGATGCTTTGTTCGGGGCACACCCAGAACAGTTTCGCCCGAAGAGATGGCTCGAGGCATCGCTGGAACAAAAAAGACAAATGGACAATTCTCTCTTCACTTTCGGAGCAGGATCTCATACGTGCATCGGCAAGAATATCAGTTTGCTCGAAATGTACAAGCTTGTTCCGGCACTGCTGGCGAGATTCGAGGTTTGAAATCCAATTCTTTCTCTTTTTGACGAACATCTCAGCTAATGGTTCTTTACAGATTGAGTTCGCAGACCCATCTAAACCGTGGAAACTGCACAATGCATGGTTTGTCAAACAGTCTGAGTTCAGGGTGCGGCTGCGAAGGAGGAAGCAAGATGACTAGCGCCACCAGCATCGATATGTGCCACGATACTGGTTCAGGATCAGGATGACTGGGGATGAGCAAGAATGAGATAGAGAAAGAGATCGTCATCGAATGCCGCTCTGAGTTCTCGCCTTGTGGGTTCCGATTTCATTGGTCGTCGGCATATTCGTACTGGCCATGAGCCGAGGGTGAGGGAGGTGCGGGATCTTAGAGCCGCCCTTCTTATCGATGGGGCTGTATGCATACAATAGTGCTGCTGCTGCTGCTGCTGCTTTCTCAAATAAGGTATTCAAATACTTATCCTTTGAACAGAAGAGCTGCGAGAAGGACCAAAGGAGCTGAAGACTTAGACTGGATTTTTTTTTGTGGCGTGGTTCGGAATTCACCTCGAGCCCCCAGGCTGCTTCTGACGTAAAGGCCAACAACCCCACTCGTTCTCCAAGTCCATCCTTCAATTGAAGCCACTGACTGATCCCAGCAACACCCTCTCACACCACCTCAGTATTGTCTTTATACTTCCCAGATCAATGACAGGCCGACTCAGACTCTCTGCTCTCTCGAAACAGCTTTCATCTGCCTCGCAATACTTATTCGGCCCTTCTGCAAGAACTCTTGCCAGTATGTCACACACTCAGTCCGCCGCTTGCTGCAACACTCCAGCTGTTGTAAGCAAAGGCTATAAAGAGAAGGGGAACTGGATCACCGTCGACGGATTGAAGACATACACTACGGGTCCTTTGTCTGCAACTCAAGGCATTCTGGTGGTCTATGATATTTTTGGGTTCTTCCCTCAGACGCTGCAAGGCGCAGATATCCTTGCACACTCAGACAAGGACCACCAGTATCAAGTCTACATGCCAGACTTCTTTGAGGGGAAGCCTGCCGACATCTCCTGGTACCCACCAGACACAGAAGAGAAGGGGAAGAAGCTGCAGGCGTTCTTCCAGACCTCCGCTGCACCTCCAAAGACGGTCGAGCGAGTCCGGAAGGTGATAGAGGAATTGAGGGTGAAGAATCCTGGTGTCAAAAGTTGGGGAATTGTTGGCTACTGCTGGGGCGGCAAGGTCAGTAGTCCCTTTGGGTTCTGTTGATCATCCATTGTACGGATGCTGATAATCTGTCAGATTGTGAATCTTGTATCAGGATCCAATACCGTGTTCAAAGCAGCTGCAACCTGCCATCCAGCCATGGTCGACCCGAACGACGCAACTAACGTCACCATCCCCATGCTTGTGATCCCCTCCAAGGACGAAGATCAGGCCGCGGTTGATCAATACGAGGCAAACCTCAAGGTGCCCCACCAAGTGGAATGGTTCAAGGACCAAATTCACGGGTTTATGGCCGCCAGAAGTGACCTCGAGAAGGATGATGTCAAGGCCGCCTACGAGAAGGCCTATCAGCTCCTGCTCAATTTCTTCCACAAGCAGCTATGAGGTCCAGCATAATTGAGGGGATTTGAATGCAGATGGATCCTTAATCACATAGTCCTAGGCGAATAACAGCCTTTAGTCTGAAAAACACGTACAAATCTCAGAACTGGTCATCGGTCACGGTAACGTATCTTCTACGCGTAGATCAAAACGAATATGGATGGTATTGCCGCGCCTGAACGTGTACCGTCTGCCAAGTGACCTTATGCGAATCGAAAGCTCATGCCTATACGGAAAGACAGGTTCCTTGTAGCCATGGCCAGTTTACGATTCAACAATTGTGGTTGCGGTGCGCGGAAGTGTTTTCGAGGATCAAATCCCATCTTCGACTGGCGTGCCGGAAAATATTCACCTGGTCTCGATGAATTGGATTGAATTCGCTATGCACATTTAAATACCTTAAATGCGTGGTTGTTCTCTCGAGAGACATATCCTCTTGCGACAAGCCCGTTCCAAGCATTTACGGAATATTTTCGATACCTAGCTTGTTCATCTTAGCGATCACAATGCCATCCCTCTTCGAGAATTCTGAAGCAGCTCTCGGTCATAGAGAACGTGGCGCCCCGCGTTCTTCTGATTTCAATCAGTGGGTTGGCGTTGGCGGTTGAGCTCTCCATAGGAAGAATGCAAGAATGATGCAGATTTTCAATGCTGCTCCCGTCCACAATGCACCAGCAAGTCCAACAGGACTATGTGCCCAGAGCCCGCCGAAGATGGCTCCTGCCAGAAGCAACAAGGGTGCCGCCGCCCTTCGATTCCTTTCTGCATTCTGGGAAAGTCCCGCCATGATCAGAGGATCAGAGAACAGGTCACAGTAGATGCTCGTCAAAACGACGCTGGTGAGGCTGTTGTATTGCAGGGCCCGACTGGTCACAGCTTGTCCACTACTCTGAAACGCGACCAATGCGAGAGGGACGATGACTTCCCAACGCAGGTCATTTCCTTGCTTGCTATCAGCCATGACAACGACAGCAGCCACCACTACCAGGAACAGCTGTGTCGCGAACGAGGCCAGGAGTACCCAACGTCGCTTTGGCGAGAAGTGGCGGTGGAACCGACTGAAGCAGAAGGAACCAAAACAAAAGAAAGCGATTGAGGTGAGTGACCTAATCCATCGGGTTCCTTTACTCGGTTCAACCAGACCTAGCCCAAGGTAGACGGTATTGCCGGTCTGCATGCTCACAAACGAGCCCCAAATGAACACCGCCGAGCTGTCGAGGAGCCCTGTGATAACATATGACAACAACAGCAACAGGTCCGCCCACCGCTTGTCGATATCTTCCTTCAGGTAGTCCCGAAAGCGAACAAGAGTTGCGTGGGAGTCCTTCTTCCTAAGGAGAGGGACGTTCTCATCTTCAGAGCCTTGATTTTGCTGACTCCCAGGATATGAGTCTCCGCCTATAGCTCCGTAGCCGTTGGCTGTGGTCATGGTTGCGGGTGAGCACTAACAGCTGGTCGGTTTGGCTTGGATTGAATTGCACGGAGAGCATAAGGAGGATAAAATGGCTTGGAAGTTGAGGCACCAGAGGCAGGCGACTCCTGACAAAGAAGAGGACAGAGGACGAAACGATCTGCCGGGCGACGGGGACATATTGAGTGCTTTTGCGGAGTTCTGAAACGCGTCATGGGTGGTTGATCGATATGGATGAAAGTGCGCGGGTGGCTGGACCCGTGTGATGATCTGGGCTGGATGAACGTTCTGCCACCTTCATGACGTTCTCCGCCATTCATTGGAAGCGCGGAGGAGCTCCTCCCTGGTCCCTGGTGCAGAATGTACGACTCGGCGGGTCTGCCGGACAGAGCTCTAGCTAACATATCAGGGGTATATATATTGGACAGCTCCATTTCCACAGGGTTTCTCAGAAGATCTTGGTTGTACCTCCCTTGACTCGCCCAATATGCATCTTCCCCTTTGGTCTCTGTTCGTGGGCGCCAGCTTGGCAGTGCCAGTCATCGACCGGCAACAACAATCCTTGCGGCCTCTTGATCGAAATGGCCCTTACACACCAGACAACCGAGATCCCTATGACCAAAAAGTTGACTCGTATGGCAATGACTGGCAACCTCTGCCTTGGCGTAACGGTGACGGTGCGACCATGATGGGCCCCCGTAACAAGGACCGCGAGAGGCAAAACCCAGACATGATTCGACCGCCCAGCACTGATCACGGAAGCATGTCCAACTACCGTTGGAGTTTTGCCGACTCCCATATAAGGATCGAGGTACGTCTGCAATCACTCCACTGCCTAGTCATTATATCATTGACAGCGCGCAGGAAGGAGGGTGGACGCGTCAGACCACCATCCGAGAACTGGGATCAAGCAAAGAGATTGCTGGTGTCAATATGAGACTCGATTATGGGGTGATTCGAGAGCTTCACTGGCACAAGGAGGCAGAGTGGGCATACGTCCTAGAGGGCAACGTGCGCGTAACTGCTCTGGACACTGAAGGCGGCCACTTTATCGATGACCTTCAGAAGGGAGACTTGTGGTATTTCCCGTCTGGCCATCCTCATTCTCTGCAAGGGTTAAGCCCCAACGGCACCGAATTCTTGATCGTCTTCGACGATGGCAACTTCAACGAAGAGTCGACCTTTTTGTTGACCGACTGGCTTGGTGAGTCCTTGAGTGCACCGGAAAAGACGTATTACTGATTCCATATAGCGCATACTCCCAAGTCGGTCCTCGGGGAGAATTTCCGCCTCTCACCAGAAGTTTTCAAGACCATTCCCAAGTCCGACAAATACATCTTCCAGGGTAGCCTCCCGGGCTCCATCGATGAGGAGAAGCCAGATGGTACTCACGTCAAGAAGTCTAAGCTTCAATTCACCCACAAGATGCTGGATCAAGAGCCTCTCAACACAACCGGGGGTCTTGTTCGCATCACCGATTCGACCAACTTTCCCATCTCCAAGACCATTGCAGCCGCCCATCTCGACATTGCACCCGGCGCTATGCGTGAGATGCATTGGCACCCAAATGCCGACGAGTGGTCATACTTCATCAAGGGTCGTGCTCGTATAACCATCTTTGGGGCCGAAGGAAATGCCAGAACCTTTGATTACGTGGCCGGAGACGTTGGTGTCGTTCCAAGGAACATGGGCCATTTCATTGAGAATCTGAGTGAAGACGAGCCCGTTGAGGTCCTAGAAATCTTCCGAGCCGACAAATTCCAGGACTTCTCGCTCTTCCAATGGTTGGGCGAGACGCCCAAGAAGCTGGTGGCAGATCACATTTTCGCCGACGACAAAGCTGGGGCAGACAAGTTCTTGAAGGAGATTCATGACGCGGAATACGACCCGATTCGGGGAAAGACCGAGGATTCTTAACCGAGATTGTTGCTAGCATCCGCCGTTTGCAAAATGTGGAGGAAAGGCAAAGTTCCAATATGTACGGAGCCCTCAGCGCCGGTAATGACCAAATCCTTAGCACCGGGGGAAATATTTCGGTGGAATGATCAGTTCAACAATAGCTTGGCAGCTGTGCTGGATGGGGTTTGATAGCGTTGGGCAACTCCCGGAGTGAACCAAAATCACTTCTCTGGCAGAACGTTTTACCGACCACAGGAGTGTCCTTCAAAATAGGCCGTGCAATGCCATCTGCGCCAACTGAGATCTAGAAGCCATGGATTGTGCAGGATTGTGTAAGATGTCATTCCGTGCACCTGCGGGTTCCAAGGTTGCTGTCGTCCCGTTTCAAGAGTGGAGTTGAAGGTTGAAACTAACCATCGAGAGTCGACAGCGGAGACAAGTGTCCGCTTTGTTGTCGCCAAGACTTGATCAGGTACTGCGTCCTCTGGACATACCTACCTAGTACTATACTCTGTATAGCACTTACCAGGTGGCTCGCGAGCAAACAGGGCTACATAAGTCACTCATCACCCAATCACTCCGCTTGATAGGGCGTTAGTGCCACTACCCTGTACTCATCCCATGTGGTATCTAATATCTCAACAGGCGCCGTCAGATTCATTTCAAAATTGGAGCGCTTCAGTCACTAGATTATGTCTTGACCATTCGGAGCTTTGCGTACTCTAATGCTGTCCTCTTCCTTGGCCAAGATGGTTCTCGGCGATCGATGGAACATAGCAGATATCGCATTAGCAAAAAGGGAATGAGACATTCACAAATTTGCAAGTACTCAGCTAATCTCCGGAGGCAGATGAAGCTGGCATGTTTATGCGACCAATACCTTAGGTGCCGTCAGGGAGCCAAAGCATATCATCCCAGATCCAAACTTGAGAAGTGCCATCAAAGGTGTTGGATACCCTACTGTTTGACATCGCAGCAGTGCCTGAGGAAAGTTGCGGATATAGGCAAGTCCCCGGTGTCGATGACAAACTGATTTGTTCTTGATGTCGGGTGCCATTTCCAAGGCGACTGTTGAGACCACTACGCCCATCACGAAACACTGCAGCTCGTTAGAAGAAGAAATACGAAGATCTGGGGTATCAAACCATCTTGCAGAGAGACGAGGGCGTCACTGAAATTGCCAGAAGCGATGTCTCGAGGTAGGTCGAAGCTATGTTGGGAAAACAGCTCGAATGCGTCCGTGCCACTCCTGTCGGAGAGCTTGGCGGCCTGTTCTGACACATCGTTCCCGTCTACTACATGTTGCTGTTCACCACACACCGAAGCAGGGGAATGATGGTCGACGGTAGTGCGTTCATCCGCGAGCCTGTGCTGTACATGCTCTTGACGAGAGGACTCTGCCTCCGTTAATAATGCTTTCATCTCCTCCGCAAGAACCAACCGAACAAGCTCTTCCAGAATTGCACCGCATTGGTCGGATACCGTAGTACGGAACCTGTGAAGTCGGGGCAGCTTAATAATTCTACTCACAGCACGCTTCGCTTGGTGAGCCTGATCTGAAAGAGGATCCGATAGTGCAAAGATGCCGAGGACAACACCAGCAGTGAAGGACTGGATTCCAGCATAAGCCGCTCCATGGGTGTTCTGAGAAGCAGCAAGGATTTCAGCATGTTCACCGATTTTGGACGTTCTCATTGAGGAAACCCAGCACTGGTACTTGCTTGTCCTGATCATGCTGTCGACTGCATCGTTGGGGACGTTAAGCATTATCTGGTCGGAATCATTGCCTGCTTCTGGTCCCACGTCAGGCCATCGAGGCACGCGGTTTATTGTCAACAGTGGCCGGTGCAGAACCAATTGAATGTTGTCATAGGAGAGTTGGAGGGTAAGGGCTTGAAGCTGGAAGGTTCTGATGGTCCTTCTAATTGTCCTATCTCCGCTATTGTATTTCAAATACTTGAGTCGCAATTCCCGCGGTATGCATTTTTCCCACTGAAGCAGGCGATGATTGATTGCCTTGATCTCTCTGACCACTTCAGGAAGGGTTGCCCCACTCCGGAGATAGATATTTCGAGTGATTGTTGATGCAATTCGATAGAGGCGAAACTTGTATCTCTGATATGATGCTATAGTAACTGGGCCGAATGTTTCATCCTCATAGCTCTCCACAGATTCGAATCCTGGGCAGGTCAATGAGGTGTCGTCGATGTTGCCAGGGAAAGATACGTCCCAATCGCTGTCATGTACATTACAGGGAGTCCCAAAGCTGATAGCACTAAATCTACACCCCAAACAATCAGTGACGAATCGCTTAGACACATTGCATGACTCACACTTCCGCTGTGTAGAGGGCCCAGCATAATCGCCGCCATACCTCTCGCAGAATGGGGTCTTCCATCTTCCAGTTTGACTCCTTTTGCAGGCCGAGAGCTTGCGCGACTTTAAGTGCGCTCCCCATCAAGGCAAAGCTGCGGTTTGGCCGGCTATGGTAGGCGTAGTATGAGGAAAGGAGGATTGAGATTTGAACGGCCTCAATATTAGCTTGATCGAAGACACCAAGAAGTCGCTCTTCAACTTTGTGGATGAGTGTGTTCCCCAGGCTGTCCATGTCAACACCCGGACATATTTCTTCAGCTTCAGATTTTGTGGCGTACTTTGCGCCGATGCCAATAACCAACAAAACGAGAACCGAAAAGGACATTCGATCCGCACGCACAAAACCTGTCGCGGTAAGACCCTGGAGCTCAGCTCTCAAGGATGGTCCATGAAACAATAACATGAACCAGTGCACAGAATCAGAATAACTTTCCAGAGCGTAGTCAATTACATGAGAGGGCGGCAATTCCATCCCAAGCACATCACTTATGGGGAGATAGTGGCCGCTGGCTTCGGAAGACCTCACGTCCGGGCTACTACCAGGAATCGCATCCGTGGAATGGAATAGCCTCGCTGCCGAGTTGTGTTCTCTGAAGAGCTGGTCCACTACTTCGTATGTTGACGTTCTTTCTCGATATACCTCAGATAACCGCCTTCCAGGCTCTTGTGGACTCCGTACCGATGAGGAAGATTGAGTTTTATGCGACAAGACCTGGACAGGGCTGGACTGACGGCCAAGAGGGATGGAAGTTCGAGGTGACGGAGCGGGTTGCTGCTCATCATCAAACTGGCCGATGGTGGAAGTGTCAGTGCTCCCTGCGAGTCCTGCAGACGGCTTCACCAATCCCCTATTTTCGGGACGCTCTCTGCATTCGACTCCAACGCGCAAGCACAAGGCGCACGGTCTAGTATCATCGCATCTCAACTTCTGCTTCCGACATCTGAGGCATGCGTGTCGGGCTCGCGGCAAGGGACGTTTCTTGGATGAGGCGACTGGTGCAGGAGTCATCAGGGAACCTGCGCACGAACTAGAATATCTGGGGATGAGACTGCTTGCCCAGCACCGCTATGAAGCTCCGATTGCGATTCGCAGAAACGATAATTCGGAGATGTGGTCTCTGTCCGTGGAAGCACGCAAATAAAGGACAGCACGGATCTGGCTTTCAGCGGCGCCGGAACCTCGGCAGTCGCTTACTTACAGGGAATGGAGCATCGTAATACTCCGCCTCCCTACTTCCGGCGGCCTAGTTCGCTAGGTAATTACTTATGCTACTCCATACTCAGTATCCTCCCCAGCTGCATGCAAACTGGCAGCACCAGCAAAATCCTTCCATGGTTGGGTGTTGCCCATCAAGGACTAACCTGATAGTTTGAGGATAGCTTGAGGCTGCAGCTCTTCTCTCAACAGCAGAATCACCCATGTATTAGGCAGTCGTCGATGCATGACAGGGCCCAAAATCATAACCGCTCTTCCCTTTCCAAATGCCACACATTCGCATCAACAACCCTACTCGCATGTTGGCCTTGTTAAGTTCCGAAGGATCTTTGGGTTTTCCGTGCCTTGCCCGACTGGCTGCATTCTCATCTCATCTTACCTTGCGAGGCTAAGCAGTCGCCTCAGACGCGGGCTTGAAGACGCGGAGTACCCGGGGCCCCGGAAGCAGGGATATTGTCTGTGGAGGGAGTCTCTAGGCTCCCAGCCTCTACAGGGTTGCGCGGGTGCGAATACAAGTACCGGGTATGGTACCCACGAATAATTAACATCATCTGGCCTGCCAATGACGAAGCTGGGCGTGGACATATTCCTCGATGAATGGTTCTCTTCAACTTCATTTCGACCATCAGAAATAATACTGACCAGGACCAAGCTGTCGTCGGATGCAAGACCGGATCAGGCAGTCAGACAACCGGAAGAAACCAAAAGCCTCAGAAGATCAAAGGATGCCAAGTCTCTCTGCCGAGTACACTGATATTTCCCTCTATCCAACATATTATTGACATCTCGTGGAGGTCCGTGGCAGATGCTCATGGTCTCCTATTGACACAGACAGTGCAATTGTCAGACTCATAGCCTCAAGGCGTTTGATCGTAGAGGCCAACGAGATCTCAGACCAAGGTGTCTTTACAAAACTCGGAGCTTTCCTCGTGACCGGAACCTCTTCCACCGGATGCAGCCTGCATCCCAATCTCATGCGAATACGTAGGGGTCTGACTCGCATGATGTGTTATCCCTCATAAATGAGCTCGAAGGAAGCCCAGTAAGTATTCTCAGCAGGTAAGTCCAAATTCCCTTTGTCCTTGGAACTTTAATCCTTGCTCTCTGTCCGGCGCTCGAATACGTGCTTTTGCTTAGAGCTCTACCCGAGAACCTTGCCCGGATTAAAGGCCCTCTCTCAGCGCCCACTGGCCTCTGTCATCGGCCGCCTTCCGGCATGGGAGCCCGCGACCCGGAAGTGGTTGTGAGAGTAGGTGGGCTCAGCAAGAGAGCTCCCCGGGCTTGTGAATCATGCCGCTCGAGAAAAGTCCGCTGTGATGTTACCAGGACTAAAACTCCATGTACAAACTGCAGGCTTGACGGCAAGAATTGTGTAGTACCCGCGAGCAAGAGACGACACATCGGAGACCGGGTCCTTGGACCATCCTTCTTCGAGGGCAAGCAGCATGGCCCCCGAAGCCCAATTTGCGATGCAATCATTGATTTTGGAGATATAGACAGTCTCTTGTCAGAGAGGAAGGAGTCTGCTGCTGCTGCTAAGTGCAGTAGTGGAGATGGTTCATTTGATATCTTCGATCTCTCGAGCAACTTCTTCGCCACATCTGAGACAGTTGACACTTCCAACCCTCTCGAAGAGGACATTGCAATGGGTGGCGGACAAGATTTTCAGCCAGATTTCCTTGCATCTTATCCATCACCTACTCAAACCGTTTTAGGTGATCATCGCCTCCAGTCATCGCTCCCAAAATATATCACGCCTCTACCGAAGACCCTATCAACAGAAGACCTTCTCCACCTCCAAAGAAAGGGTGCTTTCGACATTCCAGACTCAGCAACGCGTGATTTGCTGTTGACAACTTATGCAAAATGGGTATATCCCTTTGCACCGATGCTAGACCTCGAGGAAATTCTGTCAGCAGTGTCGAGCAACGGCAACACCGGAACAACAAGCCTCCTCCTTTTTCAAGCAATGATGTTTGCTGCAACAGCGTACATCAACGCGGACAACCACCGTGGAAGGCATAAAAAGACAAGATGCGTGTTCTACGAACGTGCAAGGCTTCTCCACGATTTTGACGTGGAAACGGACAGACTCGCGATCTGTCAGGCCGCCATCCTGTTAAGTTTATGGGACGGGGACCCCGAAGGCGTCAGGGACAGCTATTATTGGGTCGGAATCGCAACACTGCATGCGACCAGTATTGGACTAAACTTTGATCCCACCAGCAGCCTCTCAGATCGGAAACAGCGGCGGACATTCAAGATGACATGGTGGACGCTTGTCATGAGAGACCGCTTGCTTGCCGTGGCCTTGCGGAGGCCAGTGCAAAATAAAGTCTTTCGGTTCGATGTCCCTATGTTGCATCTTGACGACTTTAGGTTGGAACCTCTTTTGAAGACCCTTCAAAACAGCCTGCAGATGTATGACATCGGGTTGGCAGAGTTGGAAACACTCGCCTGTTCTTGCATGGCGCTGGCCCAGCTTTCCGAGTATATTGACAAAGTCTTGACTGTGCAATACACCGTCCAAAGAACACCTCGTGATGCGGGACAGAGTCCAATAGTTGTATCGCTAGTCCCAAAAATCAAAGGTTCCAGGTTTTCGGAGATCACGATGTGCGGTCAAGAGCTGCAAAATTGGTACGGTTACTTACCAACAGAAGTGCAGCAGCTCGAGCTTCAACATCATGACATCGAACATCGGCACGAGAATGAAATTGTGAGGGTACACAGGGCTCTCTTGGCAGGTTATTACTCGATGACATTGATGACTTTGTACCGGCCTCTGCTCAATTTGCCGTCATCAAACGCAAACGAGACCAAGCTCCGAAATTTATCTATGAAGATGGTTTCGCAAGCAGCAAAAAGTATTACAAGCATATTCAGCGATCTGTATGCCTACCATCTGATCTCATGGCTGCCAGATACGGCGATAGCAGTGTTGGAGCCAGCAGTTGCAACGCATCTGCTCTATAGCATGTCAGAGCAGGCCGCAGTGCGAGAGACGGGTTTCCAAAAGTTTTACATTTGTTGGCGAATTCTGCAGCAGTTAGGCGAGGTGTACTATCTAGCAGAGACCACCATGTCCATGCTAAACGCCGCCGCACAGAGGCTAAAGTCGCGTCCAGACCTGCAGGCGACAAAGCTCGCTGCGTGTTCACAACTGATTAACGCAATCTGCCCGGCTGGCAACGACAATGCAGCAACCCATGTGGCCGTCCCATTTGTCGGAGTGGTTGGAGACCAGAAGAAGGATCGATCTGATGTGACAGTGGATTGGGTCGATTCGAGGAAAATCAGGCAAGAGCCCAGAAATCAAACGCAGGCGTTGGACAACTATGACCACAACTTTGACCTGGAAGCGAACTGTGCCTTGGACCCGAGCACCTTTGACCAACTCGTATGTTGGGACGCAGCCGAAGAGGAACTCCAGGCTTAAGATTTTCCGCGGACAGAGTGAAACCCCGCTATGCCTTCCCCCTGGGGCTAAAGTGCTGGAAAGATTCAAGTAAAATAATTAGCCCGATCATGTAATATGTATGAAGAGATGCCTGAGTAAGGAACTTTGGTTCGAACGGCGGGATATTTTTGAATCCTCGTTGTTGTGGTAGTAGCCCAACGTTTACTCAGTAGCAACATGGAATCTGCATTCCTCCTCGGTGAACATAGCCTCGCACCTTCGATGGCCATCTATCGCTAAAGCTGTGCATCTGCGGATCTCTGATTCTCTATTAGCTCAGAGTCTATCTTGGGAGTTATTTATAGATGATACAACCGAGCTTGAATACTGCATCAAGCTCCATATCTGGGCAGCACCAGGGCTTCCAGTGTTACTACGTAGCCTAGTACGATCATCTCTGTTGTGTCCCAGTCTAGCCAGTGCACACAGTCGACAGTCTGGTGAGACGAAGACCACCGATGATCAGGACGTCATGGGGGGAAAGAGTGAAACGTCCAGCGGGATCCTCTTGGTCCATGAGGACAATAACGATCGATAGAGATCTCAAATTACAGAGACAGCAGGCTCTTGTTCCTGCTACTCTTTTCCTCTCTTCTCGCACAGATGTACTAGACGAGTTTTGTGACTAAGCCGATCATTCTAAAGAAGAAAAAAAAGCCACTTTACTCATGGCTAGTGACGGCAGTTCGCCTGTGCAAGGCTTCGAGGGTCAAGATCGCAAAAAGCATCCCGGAACCACCAGCGACCGAGTTGTGCAGACAGGCGAATTCATATTAGAACTACGAGACAGCTACGTCAAGCATGGTTGGTGCTCTCGAGTCTTGAAGGCATTAACAATGTGAAGCGGCTCACCAACATCACTCTTTAGGTCTTCGCGGGACTTTCCAGTCAAAAGCTGTCGTCCTTTACGCCTTCGTCGTCAGGTGGGGAGGCTTCTTGTTTGGCTATGGTATGTCCCCAGGCGTATCTTTTGAGCAAGGATTAAGACTGAATCGCTCCCATAGATCAAGGTGTCGTTTCTGCCATCCTTGTCATGGATCAAATCCTCGACCAATTTCCTCGTGTCTCGGAGAGCGCCAGTGGAGCCGGCTTCTGGAAAGGATTGATGACGGCCATGATCGGACTTGGAGCACTAATCGGTGGGCACCTACCGAGACCTATCAAGACCATCTGAGGACTAACCATTTCTTCACAGGGGCATTCAACCAAGGCTGGGTGGCGGAGAAAATATCCAGAAAGTACTCGATTTGCGTTGCTGTCTGCATTTTGTGTTTGGATCAGTCTTGCAGACAACCGCACAAGGCTATGCAATGCTGATCGTTGGCCAACCCATTGGTGGTATCGGTGTTGGAATGTCAGCATGAACCATTTGTCTTTTTTTCTATCTCTTGGGCTAATCCAGGTTGTTGGGCTAAGTATGGTCGTCCCTATATATATCGCTGAACTGTCACCACCAGAAATCAAAGTAGGCTGTTCGTTATTTACCCTCGCCGGGAGTCTGTGGATTGCTAACGGCGCCAAAGGCACATTACTCGTCCTCGAAAAGATTTCCTTTGTTTTCGGTATCACCTGTGCCTACTAGTTGACTTTCGGTACGCGGTACATTGACGGTGAATGGCCATTTCGACTTCCTTTCCTTCTGCAGATCATACTTGCCATACTTCTCGGCATCTCTGTTCTCTTCATCCCTTTCTCGCCGGAATGGATTGTGGCGAAAGGACGTGACCAGGAAGCACTGACAGCTCTCATCAAAGTCCGACGGGTCCCAGCCCAGTGGATGATCCGCGAATTCATCCGAAATGGTTCGATATTCTAGCCGAAATTACATTCCACAAAGAGGTTGCCAAAGAGAAGCATCCAAATCTCGGTATCAAGGGTCGTCAGTCTAGCTGATCTGCTGTCAAACTGGGGCTTGCAGCTTATGCTGGATGCTTCAAACAAGGCTATTTGTGACGTACAATGGTCGGAATTGGCTTGATGTTTTGTGAGGACCCCCTTTCTTTCTTATCGACCCTTCTCCGTTTACCGGAAGTTCTGAGTTCCGTCAGCACTGCTATAGCTAATGGGTAATTGCAGTCCAGCAGTTTGTAGGTATCAATGCACTGATCTATTACTCACCAAGCTTCTTCGAGAGCATGAATGTCGATTACAAAATGCGGCTAGTCCTCTCGGATATTCTGAATGTCACCTAACTTGTTGGAGTCTCGACGTCTCCATACACAATGGATTGGTTCGGACGACGGCCGCTTCTGCTGCTGGGCAGTGTAATAATGACCGTTTCCCACATCATCATTGTGGTCCTGGTCGGCTTGTACCTTGACAGTTTGAGCGATCATAAAGACAAAGGCTGGGTGGCCGTGGCTTTCCCCTTCCTGTACATGATGACCTTCGAGATGACTGGTGTCCCGTTCTATGGGCCATGCCATCTGAAATCTTTCCCAGCTTTCTGCGAGCGAAAGGCGTGGCGTGGAGTACCTGAAGCAACTGGCTCAATAATTTCATCATTGGTCTGATCACGCCGCCTCTGATCCAAAACACACGGGGATTTGGAGCGTATACATTTTTGGCAGTCTTTTGTGCCCTGAGTGGAATATGGACTTGGTTCTGTGTGCCAGAGACAAAAGGGCGGAGTCTGGAAGATATGGACCGAGTGTTCGGAGATCGGGCTGCAGCTGCAGATAAAGCTCGAAGGAAAGAAATCCTCAGAGAGCCTAAAGCAAAATGACGGTCGAATGAAACAAGAGGAAGCAAAGACAGTGTGATTGCAACCCAGGTGCATCGAATTGTTCCGGCTCATTGGGGGAATAGCGAGGCCGATGACCGGAGTAGCGGCACTTCTATGCCACAAAGCATGTCTTCAACGCTCCTCTCAATTGTCGGACTTGATCACGGCAACTCGAATGGCAGCTTCTATTCTGGAATCGAGGCACAGTACAAAATAGCCATCCTCGCAGTGTCGCTACCTTCGTAATTGGCCGTCAGAGCAGAGAATCGAAAACAGATAATTCTAGCCCCAACGGGCCGTTTGAAATTCTTGGAATCAGAGTATGTATAGCAGAGCTTTCCTGCCTTTTCGGCAAGACTTCATCGGCGAAGTAAGCCAGATACACTCTTGTTCGCAGATTTTGTGCGGTCTCTATGAGGGATCGCAGGATTGTTCGAGCTGATGTGCGCCATTATTGCTGATGTACGGTAGATGTCTGACAGTAGCTGTGTAGCATCAACATGGCGACTCAGGTGAACCTCATTGCCTGAAATAGTCATACAGGCCCGCCGCAGTGGTGCCGGGAGCAACTTGCATTCATGCGTGAATGATGAGACACAGCGCTACAACAGGATGCTTGTCTGGCTTTTCCGCCTTTATCCCGAGTACGCCCTCATTCAATGCGCACTCCAAACTACCCAAAGCAAGTAACAATGTTTGTCACCGATAGTAGACCATGCCTTGATAGTCTAACTTCAAAAGTGAGCACAAGAAAAATAGGAGATTAAAATCGGTAGTCCTTCGGACCGGGAGAAAAGAAAGATCAATCAAGATCCGAAGGATTCCCCTGATGACCTCCTGAAGCCCCACGGAGCCCCAATCAACCCCACAGGTCAGCCTCTAGCAGTTCGGGGTCACATCGGATCGAGGTCGAGGCTCAAACAACTGCCGGGGGAAGAGACATGTATATTGTTGATGTGCCGAGTAGATAATATCAGATAAGTAACCTTGGGTTTCTGCGACAGTTCACCTTTAGCTACCTCTAGTTTTCGCATCTCCAAGTTCGAAACAGATCACCTTCTGCCAGAGTTTGTAAAGGGCCATTCCGAACCAGGCGCAAGGTGTGGGAAACAATAATGGCAATCCCGTCAACTCACAGAGTCGCCATTCTAGTGGTATGAACACTCGATAACCGCCTTCCGCTTAGGGACACTTGCTGATGGTTGGCCAGAGACACGATGGGACATATCACTTTGAAACCAAAAACGTGCCAGTTCCTGATATCAGCCCAACCGACTTGCTAGTGCGCTTATCGGTAACAGGAGTATGCGGTTCGGACTTCCACCTCGCAGCAGGTCACTTGGGTCCGACTCGCGATATTCTAGGACACGAAGGCGTGGGACGGGTTGTGAAGCTTGGCTCCGCAGTGGATGCTTCCTTTATCGATGTCGGAGCACGAGTAGGTCTTGGGTGGGTACGCGACGTGTGCGAAGAATGCTTCTGCTGCCTGTCTCCGGGCGGCGAGGCCCGTTGCTTGGCAAAGCTATGCTCTGGCTTAAGCAGAGATGGCACCTTTGCAGAGTATGCCGTTGTTCCGTCGCGATATGTTATCCGGATTCCAGAGGACGTGCCAGATGATCTAGTCGCTCCGATTCTTTGTGGCGGTGTGACGGCGTACAAAGCCATCAAGGTCAGCGAGGCAGTTCCAGGTCGATGGATGGTTATATCGGGCGCTGGTGGCGGTGTCGGTGCTTTGGGGATTCAGTTCGCAAAGGCGATGGGATATCGGGTAATTGCGATTGATGTCGGAGACGCGAAAAAGGAATACTGTCTGAAGTTAGGCGCCGAAGTGTACTATGATGCAAAAGAATTAAACATAGAGACAGTCATGGCCCTCACCGGGGATGGTGCTGCGGCGGTCTTGGTCATGGCCAACTCTGACAAAGCGTACCAGGCGGCATTGGAACTGGTGGCTCCATATGGGACGTTTGTCTGCGTGGGAATCCCGCCAGAGGACCATCGGGTCAGCTTTCATCCAACACTGGGGATTTCCAAGGGCGTGCGTATCATCGGCTCTGCTGTGGGAACCAGAAAGGACATCTGGGAGGCGATTGAGTTTGTGCAACGCGGTGCTGTGAAGCCTGCAGTGGAAATGGCGAGTTTGGACGATCTGAATGATATTGCGAAGAACTTTGGCAAGGTGAGCGGTCTACCTCATCCCTCCCTTCTTTTTCTCCCCTCATTCATCCAATGCCAGATTGATGAGATTCTGATATATCGAGACAGACTGCTGGCAAATATGTCATACGACTGAGCGATGAAGCGAGCGGCGCGGCGAACGCTGGTGCCCTGAAGAATGGACACTAGAAGAAGACGGTGGAACCCCTTGACCCTCTGCTGAGGGTCACGTACCTAGGTACCCTTTGATCCGCAGATAGCGAGAAGTAGATATAGACGATATAGAGCGCGTTCTGGAGCTTGAGAGCGATGGCAATTGCTGATTCGGTAAGTCGGACATTCACATTCCACTTCCAAGCTCGGATGTCACGGAGTCTTGATTGATTGGCTTTCGCTCTCCAAGACCCTTCGCTTCTTTCGCCTCTTGCGAAGCTTCCCCGCAAATCATACCCTTTTGCTCATGCATGATTTGCCCTTTCAACGCTCGCAGTGCTTTGTCAACCACTCGTCCACCCACCTCAGCATACGGTTTGCGAAGTGATAGTCAGGGCTGTGCAGCTCTGGAATGCCTACCTGGTTGCCATCAGGTGATAAGAAACCCATCCACTCCTCAACCCCTCTTTCGTCATGTACAGGTGACTTTTGAAAGCTGACCTGCTCTCTTCTCTCTTGGATCACTCGACCTTCTGGACAGGAATTTTGCCTTCAGTTGACCACTCTAGACCTGGCATAAATGATGGCAGCACGACCTCTGCTCCTTGGCCTAGCTTCAGCAGCCCGATCCGGGGTTCTGGGTGTCCCCCTTCGAAACGCACCCCAACGGGCCCTTCAGCTATCTACAGCAAACTTCAGACCCACGGCTGCGACCTCGAGCCCTTCAAGATCAACCCCTCTCAATAGCCAGGCGCCACCCCCAGGCACCGTACCACCTCAAGCTGAAGTCTTTGCAGACAACAAGCACGCTGCATTCCTGGGCGAAGCTGACAGCAACGAAGGGTACGATGCCTTCCGGGAGGCTTATGGAGCACCTCAGCCCGCCCTCGAAGCTGACAACTCGGCGTTCTTGGGAGAGGCGGACTCAGATGATCACTTTGAAGTGCGCAAGACTATAGAAGGCGACAACAGTCCGGCTCTCGATGCAGGAAACGCCGCGTTCTTAGGCGAAGCCGATAGTGACGATGGCTTCGAGGCACAAAGAGCTGCGGAGGGAGACAAGCAAGAAAGCCTAGATACGACAAATGCCGCATTTCTCGGTGAAGCTGATAGTGATGATGCACGTGAGGCTGACTTTGATATACATCCGGAGAGGCATCGACACAACATTGAGGATACCAGCACCAGTGGGTTGCATGGGCAACAGGGAGAGCAAGACCAGTGAACAACCGGTGGGGAGGGATGCTTGGAGTGGATATTCCCTCATGTACTTGACGAGCAGACCAATATCGAGGAAGCAATTGTGTTCTTGTGCCATTGACACTTATCATTCTTTCTCGAAGTTATCGTAGTCCTCTTTGCTCATGAGACTGTCGAGCTCATTCAAATTCGTCACTTCAATCTTTGCCAGCCAACCCTCGGACTCAGGGCTCTTGTTGATCGTCCCAGGCTTCTCTTCCAACAGCTTGTTATGGTCTGAGATCTTGCCCGACACAGGTGTCATAATATCGGAGGCAGACTTGACGGACTCGACTGCGCCAATTGTGTCACCTTTTGTCACTTCCATGCCGATTTCAGGAAGTTCAACGTAGACAACATCTCCAAGGGCTTTGGCAGCATATTCGGTAATACCTATCGTTCCTGCGCGAGAGTAAGGGCACTGTAAAAACCCGGAATGGTGAAGATTGCGTCGGGAGGAGTACCTGTTTTGCCGTCGCTGTCAAGCTCTATCCATTCATGGTCTTCGGTGTATTTCTTCACAAGTACTGCGAGACAGAGTTAGTGACATTCGACATCCAGAAAATGGTAACATACAGGCAGGTCTCGCAGAAAATGATCTCCCAGAAAGGCATGCCGACGAACGTAGCTGAGACTTGACAGAAAATCGTGGCACGACAACTCCTTTTGTGGCCAGTCTTGAGACTGCCGGCATAAACCGACCCAGTGCAGGAGAACTCATCATCTGCTCTAACTTGACGCGGAATATCAAGCGTAAAGGAAGGAAGGAGTATTTAAAGTGCGCTCATGCCAGCTCCGCAGATGAAATCGATGAAGGAACTGGCAGCGACGGAGACAAACCCGCTGCCAAACTGCGCCGGTCAAGTGGAGACCGCCTGGGGAATTTCTCAATTCCAAGCCAATCTAACAATCAACCTTCATACTTTTATTCATGGTGCCACGGCCTCAAGAAAAAAATGCTTTACGAGCTGATAGCTGTTGTAAGCTTGTTGACTTTCCCCTTCGAACCCCAATCGAAGTCCAACTGACATTAAACAGGTCCGGCCGGGCAACCTCAACCATGTCAAAGAGTACTTCTCCTACCGGTTCCTTTCCTCTTATGACTTAACCCGCTAACACGCCTTGCTCCGTGTACAGAATCGCCCGCGTCGCCGGCCAACAGATTCTCGCTTCTAACGGCGTGATACGCGGCATGAAGAACTGGGGTCAATTCGACCTCCCTCGACCAACGACGAAACACCAAACACAACACCGCCAGGGCCATTACTTCGTGATGCAATTCGACGCCTCGGTTAAGGCGCAACAGGACGTCCGACGATTTTTGAGTCTCGATCCGAGAATGATCAGGTTCAGCGTCATCAAGATTGGTGACAAGTTGGGCGGCATCAACGGCGCAATTGAAGAGGTGGATGGCGAAATACCTTGGAACTCGGGCACCCAAGTTAGGAATCCGTTTGCAGATCCTAGAACAACGAGGACGGGGCCTCTGAGATAATTGAAGAGGTGCCTTGCCAGGAAGCGAACGTACGAACCGGAGCGGGAGAGGCATGTCCACATGTCATTTCTATCGACACCAAACACCCAAAAAATAGACGCTACTAATGGTGGTATCATCAACATGTGTGTTCTTCAAAACAGACTCCACCGCCCTCTCTCCTTGACCAGCGACGCTTTCGCTTGTTGCGTCTTCGTCCGACCCTCCAATTGCCTCAAGCTCTCAATCTTCTCCAACACCAACTCTAGCATCTCCTTCCGCTTGATGACATCGAGATGCCTTCTGACCTTAGGGTCTTCTCTCGCGAATTGCTCGATTTCGCTCGGCTCCAGATGTCGACCAAGTCTCAAATCCAACTCGCGGGGGAAATTGTAGTAAAATTCAGAGAGGAGTTCAACATTGAGGAAGAGCACGGCCGTCGAAGTCAATTTGTCAGCGACCACGTCCAGGAAGACTTCGGGGCAGTAGTATTTGTTTTTGGGGTTGGCGCATTGTTTAGATTTGACGGCCATGAGGCGCATCTTGATGATGTCGGCACGGTCGCGGAGGAAAACGGCTTCTCGACCTTTGTATAACAGTGAGCTTGACTTGCCTATCAATTTGTGAAAACATGAGTATACCTTTTTGAAGAAGGGCTGCCGAAAAGCCACCTGCACCGCCGGACCCATCTCCTTCCAGGACAATTTCTCCTTTCCTCACTCGGTCGATGAAGCCCATCACATCTCTAAGTTTTCTTTTGCCGATGCTGTCTTCCAATTGCCTCTGCGCAGCTTCGCAAGCTTTCAGCTCATTCTTCAACACATGGCCCACATTTTCGCGTCCCTTGCTCCATTCATTCGGCTCCACTTCGATCTCGAATTTGAATGGTTTGATGCAATTCTCGACCTGATCACTCGTGCTGTAGAATCGGTCGTTCAATATGCTCGACGAGGCATCGACAATTGACCGCTGAGCATAAGGATGGGAAGCAAACGTGGAAGCGGCTATCAGCTTGTCAACATGGCTCTGCAGTTCAGCCGCCACCACCGTCGTCGCCAGTCTCCCGACACCAAGTTTGGTCAGCTCCGAAGTCGAGGCGTCCAGTTTGCGTAGCCAGTACAACGATCCTGGTTCAGCTTTGGGCAACTCCGATAAGGGATCTGCTTCAGGCTGAACAGGCGACAGATCCTCTACTGGTTTATTCCAGTATCGTTTAGCCAGCACGTCCATCACTTTCTGATCAAGGACATCTTTCAACAAGGCCCTAACTTGAGCTCTGCCGAAGTGCTCGCTGAACTCCTTGAACGAATGTTTGAAGCTGTCCAAGCTTTCGGCCAAGTACGATTCAGCACTAAGCGGTCTGTCGTTATATTGTACTTTGAACTCATATGTTGCTTCTTCCAGCTCCTGCACGATGGCGTCTCTCGTTCCAGCAAGGCTCGCCGCCATTGTTTGTTCGAGAACATGCATGAGCTTGTGTCGTAGCGTGGTTGTGCCAACAGCGAGTTCTGATTGTGGACCAAATTGTAGCGGATGTGATGAGAAGTATGCGTTCTCGTTCTTGATGATGGCATTTGTCACACTGGCGCCAGGTCTGGAGAAAAGACCTGCCGATTGTGGTATCTTACAAACCACGCCAACATAACCTAGCCTCAGAGGATATTTTCTGTCTGACAAGATTTCAACGCCTCGACGGGGGTCGACCAGGTCCATTTTTGTAATGACACCAATCGTTCTCTCGCCTCGAGGATCAACCCTTCGACTTGCCCTGAGAGCAGTGGAATTGGCCAAGTCTACGTCCGCGGCAGAGATGGCTAGGATGACATTGGGGGGTTGGATGTATTTGTCACACAGATCGGAGATCTTCTGCTTCAGCTCAGAAGGTTGGTCTTTGCCTGATACTTGGATATAGCCCGGCAGATCAATCAGGGATAAATCTGGAACGTTTGGAGAGTAAACGGACAATTGGATGGGGTCGTCGCTAACACATTGCTCGGGGGGAACAGCCAGGTTGAGGTCCGTTAGGATTTTTTGGATTTGCGAAAAGTCTGTGATTTTGCCCATTCCAAGAGCAGGGAACTCGCCGTACTCGGCTTTTGCATCAGGGGTGTTGACGAGAGTGAGTTCGATCGGGCGTCTAGTGACCATGTTAGAGCCTTTGGGCAAGAATTCGTGCCCGACAATTGCCTCAAGAACCGAGCTTTTCCCAGATGATTGCGATCCAATAACCACGATAGATGGCAGCGTCAAAGCCCCTCCTTGGCCAATCGTATTGAGAATGCCTCGAATCTCAATCATCTTTCTCGTCAATACCATCATTTGATCATCTCTTGCCATCTCTGCACCCGACTGCTCATCGTCTTCGCTTGATCCTTCCACTCCTATTGCGGCGCCTGAAGCTGCTGCAGCTCCTACAGCGGCTTTACTTGGCCTAGGAGCTTGTGGTTCAGACCCTCCTTCGCCAGACTCTTCTCCCTTATCGAAAAATTGCTGAAGCCACTCCGGTAGATGCGCCTCCTCCTTCGTCCGTTCCCAACCCACTCCAATTTGATTGACAATTCCCTTCGCACCTTCGAACATATTTGACGAGGTCTCTGCGACAGCATCTCCGGCCTTCTTCAGAACGTTTAAGGTATAAGTTCCAGCCTGGGCGGCTTGGTATTGGATGTAAGCTATGCCTGCGAGGATGCTCGCTCCAAACATGGCAGGTATTCGAGCCATTTTCAGAGCGAGTTTAGGGAGAATCCTGGCAAAGGAGATGGATCGGACGGCAGGGACATTGTGGATAGAGCTGGATCCGATCGGCCATGCTCGCAGAGGAAGACGTGCATTTGGCCTCAACAGGCCGCCCGCTCTTGTTATGGCATAATTGTTGTGGAGGAGACGCGCTGTGACGCCTCGTTGGCGCAATAAAGGCGCGACCCTCGCAGAGAGGAGTCTACCGCTCATCACAGGTCAGCTCGAACATGAAGGTAGATGGAAGACAAATAAAAGAAAAGTTGTGGAAATGGAGTCGACTGATATGTTCGGGGCGATGAAACGCGAGAACGGCGAATGACGTTGTACTGGGTACCGAATATTCTTGCACGGAAAATGTAGCAGCCACAGATGGCGCCACATCTGCAGCCACCGTTTCCTGATCTCAACCCCCAAGCATGGCGGTGAAGTCTGGCGTCAATCAGAGCTCAGCTTGCGCGTGTCACCATATCCTCTTAAGACAACAGTATTTGTCCTTCTACTTTTCTATCTCCTTTCCGTATACACCGGGGTCCTGGCGTTTATGGGTTGGGGTCATTTGATGCTTCGCACTTGGACACTGCTGATACTTTTGCCTCCGTGCCACTCCCAGTCAGAGAAAGATAATGCTCCTTATCGAATATATGACTCAAAAACCAACATCACTTCAAAATAGGACTCATTTTCGAATTCTACTTGTTTGAAGATGTGCCGGTTTCTTGTACGCATTTGATCCGGATCTACACCCTCTCCCTAGGTACTCCATACTCATGCATATTCCAGGTGTACAAAGGCTCTCAGCCGATCATTCTTTCCAAGTTGATTACCGAACCATCACACAGCATTCTCACTCAATCTTATGACAGCCGCCTTCGCCTTGATAGCCGCCGCCCAGTCAACGGAGACGGGTTTGGGGTTGGCTGGTACACGGAGCCAGAACTAGGGCCAGACCCATGTATCTTTACATCAACCCTGCCAGCTTGGAACTGTGTGAACCTCGAACGCCTCGCGCCCAAGACAGCCTCAAGGCTAATCTTTGCCCATGTCAGAGCCACCACCGAAGGATCCTTGGCCGAGAACAATTGCCACCCTTTTCAGCACAATACCCTGATGTGGATGCACAACGGCAACATTGGGGCCTGGAAGTACGTGAAACGGCCTCTCGCTGACAGTCTCTCGGACAAATGGTTTCTTGGTGTGAAAGGCGGAACTGATTCGGAATGGGCATTTGCGTTGTTTCTCGATACTTTGGAGCGTGAAGGAGTGGATCCCAGCTCCGAGCCCGAAGGTGGCTTCGATACGAAGACTCTGAGGCGAGCAATGAAGAAGACGATCGCCCAGATCAATGCGTTTGTGAAGGCTGTCCCTCCGGAATACAAGGTCCCGGATGTTGAAACCAGAAGTCTCCTCAATTTTGCTGTTACAGACGGCCACACTGTCATCGTTACACGATATGTCAGCTCTAAAACCGACGCGGCCGCCAGTTTGTACTACTCATCAGGCACTGCGTGGGTTGAAGGAAAGATGAAAGGACAATTTAAGATGGAGAGAAGAGACAAAGCCTCCGACGTGGTCCTAGTCGCTAGTGAACCGCTCACATTCGAGCGGCACAACTGGCTATCCGTCCCAACGAATACCATCGTCACAATATGCAAACAGACGGTGTTCGTCCGGCCGATCAAGGATGAATATTATGATCCAGATCCCTCAACAGAACGCTCGACAGGGTTCGCTAGGTCCAAAGGGCTCGTGTCAAAAGCTCCAGGTGGGGGAGCTGCAACACCCACTCCGCTCGCTGGTACCCCAGTGCCACGTGCCGAAGTCGAGAATGCCACTGGGGAATACATTGTAAAGGAAGATCTAGACGCATTCCATGAGAAGATGGCGAATTTGCAGCTACAGAAGTGCCGGGAGACCAATGGGTTGACAGACCAGGTGCAGGTTTAGAGATGATGTCTGCGCCTTCGTCTTCGTTTTCGGGGACGCATCTGATTCGAAGAGGAGTGCTTCTCCTGTGAATTTGAAGATTTGTTATGTGAGCGCAACAATATATTTTTAGGATTCGGGGATGATAAGGAGTCAAAGGGATCCAACAAAATTGATATCAATACGTGGAGTGTTTATGATGGAAAAAGCGGTCCGAGCAAGGTGCTTTGGGGTTTGATACCAGCCACAAATTGTTCGATCAAAGTTGCTCTCACATTGTTTCATGGCGTTAGCCGTCATCTCCTCTGAAATCCGCATGTCTGAAATACTTCATCCCCACCCACGCTACTACCACCCAGACCCAAGCCATGATGCACGTCAAGACCATCAGTGCCGGATAATACCCAACAATCGGTAAGGTGGGATCATCCTCCAGCTCTGGAGGCGCGTATGGTGTTTCTCCCACATCCCAAGCCCATGACCATACTCCGAAGCAAGATCCCATGCCCACGACAAAAACAATCCACGT
The DNA here is from genome assembly GCF_000835475.1 of Cladophialophora bantiana CBS 173.52. Lineage (NCBI taxonomy): Eukaryota > Fungi > Ascomycota > Eurotiomycetes > Chaetothyriales > Herpotrichiellaceae > Cladophialophora > Cladophialophora bantiana. The sequence goes on from NW_015971596.1 coordinate 58,506, forward strand.
CACAAATAAAATGACGTACCCCCAAAACGCGGTTTCGGAGTAGTCCCAGACATCTTCGTCAGGCGGCGTGCCGACGATAGACTGCGGTTGCGTAGCTAGCGGCGAGCGCGTGCGGGAGCCGAACATCCGACGCATCGGATCTTGGATGGGGAAATAGGAATCTGTCCCAAAAGAGGACGTAGATGGGAGTTTCCGCAAAGCAGATATACCCGGTAACACGAGGTCTTCGTCATCTGTTGAGACATCGGTAGTAGCCAAGTTTGGACTGATGATCGAGGCTGTAGACGAGGCTGGATCGACAGATGCTATACTACTGCGGATCGAGGGTATTGAGACGCGTGATAATGTGCGAAATGGCCATGAAGGGGGAGAGTCGGGCGACGCTGGACTTGATAGATCTTGTCTTGCACGAGGAGTCGGCGGCGCTTCTTGCTCTTCGTCTGTCGGCTGCACGGAAGGCGAGCTTGCACCGGACAGAGGTGACTTTTTGACATCGGAGGTCTTTCTGTCCCGTCCTTTTCCCAGAACTGTTTTCCTCAATGACCCCTTCCTCTTTCTCTTGCTCTGGGCTTGTGCTTCCGCCATGGCACCTCGCCCTCGATGAGGAAAATCCGAGCCATCTCGATCGCCACCGTTTATCTTGTCCTGGTCGCTGTTTGTTCGGAGGAAGGTCAAACGTGAGAGCAGGTTTCCGGATACGGATCTCCTGTGGCCTGGGGCGCCGTCATTACGCTTCCTCAGCTTGTTGCTCTCCCGGAACTCTCGCTCCTGTCCAATGTAGCCAACATCCTCCTCAAGTTTCGGGAATGGGGTAGGTTTATCTTTATCAGTGGTTTCAATGGCGCCATTGGCGTACCCGTTCATGGCAGGTCCTTAGATTTCGCGACGCGCATATTGTACCCCGCGGTGGTGATTCACCCCGTAGAAGAGACAGAAATTGTCCGCCAGCAATGCATACAAGACCTGCAGCCAATATTTCCCGTAGGATGACACATGGAAAGCATTGAATTCGTGGTCGAAGTTAATGGGGTTGAGGGAGAGACTTGAATAAGCGATGTCCAGAGAGGGAGAGGGCAGGCTGGAAAACAAATTGCGTTGTTTGAAGGCGGCAACTTTTGCGAGTTCCGACCCCGTTAAAGCCTAGTTCTAGTGTGCCCTGATTAATACTCGCGAAACGAAAACCTATTCCCCCAATCTGGCAACAAGGGTTTGTGTCGCCCCCTGGTGATGCTCCTGCTCGCGTATCTGAGGTATTCTACATGTGCAGAGGTTGGAATTGTTGTAAACAGAACAGGAGTGGTTCTATCTGATTGATTGTGTCTCGTCCCTCTGCCTATTCAGAGAGACTCTGCCTGTTTATATACACTTTGGCCTGTGATTCGAAGGCCTTTCCTGAAACCTCCTATTCCGTCGTCATGCTATCGCAGATCGACGAGATCAACGATGTTGAGGTAAGTGGCACAGTTGGTGAGACAGTTAACATCTCAGGTGGTTTGCCACAGTGGCGATCTTGCAACCCTGTCAACAGGAATGCAAACCCAAGCTTTGAAAAATATCACGTGAAAGCACGGAGTTGGGGAAGTGTATGCGGCACGTGCCGACCTACCGAGCGACCAGCTACGGGGGTACATATTGCTACATACTAAGCCTCACTAGCCTGCGAATGCAGACATCGACACCTTTTCGAGTCGCAGTTCTCTGGAGTCGTAATATTTGACGGTGTTTTATCAGCTTGCTGGACTTAGCCTTGTGTCTACAGAACGTGCGATCAATTTGCGATCGCTTGCTAGTTGCCATCCACCTCCAACTCGCTTTCGGATGCACCCATTGAACATTATGCAGCTGGCCTTGCACATCGGCCTCAGCGATATCGAAATCTAAGATGTGTCTACCAGGAAGAGAACGTTTGGAGGCCGATGATGTGCCGTGGGTGGTCTCTCTCGTCGAGATCGGTCGAGGATGTATTCATCTTGATCGATTCAGGCTGACTCCCTTTGTAGGGCCTCAAGGCGATATCGATCTCAAATACATACCGGTCTTAGGGAAGAAGCAGGTAACCGGTGCGACCACACACTGTATAGGCTTCCCAACTGAGTTTGAAAGTGGGGAGCTGAAGCATATCCTACACCAATCGAGGAAGGGCGCGGTACTCTGCACCAGGCCTGATCACAAATTGTCGAAGGTGATGCTTATGTTAAGGCACAGTTTTGCCTCTCATCTGGTCAATGGCATCCCAAGATTACCGGATTACGTACCTAGGTACAGAGCAAGACCACGCAAATAGCAACGGTCTGACAAGCTCAAAAACGCTAACAACGAGGAGCCCACCTGGGTCAAATATATCTGACGAGAATAGGACAAATAACAGAGTCACTATTTCCAAACGGGAACGAAATACTCATTATTAAACGAATGTCGCCTTTGATCTATAGACTGTCTTGTCAGACCGTGCTCGGCAGGTAGGTCGCCTTGTGTGAAAGCGGCAGATGTTCTGAGACTATTTCTTCCCTCATTGTCCCTTTGGCAAACTCATCAATCTTTCCAAGCTTTGAATCAGGCCCTCTGCACGCCTGATAGCGATGGTCCAACTCGAGAAGAAGACAGTCGAGACGAAGCGTACTCACTTACACATATTATATCTCACCCAAGAGCAAGGCCGATTCCTCCCAGCCGGCGTTGTTCTTCATCCATGGCTTCCCAGACAGCGCCCTCATGTGGTCAGAGGTCATTGACCTGCTCCCGTATCTACCATGCCAGATGATCATCCGAGATTGCCTCGGCTACGCGGGTACTTCCAGCCCACCGATGTCTCCATGTACAAATGGTCTGGCCAACGCGCTGACCTTCAGTTCGACCTTGACGGTTTTAATGCCATCACCAAGGAGCGCTTTGGATATCCCCTTTACCAGTATTGGTATTTCTTCACCTCGCCAGACGGCTACCAGATCATCGACAATAATCTTGAAAGATTCTGGGAAGTGTTGCATGGCGCTGAGCCTGACTGGATGGAGAAAATGTTCGCCGGCGAAGACGCAATGACGACTTACATGTCGGGCAACAGGCGGGTGAACTTTGAAGTCTTATGCAAAGGAGCCGAAATAGAGGGATGATTTCATGCCCCGCTTCAGCAAGGATGGCTTCCAGGGCCGGACAAACTGGTATAAAGCACATAGAGGTAACCTCCAGTGGGAAGACAACAAGAAGGTTCCCAAGGAGAATCACGTTGTCAAGGTTCCTTTCTTTTTCATTGGGCGCACGGGCGACAGTGTGGGTCGAATCGACCTGATTCACATGTCGAGGGAGGCGGGATACTTGCTGGACTTCGAGATGACAGAAATCCAATCAGGTCATTGGTGCGCAATGGAACAGCCTGGAAAGGTGGCCGAAGCCATCAGAGGCTGGGTGAAAAAGAGGTTCCTCTAAGATCGCCGGAGACTTGTGTATATCTTGCAACTGACCAGCTCAAGTTCCCGGTCACGTCCTCTTCAACTCTCTATAACGTAGGTACATATTATCCAGCTGCAGGCGGCTAATATTAAAGAACAATCACTTGATATCACCACTCCGATACTCCACCAGGGTGTGCTCTTAGGCTTCTTTTGTGTTTTTTTTTTTTTCTTTAGAGATCCAGCACAATTGTTCCAATACCTCTTGATACACAACTCAGCATTGCCGAGCACTTTTCGTCTTCCATTAACCCCGTCCCTCTGTGCTCTACCTTGCCGCTTCTGACACCAACGCGACAAGTACCACAATTCCCAGCCTCACAGGAAGACGAAATATCCAGTCCGGCTCTCGCAACGCGTTGAGCAGGGTCTCCTCTCCGTCCATGGACAGCGCTCCCAGAATCAGCCAGCTGCACCACGAATGGGTCTCCAGAAGTCGTGACTTCGAAATTCTCGAAGTGGAGATGAGTAGAACAGATACTCATTGAATTAGCAACCTCGAGAATGGCATTCTGGAGTCTCCTGGACTCGCAACAGTAAACATGCGTGTTGTCGTCCACTTTTCCTAGTACAGGCGCGCGTTGAACTTCTTTCCTGCGGACTTGTCGTAAATGGTAATATTTGATCCAAACAGGTTGTGATATCTCTTCAAAGCTATATCGCGAGAGCCTCGAACTAGATAGTGCAAATGGTATGATAGACCTTCACGTTGACAGCGCTCCGCAGATGCGATGAACGCGGTCAGGCCAACGCCACCAGCAATGAAGACATGCTTGTCAGCCTCATTTGAGAGCGGGAAACTCGTTGTGATCTTCCCAAATAACAGTGTGCACCCAGTTGTAGGGACTGGTGGATGAAGTGTGACCCTCCACGGCTGGTCTCGCTAAGGGTGACAGCGAGCTCGAAACGATTTGAATCACCTGCAACGACCGAGTACGCCCGCACTAACTTTCCATCGCCCAGGTTCACTCGCACATGCGACCCCGGCCGAACCTTCTCGGGGCTTGATGAGGGCTCGGTATGCTCGGATGTCAAGGAAACAATCTTTGGAGTCTCTGTTTCCTTCTTGATGAGTCTGTAATTGGACCAGAAATTCATTGCCATCGCGTCTCCCCGTGAGCCGTTTCTCCTAATCCTCATGCTGCTTCTTGAGGCGATTCGCAAAAATGGCGCGGGCTTCGGCCCCTAGCTCGTCAACTTCGACCAGTTGTTTCATGGCTTTTTCATTCTGCATATCGTGATAGAGGTAGTGTTGAACTTTGGCTATCGTCCATTCAGGATTCGGTCGTTCAAGAAGAGTCATGTCGTCTCCAGCCTGCACCATGCCTTCCTTTAAAATTGGGTACAGCCAACCTGCCCGGAAGAGGTCCTGGGAGCGCTTGGACATAATATCTTTGGCCTGAAACCGGTGGTTCAGTTTGAAGCGCGGCTGACGAGGCACCGTTACTGGCGCAATGATGGTCCCAATCTGGACGATATCGCCGATGCTAATGTTTCGTTCATTGGCGTACTTTGCAACAAGGTTTTCCCAAAACCCGCCCAGGACAAACAAATATGCGCTCTGGGGGATCTCCTCCTTCCATCGATGATAGTGGAGGGTGCTGTATTGGAGGACGGCCATGTCGGGGCCGCCATGAAGCTCAACGCGTCCTGGTCGCCTTCGCATCCCAACTTATTGACTGTGACAGGTCCTGGTCGGACATTCTTGAAGATGGCACATTGGACATTGATGCCGAAAACAGGCCTTACTTTGCCCGTCCTTACTTCAAGAAGCTTCTCGCCTGACCATGGCCGTTCGAGAAGTTCGACTGCCTCGAGATTTTCATCCTGGAAAATCTGCATGTTGTAACGAACTGACTCGGTTGCCTCGACGGTGCACACTGCGCAGGCACAGACGAAGGGATTTTAATGGCCACCGTCCAGTCTCCTTGCACTTCTCGCTTCATCGTTCTCGCTATTGCCCATGCTGACTGGCTGGGATGAAGGAGTTGCATCCCGTCTGACAAGCACCCATTTCGCATGATAATAGATCCAGCGTGAGGGGTTCAACTTTTCTGCCTTTTTAACGCCGAGATCGTGGCAAACAGCTTCGAAGCGATCAGGGCCGAGATCTTGCATTCAGTCAGTCATTCCGAATATCATATGTGTAATGTTCGGTTCGATACATAATAGACGCTCCTGCCTTTCCCAGAGAGAATAGTGACTCCTTCAAGAGCTCAGAGTTGTTGCACCGTTCGTTTCCCATGCTAACACTCGTGTATCACTCGCCCTTCGGAAGGCTCGCGTATGCAAGTATTGCATTTAAATGCACATAAATTTGGTATTTGATGCGAAACGAGGTGAGCGGCTTTCAAGAGGCAGCATCGACCAAGAGCAGAGATTGCGCCCTCGAGTTCCACCAGCCTCTTCTTTGTGTAATTCCATAAAGAGAGTGAGAGAGGTCGCACAGCCACATTCCACACTCTGCGTGGTTTGCTTCTCCATTATTACATACAAACACTGTCGGACAGTTGATCTCCCGACTCAGCGTAACGCGTAACCCCCAGCAAGGCGCATTGACGACTCTCTCAAATTCTCTTTCCTCACAGTGCGAGGTCCTTCAAGAGGTCCTTTGCCAATTTCGACCATTGCTGGAGTGCATGGGCTACAGTCGACTACAGTGGCACGGGTAGGAAAAATGAAATTTCTCTCGATGTTGCTCGGGTATAAAGGTTGGCAAGGCGAACACGATGTCACATTGTCGCTCTCCGAGCAAAGCTTCTCACAGTCTGGCCGGTCGCCCAAGATGCTGCTTGTCACACTCTGGTCAAGTTTGCTGGCCTTGACAGCTCGGGGTGTCGCCCAAGATTATGGCACTTCACCCCCGGTCTATCCCAGTCCCCCAAGCACGGGGATTGGATGGGAAGTAGCCTTTACTCAGGCTCAGGCATTCGTGTCCAACCTGACACTCGAAGAGAAAGCTCAACTGGTGACAGGTACCGAGGGCCCATGTGTCGGCAACATTGGTGGTATCCCGCGCGTCGGGTTTGACGGGCTCTGTCTCCAAGACGGCCCCCTCGCCATCAGACAAGCGACATATGCTTCTGTCTTCCCTGCAGGGTTAACAGCTGCGGCGTCATGGGACAGGGGGCTTATGTATCTCCGCGGTTTGTTCTTGGGAGCAGAATTCAAAGGCAAAGGGAGCCATGTGGCCCTTGGGCCCGTTGTTGGACCTTTAGGACGCTCTGCATATGGTGGACGTGGTTGGGAAGGCTTTTCCCCTGATCCATACCTGACCGGCGTCGCAGCAGAAAACACCATTTGGGGTATGCAACGGAGCGGCGTTCAAGCTTGCCTCAAGCACTACATTGGCAATGAGCAGGAAACGCATCGGAATCCAGGATTATCTCCGAACGGCACCACAATCGAAGCAGTCTCCTCAAACATTGATGATCGGACTATACACGAGTTGTATCTTTGGCCGTTCGCCAATGGCGTCCGGGCGGGCACGGCTTCTATAATGTGCTCCTACAACCGACTGAATGGCTCCTATGGGTGTCAGAACTCCAAGACGCTGAATGGCCTGCTGAAAACGGAGCTGGGATTTCAAGGCTATGTGATGTCCGACTGGCAAGCAACGCATGCTGGAGTCCATGCCATCAAGGCAGGATTGGACATGGACATGCCTGGTGAGTACCTGTTTTCCTCTCGTGCTTCAGGAGCCTTCTGACAAGCATTCCCACAGGGAGCATTGGTGGCTTGCAGAACACCTCGTTCTTTGGAGGGAACGTGACTCGAGCGATCAAAAACGGGACCCTCGACCAGGATCGTCTCGACGACATGGCCAGACGGATCATGACTCCGTACTTCTATCTGAACCAGAACGAATACCCGCCAGTCGACGAAATGGAGCCTACGCTCAACTCAAACCATCCGCCTTATGAGCATCCCTTTACATTTGGGGCTTCTAATGTGGATGTTCGGAACGGCCACGGCCAACTTATCCGCGATATTGCTGCTGCTGGTACAGTCCTGCTAAAGAACGCAAACGGCATCCTGCCCCTCAAAGCGCCCAAGACCCTTGGTGTATTCGGAAATGATGCCGGTGACTTGGTGAATGGACAGTATTTCTTGACTTCTGCCTTCCAGAATCCATTCGGCTATGGTAAGCAGCTCTGACTTCTCTTCCCTATGAAATATACACTGATAAGAGATATGCCAGAATATGGAACCCTTCCTATTGCTGGTGGCAGTGGGACTGGTCGTCTATCATATCTCGTCTCTCCGCTCGAGGCGCTAAAAGCACGCGCTGCCTTGGATGGGACCCTCATCCAGTATATCCTCAACAACAACCTGCTTACTCAACCAAATGGCCTTGGTGCGATTGTCCCTGTCCCAGAAGTCTGCCTCGTGTTTCTCAAATCCTGGGCAAGTGAGGGAAGTGACAGGGCTAGTCTAGAAGCAGACTGGGACAGCTCAGCGGTCGCCAGCTCTGTTGCTGCATACTGCAACAACACTGTGGTCATCACCCACTCGGCCGGTCTGAACGTTATGCCCTGGGCCAATAACCCCAATGTCACAGCCATTATTGCAGCACATCTTCCGGGACAAGAATCTGGCAACGCTATCGTCGACATACTCTACGGAACGGTCAACCCGAGCGGCAAATTGCCGTATACCATCGCTTTGAGTGAGAGCGATTATAGGTTTAGCGACATCACGAACTCCACCAAGTTGCTGGAGACCGAAGATCCAAACGCATGGCAATCGAACTTCACCGAGGGTTTGCTGATCGATTACCGGCATTTCGATTATTACAATAAGTCCGTGTTGTACGAGTTCGGATTCGGCCTGTCGTACACTACCTTCGATATGTTTGATTTGAGCACGGATATGCCCAACACGACTATCAACTCCCTTCCGGACTCTTTGCCCATAACCCCCGGCGGGAACCCGTCTCTGTGGCAGATAGCCTGCATAGTGAACGTTACGGTGATGAACACCGGCGATGTAGCCGGCGCCGCGGTGCCGCAGCTGTACCTTTCATTGCCCCCAATTCCCAGCTCCATGTCCACACCGCTGAACGTGCTCCGCGGCTTCGACAAAATATGGCTTGAGCCTAGCGAGTCGCGGACCGCGAGCTTTCTCCTGACGAGGCGGGATTTGAGTTATTGGAACGTCAAGATGCAGGAGTGGATGATTCCTATTGGGACATTTGAAGTGGCTGTTGGGTTCAGTTCGAGGGATTTGTGGTTGAAAGGGCAGTTGACTGTCGCAGAACGAGACTGAACCCACTCGAGGCGTAATTCTGACCAAGTTTGAGTCACGATGGCATATTGCATGGAGGCAAGGACAGAGGATAGCATAGGCATCTAAATGGAAAAGAAAGTCAGAAAAATGAGAGCTGTGGCTTTGGCTTATGGGGGTCCTCGTCCACCTCCCATTCAAATGCTCTCCATGCCATTCTCCTAACAACAGATACGTCCTCAAGCCTGATCTTCGACTGCTCCTGCAGCTTTGTGCTAGCATCCAGTTCACGTAGATCCGCCGATCCAAGCGTCTTAGTATTAATAAGTCACCGATGCAATATGCGGACTGCGCCTGTAGTGGGCGGCAATATTTGAAGTTAGAGTGGATTCATGATATGATAGATGCTTGGGCCCTGTAGACGAGACTGGAGATTCAAGAGTTTGAATAGAAGACGAGATGCAAGGCTGCCAACCCCTATGATAGTCTAGACTCCTACTCCGACAAGGGGCGAGCAAAAGCTGGTACGAAGGTGAACTCCATAGCGGGAACTCGGCAGGACGCGCGCATTTAATACAATCCTTTTCAGGACCACTTAGATCTCAGCACTCCCAATCTCGGGATGATCGTTGGTTCGCGGTGGCAACAGTTGAGTTATTCGGCTTTCCAAATTTGTATTTGCTCCACCCGCGTAGCCTCCCATCCCAGATCTCAGTGATCAAGATTTTATATCACGGTGCATATACAGGACGCAGTGTAGGCCGCTTTTCAAATGGGGAAAACTTGCACGGCGCATTTTGTACATGAATCTTCGCCAAATCGGCTTTGGACATGAACCAGTACTTAGAGTGGAGGCAGCCCTTCTCTGCATACAGGGCAAACGAGCCTCAGATTCATCCAACCCTCAAGACACTCGGCATGAAATATATGCCTACAAGGAGTCACCATATAGTTTCTCTGCTCAAGCCATGCCACTCCAGTACCCCTGCCAAGAGGTCTTCCACTTGCATTGTCTGCCTTCGTCAGGACAGGCACATCGATTTCGTTCATACAAATGGCGCAATCAAACACTTTACGTGTCTTGTCATCTTTGTCTTTAGCTTCAGACGCAGACGCAAGCCGCCCAATTGACATTGCATTTGCTTCGACGTCATCCTCACGCAGAAGAGGATGATAATCGTAAGCCCGGGGGCACCAAGAGTCTCGCACGAGAAGACGAGGTCCCAGGAACTGCTGGCTCGCAAGAACGGCGACTTGAAGCCACAACCATGCCAGCAAAATGAAAGCTGCAGTCGGACTAGTGTCGATAGAAAGGAGGTTGTTGTCCGCGAAATACCAATAGAGGATTGGGACCGCGCGAAGAATGCTTGTCCCAAGCACGTATTCCCAGCTCAAGGCCTTTCGACAGTTACGCATTGCGTTGCGATAGATCTGTGGCCACCAGTAGGAGAAGTAACAGAAGACCAGAAGGTTGGCATAAGCTGATCGCAAAGTTCTTGGCCATGTTGTGGCCCACAGCGAGAAAAACATAAGCATCACGAGCGAGAAGTAGAATCTGCTGTAGATGGCAGCAAATGATGCACGTGAGCTTGGAATTTCCGCCGGCACAGGATTACCCTGATCGGAAGGGATGATCACTGGAGAAGCTCCTTCGGGCCGTGGAGCTGTAGCTGGAAGCGGTAGGCCAACAGTACCTTCATCGCTTGATGCCGGTGCTTCTGTCGAAGCTGAAACGGGTGCAGCTACTGTATCGATAGCAATCCTCTGTTGCCGTTCCCGTTCTGCACGTGCAGGGTCGCCGACTTGGACTGTCCATATGTCAAAGATAAACTTCACTTCTAAGAAAGCAACATGTATGCAGGTCAAGTAGGCAGCAGCTGCGACCATTAGAAAAGCCGCATCATCTATCATGAGCAGGGCCATAAGCGCAAACAAAAGCAAGCCATCGCCAAGGGCAGCAATGACGATGCTCTGATAGGCGATGCGGCTCCGAGTTGAGGGCGTCGAAGCCTTTTCCATCTGCCGTTTGAGAAGAGCAATTTGCATCCCAATGGAAATAACGTACGCAAACAACAGGCGCTGCGCGAGAGCCCAATATGCTTCAATCTTAGGTCCAAAAATTGTGGGAGATGAAAGGATGTAGCCGCAGTCGGGCGAAAAGATGACAGCTGAAAAACTTAGTGGCGGAAGCTTTCCGACCGGAGCGCCGTCTGGGTGAGAGAGCTCCTGTTCAACTTGGTGAAGGAACTTGCTGGTTCTTGTCGAATCGAGACTCGGAAATCTGTATGGGATCGGCTGCAACCAGACGATGACTTCACACTGAGGGGCAAATGCCAGTCCGTCGACTCCGTCATCGAAGACTTTATCCCAAATCTTGTGCATTGTCTCCTTCATCACGGGTATTGATGCATTGAAAGCGCCGGCGTCTAGTGCAAAATGTGGAAGAGCAGGCAGAGAGTCGAATTTGGAACTGGTTGTAGACATGATAATTTGGCCCGAAGCAAGATGAACGCCTTGGACTTTTGCCTGCCAACCATTGCCAGGAGAGGAATCTGTCCAGATGTATATGTCCGCTTTGATCGAAGAGGATTCATGAACGGGTCTCTCACCGCGATCATAGAGCGAGAGACTAAGCTCGCCTTCCGCTTCGGTGATGTTCCTTTCAAATCTGGGCATGAGATAGTCCATTTTCGGGTCCAGGGCGGTCAGGTTGATTACAGGAGAGATGCCTGCAATTTCATTGTGGTAGAATTTGCCGCGGACCTCGCCCGTGACTCTCTGAAAGATGGGTAAGTCATCGGTCACGTCGATTCCATTCCAGTTGGTTGCAAACTGCCCCCGGCTGAGGTCTTGTGCGAGGGCAAGGGAACCCCAGTCATAGCCATCGGCTTCTCGAAAGCCTGTTAGATTCAACCAACTGTTCGCTTTCGGGCTGAGTTGGCCATAAGATGAGTTTGCCAAAACGTCATGTCCAACCCGGCGCTCTTCTTCGACTCGATCCGAGTCGATTTGGCGCAAGCGTCGTGCGGGTTGTTCAGGAGTGAGGAAGACAAATAGGAGCAGTATGATCAACAGTGCGACCCGTGGACTCTCCATCCACTGGGTTGTAGCCTTCTGCGACTCATCGCAGAGTTTGACAATGATAGTGATTGAGATGGATTTGGGGGAGGCAAGGGATGATGAGTTGTCGAGAGACAGTTGAACGAATGGCCAGGTTGATGGCCGGATAATCAGTTTCTCCGCTGCAACTCCGCATGTCAACTTCCCCTATTGGGCCCATCTTCATCCCCTCTCTGAGGAGAATACCTCGTACGGGGTACAGTTTACGAGTTCTCAGTCTCTAGGTATTGCATAGCATTTACACAAGGCACATATACCTATCTACATTCCAAGTCATCCTGGGCAGCAGCCCCTCTAAAGGACGACAGGATTCTTGCCAGCCATGGCCAATTCAATGCCCATTCCCCTACCTCCTCGAACTCCTACGCCTCCTCCTGACGAGCTGCCGCCTCAGAACCTCGCAGCATTCGATCCAGACGCTCCGTATGACCCGAACTCACTGTCGCCGCACCAGCTCGAGCCTGAACACATGGCCTTGTCCGGAGTCGCTTACTTCTCTCCTATAACACCTGAAAAGCAAAGCGCTGGTGGAAATGCAAACGGAAACGGAGCCGGCCCCTTCAACTTCCAGCCATCGACGCTGGCAAAGTCACCCGTGATCAAATCTGTTCGTGGCTGTCCCAGAATATCCATAACTCCCAAATTGTGGTAGGATCGCTAACTTATTCCGTTTCACCTGAATAGAATATCGGCCAAAGGCGCGGCCATAAATACAAGCACAGCAGCGTCTCGCACCAGATCTTCCTCGAGCCTCCTCCACGGGCACCGTTGGCGCTGCCCAATTCGCTTCCAATTCCTACCTTCGCGGAATGCCGAGCGAGTATGACTAAAGATCAGAAAGTTCGCTTCCATTGGAGCATATGCCACATGGCCATTGCAGGCTACACAGCGTGGAACTCGCATGGTTCATCGGCCATGGAAGCCTTATCACACTTGATCTTCTATGATTCCTTAGGGGCATTACTGTGTGTTTTAGTGGAGGTTCTTTCCAATTTCGAAGTCTGGGGACGATCAAGCGTGCGGCATCCGTTTGGTCTGCAACGCATGGAAGTCATTGCAGGATTCGCCTTGTCTGTACTGTTGATTTTCTTTGGCTTCGACCTCATCTCACATAACGCAAAGCACGCCCTGGAAGGCATTGGCCATGAGCCTCACCATCCACACACCCACGAACAAGTCACGGCTGGCACCGTCGACGTGACGGCGATACTGGCCCTAGTGGCGACGTTGATATCCGCAGTCGGCCTGCAGAACCACGCACGAATCGGCAAGGCAATGCGCTTCGCAGCAATGGAGAACCTCCCCTCCCTTCTTAGCAATCCTTGTCATTTTCTGACACTTTCCTGTTCAGCGACTGTCCTGCTACTCCCTCTACTGGACCTTCATACTTATGAATGGATGGACAAGGCACTGTCACTAAGCATTGCATTTTCTATGCTCTTTCTGGGCTTCCACCTTGGCCGCAACGTTGGCTCGATGCTTCTGATGTCTCTTCCCTCGAAATCCGCTTCTGCGCTGTCTGAAGTGGTGGAGACAATTGAATCTGACCCGTTGGTGCGGGCGGTCGAACAGGCCAAGTTCTGGCAAGCACACTACGGGACAGGAATGGCGAATCTGCGTCTCCGAGTCGTTGGCAGTGAAGAGAACCTGGTGAAGCTGAGGGAGCGAATCACGAGCATTGTCCGCAACAAACTAAGCGGCGGGTATGGATTGGGCAGTAGTGGGCAGAGATGGGAGGTGAGCGTCCAGTTTAAAGTCGAAGTTGAAACGGCCATGAGTGCCAGTCACAACCATTTCATGAGTCCTCAGACATGGATGGGAATGACCGGTTAGACTGGGACCGAGGGGCTGCTCTTGGTAATATGTACAATTATCTGACGACCTTTACGATCTGATTTGCCCAAGCGCAGTGGCTCTTGATGCCGTGGGACAATGTAAATTTACAGGCTTACAATGATGGTGCCCAAGCTCTTGCAATTTAATTCCATCAGCTGTTGTAGAACGCCAGTCGAAGACCTCCTCGCCAAAGACTTTGGGCGTGGAGCAGAGGGTTAGAGAAGGTATACTTTTGCCGAGTTAGGTTATTCGAAGATCGCTGGCTCAGGACGGGTCTCTGGGGTTTCTTCCAGTGAACCCGTGCTGGCTTCTTGATGTCGGTCCGGCTCCCTATAACACCGTCACGTCTAGACAAATGCTAAAGTCTTTGGTGTCCGTGACCAACTCGGAAACTGTTTATGTGCCTCACGGTAGGTGGTTCCTTTTTGGCACCATTGTTCAGCTTCCACGCATTTTGACAGTTAAGAGAGCCTGCCTCAGAATAGCGCCCTCCATAGGCACGACTTCGGTGGCACCGACTTCCTGGATCTTCTCTCGAACGGTCATCAACAACGCCTCCGCTTCCGCCTGGGAGGCCTTTCTCTGGTGTCTTTTATTTGCCAGCAATAGTTCGACCTTCTTTCCCTTTTTTACAAATTCTTGCATCTGCTTCATCTTGAGCTGGAGGTCGTTGGCGCTAATGGCCCAATTGAGCTCCAACTGTTTCGGTCTTTTCTCCTTTTCAAGTCGTTTCTGATTCTTCAACAAGTCCTCTTGGCGGTTTATTCTTTGGATCAGATCTGCACGGGTGACGATCTGCACAATAGCCATCTCGCCTTGTTCAGGCTTGTTCATTTGTAGCACGTATTGGTTGGTCCGGTCGATAGAATCGAGCAGTTTGTAGAGGGGTTGTGGCTCAGAGAGCTTTCCATCGGGCCTTTTGACTTGGACTTTGGGGGACCGGATCTTTTCATTGAGAGTGAATGCGGCGATTTTGTCATCGATGGTTTTGATCTCAATTTTCCCAGCGACGCGTCGTTGGTCAATCGCGGAACCAGGAGTTGCAGAGAAGCATCTCGGCAATGCTTGCGGAAGGCGTTGAGCAGGTACCAGGGCCCGCAGGAGCGGTCGAGCAAACAATACAGGCCGCCGCATTCAAGAGTCAATCGAGATATCCTATCGAGGGTCAAGAAGAGTGTTGCAAAAAAAAGCAGCTCAATTCTTGTTCCTTGCGACCCAAACTTGTCCAACCCCGAAGAGAGACCTCACCAACACAAGCCTCGCAAAATTCTCCGCATTGATGGCCCCCTGTCCAAAGCCATTTGGCCTCGCCGCATCCTCCACGATAGAAATTCGAAAATACTAGATTGCACATTCTTCTTTTCCCTCTTCTCCCACTCGCTTTGCCGATTTCCATGTCCGCTTTTTCCAAGTCCTCAGACCGAGCCGGCATCTGGTCATACGTTCCTTTCAGTTCTTCTCCTCGCCGTCGTTCTGTTAGTAGCGGACTTCCTCGCGCAGCCACGAACCATACCCCCTGGGACCCCTTCGCAAAGACCGGTCGACAAACAAGTGTCTCGGGCGCAAGCCAACTATCCATCCTGGAGTCGGTTCAGAACGCCTGGATGACTCAAAGTCGTCAGGCTCGTTTCTTCAAAACCGGAGGGGTCCTGGCTCTGATCGTTCTATTATACTGGTTCCTCTCCGGAGGCAATGGGAGCACATATAGCTCTGTCCCCAACTTCTACACCCTTTCCAATTCTCCCACTTCAAGATGCACGAAACCATATGACCCTTCGAGACCCCTTGTTCAGTATGCCATTATGATCGATGCGGGTAGCACTGGGAGCAGGATTCATGTCTATAAATTCAACAACTGCGGTCCAACTCCGGAACTGGAGAATGAAGAGTTCAAGATGACGGAGAAGAGGCCAGAGGGTTCCGGGCTGAGTTCATACAAGACAGATGCCGAAGGTGCTGCCAGGAGTCTTGACCCCCTCATGGAAGTCGCAATGACTTCAGTGCCAAACGAGTACAAGTCATGCACGCCTATTGCGGTCAAGGCAACCGCGGGTCTGCGGCTGTTGGGAGAAGAGATGAGCGTCAAGATCCTCGAGGCTGTTCGGAATCGCCTAGAAACTCATTACCCTTTTCCCGTAGTGTCTCGAGAAAAAGGGGGCGTGGAGATTATGAAAGGCGAGGATGAGGGTGTCTTTGCATGGATTACTACAAACTATCTGTTGGGTAAGATTGGAGGGCCCGACGAGACTCCAACGGCGGCCGTCTTCGACCTCGGAGGCGGTTCAACTCAGATTGTCTTCCAGCCGACTTTTAAGAACAGTCCGCACGGAGGCATGCCCCAGAAAATGGAAGAGGGAGATCACAAGTACAACCTCAAGTTCGGTGGGCGGGAATTCGAGCTTTATCAGCATTCACATCTAGGCTACGGCCTCATGTCGGCGCGGAAAGCCTTGCATCAACTAGTCCTTGACCGCATGCATAAGCAGAATCCGGATTCGAAGGCCTGGCTCAGCAAACCCATCCCGAATAGTTGCATCACTCCCGGCGCACAGAAAAAGGTCGTCGTCGAAATGCCCGCCGACCACGAACTGTCAGGCGAACACTCGGTGATAATGGAAGGTCCCGCCGACGCCATCCCAGCCCAATGCCGCGCCCTAGCCGAAGCCATCCTGTACAAGGACAAAGAATGCACGCTTACCCCCTGCTCCTTCAATGGTGTGCACCAACCATCGCTCGAAAAGACCTTCTCTAGGGAGGATGTTTACATCTTCTCGTACTTCTATGACCGCACGCACGACTTGGGTATGCCCGAATCCTTCACTTTACGCGAACTCCAGGATCTCACCGCCAGAGTCTGTGGTGGAGAACAATCATGGGATGCGTTTGCTGGGATTGAGGGCGCTCTGGACGATCTCCGAGAGAGACCCGAGTGGTGTCTGGATTTGAATTTCATGTCTGCGCTACTGCATACGGGCTATGAGATGCCAATTGATAGAGAGGTCAAGATTGCTAAGAAAATCAAGGGGAACGAGTTGGGATGGTGTTTGGGCGCGAGCTTGCCGCTGTTGGAGAAGGAGAGCGGATGGCAGTGCCGCATTAAAGAAGTCTCATAATATTACGAGGCGGCATGGCGGTGTCTAACCCTCTTTGTCGTTCATGATCTTGGGGATGGGTGTACATGGCCGTGATCAGAATGGGCGCGGGAGGACATGGTTTCTGTATGGGTATATCGCATTATGGTCTGAGATTGATGCCTCAACCATCGGACTAGACATCACTGGGACTGGGCCGAGGTGAAACTCGCTCTTAGGGTGTAGAATGATAAATAAAACTTGATTAATGCTCACAACTCTGATGCTTTAGTTGCTCATCTATGGAGGGTCAGTTTCAGTGTCTATGCGCCTCCTACTGAGCTCGCATTCTACTTCGGTCTATGCAGGGAATCCAGGATCGCCACCGCTAATCGAATACAACCGACTTCGCATCTTACTATCCAACGGTCCTCTCCATAGGCTTGATGCTCTAGCATTCAGAACCCACCTTTGCCCAATAGTTCCTCCCCAACCTCTTTCAACAAATTCTCCTCTTTACAATCTTCCCTCTTCCCCAGCTCCTTCAGAACATCCTTGAGCTCCATCGCCCGACACAGATCCCAAAGCATGTCCTCGGCCGGGGCCGAGTAGAGAAGCACACCAAGGGTAAGTAGGAGAGCGTGAAGCGTGCCTTTGAGGTTGCCGCCGCCTGGCGGAGTTGGGGTTGCGGGCGGACTGAGTGTTGCGAGGGACGAGATGCTTTCGAGCAAAGCAGCGGCAAGGTCATCGCTCACTGCGCCCCCTTCTTGCTCGCGTGCCTCAGTGGATAAAGGTGGGAAGTTGTGCGCGTATACCCGAGCATTATGAGTCCAACTTGCAAGGTTGTATATCAACGCCGCAGCCAACGATCTCGAATTCAAATGCTGCGATAGCAGGCACTGCGCCGCAATGATTTCGATCTTCTCTTTCAGGCTGCCGGTGGAGGAGGAAGATGACGGCGAGTGCGAATCGAAGATCTGCCCCTGGAAGATATTGGAGGAGAACAAGTTGCAGGCAAGTTGAAGAGTGACGGATTGAATGTTGTAGGGGGCGTTTGCGAAGTCTCCTGGCGATATCTGGACTGTATTGAAGAGTGTTGAGAGTGTGCGATGTTCGTGTTCAGCGGTCAGAAAACTGGCGACACGGGGGTCAACAATCGCAACCCGTACGAGATCGATAGCTGCGAAAAGGTTCTCTGCCGGAAGGCTGGTAAACTGTGAAGCAAGGTGGTCGCTGAAGTCGTGCAGATCTGGAAGTGCAGCTTCCGTCATACCCTTCGCGTCGCGCGTCTTGATGTAGCTTACGAGGCCCTGCACTGACTTGTCATCTGAGAAAGCTTTGCCCAGTTTCGCGAGCAGCTTTTCTAAGGGCGGCGTCTTCGTGTAGAGAATCGGCGTCTCGATAACCCGTTGAAACGTCAGTAACCTCAGCTTCGAGTGCTGATGCTGCGGCGGCTTTGCCATCTGCAGCAGCAACTGAACATTTCCTCTCAATTGCGCCGGATTGGCACCAGTCCATTCATCTTGCTTCTGCCCCCTGAGGAACGTGATAAATGTCGGTGTCGCGCGGATACTATATCTTTGTGCGACTGTATGAGCCGAAGGGGACGCCGAAATGTCGATTTTAATTAACTTCGCTCCGGAAAGCGTGCCAGCCTCGGAAGCCAAGTCGTCATACGTAGGATAGACGATCTTACATGGCGGGCATGTCGCCGAGGTGAAAAATACCACGGCGCAGGAGTGTGAGGTTGAGGAGAGCAGGGAGTTCAGTTCAGAGAGTGTGGTTATGTTGTGGACATAGCCTGGACTGTCTCTGGGTGGATGGGCATTGATGATGGCAGGCGTAGTGAGTTTGTGGGTTGGTCCTTCGAGAATCGAAGAGGCTTGAATGTCCTTCTGAACGGCCTTCGAAGATTTTTGCGCAGCCGCTTGAGTGCAACTAGCATTCTGACCGGCAACAGCATCGGGTGCCTGAGTCATGGTCCTCATCGACTCGTCAATCTGGCTTCTCAACATCTGTCCAATGGGAGTATTCAGGAAAGTCTCGGGGAGGCTTCGGATCTCGTCAGGAATACTCTTCCCCACGAGAAACATGGCCAGATCTTGACTGAAGTTGTTGCAATTGTGCAAGAACAGGTCGTACGATTCTGGAGTGTAGATCTGTTCTAATGACTTCATGTACTCGTCGACGACATCAAGAGGGAGGTCCGTCTTGCCCAAACTTACGACTTTCATGGGGCGACCATGGTGTGTTGAACCAGGGACTTTCTTGTGAATCCCTTGACCGAAGAAATATTCGACATTGTTAAACACGATTGCCGTGTGATAGATGGCGTCGATGTGAATGCCGGTTAATGTTCGAGAGAACTGACGGGCGAGGCCCTGGACGCCATTAGATTGTTTCACCGATGGCTGGATATGGGATGGGTGTTATATACCTGTGACAGGTCATAGATGTACAGCTGGACTTCCATAGCTGCACGCGAGTGATGTTGAACGTCGCTATTACATCATGTGTAGTTGAGAACGATATATAAACTGGATGTTCTTTGGCGAGTTCATCTCAGCAAGCTCTCAGGCGGCAAAAGTACGTCAGCCACCGCAGCCTCGCAGCCTCGCAGCCTTGCGAGGTGATGGAACGTGTGGCGTCACCAACACGGTCGTTTCTCTGCTGTGACCAACTACAACCGTTCCCCCCTCCACTCACAAGATTATTTCTTCAAAGCCCATCTCGATCCAAACTCGGCGCGAAGAGACGACAGGGTCATCTACATTTACCTTGGACAAATGGGTGGGATGCTGGAGTGAGTTTCCTGCTAAGCCTCTCCATTCCGGCATGCCCCCCCGCAAGACGCCTTCCAAGGGCAAGGTCGCCGTCAAATCTGCGCGAGATGGAAACCCTTCTTCAACGTCAAAATTACGCTGGTCAAAGCTTGCAAAAGAGAACGACATCACAGCAGAAGAAGAAACCGCGGTCAAAGAAGCATGGAACCTCTTTCGCCTTGACGAGGTGGAGGAATACGAAGACGAGAAGGAAGGTGTGATTCGGACGAGGGACGTGCAGAATGTGTTGAAGTAAGTTTCTATGCAAGGAGAGACGAAGCTGGTGAATCAAACCAACGTGACATTCAGTGGCTGACTAGTTTGTCTACTGCTAGAGCACAAGGCCTCGCTCCGAGCAGTCCATCGCAAATGCACGAATTCATTGATACACTCGATCCTGAGTCCAAAGGCTACGTGACGTACCCGCATTTTCTGGCCTTGTGTGCCATTCAGCTGAAAACCAAGACCGATGAGGTCAAGGCAGAAGAAGTCGAAAGCGCCTTTAATCTCTTTCGTCAGGGTCAAGGTGACGGTGGTCAGGAGCAAGTGATTCGACTGCAGGACTTACGTGCCGTGGCAACGACGTTGAAGGAGCAGGTTGACGACGACGTACTGAAAGCCATGATATTGGAGGCGAATGGGGGAAAGGGTGTCGGCAGGGGTGTGAACATGGACGAATTCCAAGCTATCATGACACGGGCCGGTGTCTTCCAGTAGCTTGCTCTGCCCTGGGAGTAGATATGATTGAGATCAGACTGTACAACACGAGACGAGAGATTGAAATATCGATGTTTCCACACAAATCAGTCTGCAGCCCATGATACAGCCGCGACAAAAGAGAGGCGTGGAAGTCTCGCAGCCAGATTTCGTCTTCTGGCCGTGGAATCGAGACCTGATACTTTTCTAGCTTCCCTGTCCACACTGGCTCGCTTTAGAGCGAAAGGAAACGGCCAGCTCTAGCATAGATAGAAGCATTCGAGATAAAGAGACACCCAAGAAGGCACAAAATCCCAGATCGTAGGTTGATGGCGGTGAGGGCTGGTCGAAGCGAAGGTGCTTGGTCGAGCGGCATCAAGCCAACATTACACGGGGCCTTCAACTTCAGGGCGAGAAAAATGAAGGGCGTTAAGCGACAATCCCGAGTTCATGGTGCTTCTGGGGTGAGATCTATTCCACACGGCCCTGAAGAAGAGGAGCAAAAAATTGATGGCGCGAAATTAGTATGCTCTACCGAGTATATTACGGAGGATTGGTAGTAATTTCGGCGCCGAGCATTTTTAGAAGAAAGAGCAAAAAGGTTCTAATTCTAATTCCAGTTCTGGTTGCATCTTGACACTTTGGGAGCTGGAGCGCTAGAGAATACCCCCCCCAAAAAAAGACACGATATTCACCAGCAGCCATATATTGCTGGTCTACCTTAATGCGGCCTTAGGTCCTAAACTGGGGCATGTGTCTGGACTCCCTCGCACATCCACACCTAGACAAACAAAATGCGATACTGATGCCAAGGCCAGGGGCCTCGCGTCTTGTCCCTGTACAACATTTCCAACTACCGAGCCAAGGAGGAAGAATATAGGCAAACATGTGTAACATCCTCGACGCCCTCATGGAATCTTTCCCGACACCCTTGCAGATGGCAGGTTATGGTTCTTCCCCTTTTCTGTCATTCTTACTTGACGGATACATATACATGAAATAATCCTCTTCCGGAGTTTGGTCCAGCAACTCCTGGTTACGCCCAGAACGACCCAAGCCATCGAATTCTTCATGTATAACCATTATTGGCATCTATTCGAAATAATCATAATCATACAGTTCTTGCTGGATTCGCTTTTCGTCGGGTTCTCCTAGAAGAAACCCCTAACCCACAAACACAGTCCAGAGAGGAGATAGGTCTTTCTTCAGGGCGTTCCAACATCATCGACTTTCTTCCATATCGGTCCATGTAATCCGACCACCTATTCTCGAGAAGAACCTCTTGTGGTATCGTGACGCGTTAAAAAGCTCTGTCCGGGCTCAGTTGGGTCAAGTGATATCCAATGTATCCATCCTCCATATCTCAACATGTTGTACATCCTTCTCCTGGATTCGCTTCACTCGCCGCCTATACACGGTTTCATCCTTCCACTCGTCTCTCTCACCATGGTACCCGTTACAAGCGGCTTGTTGAACATTCTCTCCGTCATCAACTCTCCTTCTGACGACCTCCTCCATGATTCCCCCGATTTCCCAAACCTTGCATCCTAGCCCAATATACTTCAATTTTGGAAAATCCGGCAGCTCGGTTCCCCCTGGGCCAATGTGCTCGGACAGAGCCTCGCTCATCTTCTGCTCGTGCACAGAATCTGGGAGACCCACAAAACCCCCATGCGCCTCTCTGCTTTTCCTTCCCTCCTTCCCGCTGAAAAAGACATCCGGCGGGTAGATGGGAGCGAGCACACGGATCGCCCACAACTCGCTCAAAAAGGGCATCAATAACCTCAACATCTCAGCCTGGGACTCCTCAAGACATTCAATTGCGGCGGCGAGCTGTGTAAGATTCGGGCACGAGCGGATAAGGCGGGCGGTGATGGATGTGGGCAAGGGCCAGCGGGAGGGTAGAATTAGGTGTTGAAGCGTAGGACCGCAGATAGTGCAGATGTTAGTGATATAAAGATCCCTTAAAGAGATTGTGGCTGAATGTGAGGCTGAGCTCGTTGGCGTATTCCTGGCGGAGGCACTTCCACTGCCGCTTCGAGGCGATTGCTCAGCTGAGGTGGGGGCAGAATCTAAGGTGCTATTGCCGTTGCTGTGGCCTTGATCGTTGCAGTCTGCCATAGTAGTGCTTGATCCGCTCGGTTTGTATCTTGCATTGACAAGATACAATCTCTCCAGCCCAACGAATTGGGCTAGGTCCAACGCATGCCGTTTATGCAACTGATCTAACCTCAGGGATTTGGGTCTCGGTTGGTCTTTCTTCGTGTTCACCATCATATGCCATGTGCGGTCGATAAAATGGGTTGCGCTTTCCCTCCCCGATGCAGCAACATCCTCGTCCAACCCAAACGTATTCAGCGCTGTCACATCCTCGATGGTGCTGGTATCAAAGGCAGCCAAGCATTCCGATGTATCAGCGTTAGCGAGAAGGTTGTACACGCCCATTTTGCGCAAACGAAGTCTCCGTTTTGCCGCAATATTTTTCCGAAAGAAGTGCGTGAGCACCACAGACGGTTCGCCTTGTTCGCGCATCCGGGGGGAGAAGTGCAAGACTAGGCTCGAGAGGCGTGTCGCGTGGAGGAGTAGGGTGGAGATGTCGTCGGGGAAACATAGAGGATCGTAATGTGTTATTGTTAGAGACTTGAGATTGGGTAAAGCCGGGATTTCGTGCGATGGCTGAGGAGAGCGGTTTGTAGGGAAGCGAAGCCAAAGTTCCTCCAATCGGGAGAGCTTCGTGAGTCCAGCGTACATGTTCGGTTGTAATCTGACATCCAAATCCCACCGAAAGCGCTCGAGATAGGCACATTGGTCAATGGCAGCCCGCAACGCGATGTTCAGCACCATAATACTCTCCGAGACGCGACCAGCTCTTGAATATTCGTGTAGATCGGATGCAGTGTATTCTCCGTCCAACCTCAGTGAGCGGACCAAACTCGACACGTTTCTCGTCACCAAGGCATTCAGACCCATGGAGAAAGGACTTGCGCTGCCAAACCCCTCAGGCACCTCGTCCTTGTAGCGGATAGTGCTGTATGATTTCAGGGTGACATTTTTCCACAGATGCGGTAGTGTCATGTACCAAAGGACGCGTGAAGTACGACAAAGCCGCGCAAGGGAGGCGACATCGTCGTCCAGGTATGAGATGATGTGGGCAACAGTGGTGAGAGGGAGCGTGTCCACGCCGAATGCGCCTTGTACTTCGGGGCCATTGCAGTACAGATGGTTGGCGCGCAAAGTCATAATGTGGCGTCATTGAGGAAAGCAGCAATGGCTATGGCGGTCGGTACATACCCCTGGTCTGGGGGGATGTGTATCCTCAATGCATTCACAGAGTTGATAGGCCGTAGATGGCAGTTGAAGTTCACATGGTAATAATGCTATCAATGCTAGGCAGAACAATTCGCCATGTTGACTAATTTGGGGAGCATATGCTCCGCAGCAGCGCTGAGACTAGTCCGCAGCATAGGCCTCCAACAGCGTAATAACATGCTGTCATGAGTCTTGCTTCTTGACAACGATGGCTCAGAGGAGGCATTGCTTATGCCCTGCCATCTTCAAATCAGTATACACGGTCGACGTTGGAGGGACACGAGTTGGAAAGACTATGCATGTCCGAACTTTTTCTCCTCCAAATGCCACGAGAGTCGTCAACAGATGGAAATATTGTAACTGATTTATGAATCTAACGTAACCACTAATTTGATCATGATGCCGTGCCACCCGTATCTCTCTCATCAGCATCCCTACTATCTGGGGTTGGTGATATACTTCTGCGCAGCTGTTCGCTGGGGGGCTGATCTGCCGTGTGGATAGGTGACGAGGAGTTCCCGACATCAGTATCACGAGCAGACGATGCCACATCGGCGCGTGCGCATTCGCCCGTAGTGTCAGCCATCCGAGCTTGATCTGGAGGAGCGTACGGCTCTGGGCAATGTTGTACTGGACCTGGTACTTCACTGCCCACTTCATCTGTAGCGTCTTCTGCAATTGGAGCAATGGCCAGAGGCCGGGCGTACACTGTGGACCTTGGCAAACCTGTTTGAAAAGGGTCTGCCGTCCGGCTCGTCCTAGCTTCTGGTTCAGAGATGGTGAGTGAGCCCCGGTGGACGTAGGTTTGCTGAGCTCGCATGGCCTCGCTGGGACTCGACGAAGAGTTTGGGAAGAGGGCAGCGTCGGGACGTTGAGGGCCTGGAGTGAGCTGAGGGCGGACATGCGGTTCATCTGGAAGCCAGGTTTGACCGTTTACAGGAGCTGGAATAACAACCACCTGGCTCTGGTCGGGAGCATTCAAGTGTCCCACAGCAGATCCTAGCTGCTGACCCGAAGTCTCCGCTGTTTCCATGCGATCAGAATCATCATCGGTTGACCGGTCACGAATATCGTCAGGAGACCATGTCCGACCATTACTTTTCGGTGCTGGAATGACTGTGACTGGCAAGGCAGCTACGGGTGCATTTCCTCGACTAGCAAACCGCTCTCTTTGCGTGGACGCAAATGCTCCGAGTCGATCTCTTAGATTAAGGGTGCGATCGATTGGTGACCGCCGCACCCCGT
Organism: Cladophialophora bantiana CBS 173.52; assembly: GCF_000835475.1. Taxonomy (NCBI): domain Eukaryota; kingdom Fungi; phylum Ascomycota; class Eurotiomycetes; order Chaetothyriales; family Herpotrichiellaceae; genus Cladophialophora; species Cladophialophora bantiana. The sequence goes on from NW_015971596.1 coordinate 83,277, forward strand.
TTGCATTCTGTGCATCAGCCACTTCTGCTGGGGGCTCTGATCTCCGTCGTTTGAAGGGATTGGGCATTGCCTGCCAAATGGTTCGTCCTTGGCGACTTGGTTGCATCGGAAGGACCGTCTCCAATGCGAGCTCCTTTTCGACGTCAGAGGGAGAAGATCCGGCGTCGTCAGACAGTTTTGGAACATCGAAACCGATAGACCCTTCTGGTTGGGACCGCGGTTCGGGCTGTGGTTTAGGCGACGGACTCGACAAGTTGTGATAGCGGACGGCGTACACCGTGCTAGCGGCGCTCCCCGTGTCACTTCTGCTGGGGGGCATCATGACCTGCTGGGGAATCACATACCGTGAGTCGGGATTGGCTTGACCGCCCGCGTCAGTTGCGTCCGCACCGGTGGCGATTCCGTCCGCAGGAGGCCTCCTCCGCCTCTTTCTCAGCGGAAGCCGGACACGAAGGCGTTGATATCGGGATGCCATGCCTTCTGCCATCCCCTTCCGTCCACCTCCTTCTTGATCAGGTCTGGTATCATCTCCTCGCCAACTTGCATCCTCCGAGGGTGTCATGTTCAACATCTCGTCGCCGTCAAAAATCTCCCTCCCAAGAATGCCATCCTTTCTTTCATCTCGCTCCAACGATTCAATTCGCTCGACCCATTCCCAAACAACCACACTTGCAGCTGCAGCACCGACCCACCGAATATATTCACCCCATCCCGCCAAATCTGGTTGCGATATGTCCAGAATGAAAAATACTACAGGGATCACAACTGAAACCAGTGACAGGAGCGCCACCAAGCAGATATTTTTCATCTTCGGATGCCAAAATGCAAAACGCCTTTTAGAAAGACAATAATACACCACACAGGATGCGTAGATTAGCGAGATCGCCAGCTCGAACAAATAATTGAGAGCGGGGATTGCGTCCGAAAAGCTCCTCGGCCGGGTCCTTGGGTTGCCACTGACGAAAGAGTCCAAAATGCTGAAGATGGTGTCGAAGGATACCATGGCGAATCCAAGCCATTTGATAGTGACTTTCTCTTTATGCCGTGGGAACAGCCGTATCAGTGTTTGTACCTGGGCTAGCCACAAGAACGTGTCTGAGATGACTCGGATGATGCGAATTTCCAAACTATCTACCACGTTGTCGACCAGCTGGCTCGAGTCAATATAGCCCTGGTTATATTGCTTCTCAGCGACGTGGAAAGTGTCTGCCGTAGCGATCGTGAGGGAGATTGCCACGGTGACAGTGGCAATCTTTTGCAGCAGAGGCCTCCGTCCCACGCCAACGATGGACGACGATCCATACGATCCTGTTATCATGCCACGACGGCCCAGGAAACGGGCTCCCCCTCCGCCTCCTGGACTTCCGACATAGAAGGTCCTTGGAGTAATGAAAATGAGGATGACGAGGATATAGCTGATGACGGTCGCTGTGGCAAGGGCGAAAATCTGGGGTGATATTGAGGCATAGAAAGGATTAGAGAAGCCAATGACGGAGGAGTTGCCAGTGGTGTCGGGGCTGATGATGGACTCGGGGTTTTCGCAAGGGAGTTTGAAGGTGACTTGGGCCGAAAGGGTCGTTGTGGTATCGTCATTGAAGATAAAGATGCCTGTCTCTTGAATCAACACATAGTCTTGCATATGCATACGGGATTTGGTTGCCATTGCGCACCTCCACTTGGCAGTATCAAAGGGGTACACCAGGCGTCGGAAGCCGTGCTGCTGGTGTGAGAAGTACTCGACTGGCCCCATAGTTGGCGAGCAGTGATTGAAGCATCGGTGGACATGCCGTAAGTACCGTTGAAGTTGTATAGCGCCAGCAAGCGACTCCGGTTTGCACATTGTCAATGCACCAGGACTTTGAGGGCGTTGCAAGAGGGCAGACGCGCCGCAGGCTTTGGTTATACGAGCATAGGCGGAGCGATGCTTTCGGGCTCAGGTTCGGTCTGATAGAGGGGAAGAGGACGGCGAATCGAGAGGAAGCAAGATAGAATCGAGCATGCGCTGCAAAATAGAAATATTTTGGGCGGGAACTGGTGCCCAGACAAAAGACGTGCACAGTAAGTGTTGATGATGGTTCCAGTCGAAGTTCGAGGACGGCGGCGATAGGTGGCGGGGCCAGTTTGAGAGGCAAAGCTAGATCTAACCACTACCGCACCACCAGCTCCGTCAACTCGTCGGTCACATAACTCTACAAAGCCTCTGCGGGAACATGGCAGGATACGAGGTGATTATTCTTGCAAAATTTCCGGTCCTGCTATTTGCAAACTCACTGCGTTGGCTAGATCCAAGGATGAACTACGTACGTCAACACCTCTGGCGCGGGTCTCAGCCAGTGCCCCATCGTCCAAAGGCCACCCAGGTCATCACGAACATGGCCATGATTGTTCATTCTTTATAGCTTGCGAAGGTCATTCCTCCTCTGACAAAAAAGATTGAGATTCGTAGACTCGTCCAAAAGGTTTTGCTACCGCCATGGCCGCGGAGCTAGATTGAAGCGACTCTTTCAAGGAGAAAGAAAATTCCCAACGCACATCACCACTTCACATATTTCCATACCCAAACGTATGGCTGCCCCACTGCATCTGGCTGTAATTTCGATTGGTGATTGCTTCAAGCAAGTCTCGACCACCCAACGTCGGACCAATGCCACCAAATCCTTGGTCGACAATGGCTTCGTCACTGCCCCAGAGGTTGTCAAGTGGTAGTGCGAGCCAGTCGCCGCCCGGAAGGTCGGCCATCGTCGAGCCCATATTGACATCATCCGGTAAGGGAAAGTCAATGTCATGGTCTCCGCCGAAATTGGGAGGGGGCACAAATGTCTGCGAATCCAAGTCCGCCATTGGTCTGGCTTGAATTCCCGCGAGAGGATCGTTCACGTAGAACTCGAGCTTTGGTTGGATTGAATTGTTGGCTTGAGGCTGTTGTTGTTGCTGTTGTTGCTGCTGCTGCTGCTGCTGCTGTTGCGAGTGATCATTTGCGCCGTCAGGTCCGTGGGGATGTGGAGACTGTGGACGAGACTGTTCGCGGCTCGGACCTGCAGATCCGGTGCCAGGGTGTTGGACTCGAATCATTGTTTGCTTCACGTTGCGAACTATGTTTTGCACGAGTCGAGACGTTGAAGAGGCTAGGTGCACGTCGTCGACAACTTCTTTGGACAAAAGCTCTGTGATTTGGTCCAGCTGCTGGAGACACTTTCGCACCAGTCCTTCATGGGTGCCCAAGCTGAATCGCTACGCCAAACAAGGTCAATTGCCAGTGTCACATGTAAAAACGGTAGGGTTGCGTCTTACCTTCAGAGTAAACATCATGCCCGACAAGCTGCGCAGGTATGTGCGGACAGGCGCGTTTCTCAGGAAGCCTTTTGCGGCGATGCCGTCAATGACAAGGCTAAGAATATTGAGGGCAGCCTCAGTGACTTCGTCAATGTAAGGCTTGTTCTCTTCTGAAATCCTGAGCAAGGTAGCTTTCCGCATAGTTGCCCCGCCTTCTACCCATGACTCCACGACCTTTTGGAGGCCGAGTGAGTTGATGTACAGGCGAGCATATTCGTATTCCATGAGTAAGATGCATTGCATGACTGGGTGAATATGATGTTTCACCTTCTCAAACTCGGTTTTCCAACGCTGAAGTAGAGGGGCGAGGTTAGCAATGGCCTCCTTGTACCTTCCGGTTGTTGTCAATTCTCTTGTGAATTGATGGGACGAAAAGATTTGCCGATTTGCTTGGTTCATGATCTTGGCCACATGCACCCAGCAGCCTTGCATGATGTCAATTGGATGGTCTTGCTTCGGGCTGATTTTGTCCCAGACTGCGTCGGTTTCCCATTCGTTGACGTTGAGAGAAGACTGAACGCCCATTCTGCCGCTAGTCTGTGCAACGTAAACAAGCACCAGACGTCGAATGCGTCTCTTCCGTGCACAATCCGACTCGGGTCCATGCTGGTGGCGGCAGTAGAAGTGGTTCGTATCGAAAACACCCAGTTCAAATGCAAGACTTTGAGCAAGACCAAGAAGCATCCATGACATACGGTCAGATCGCCACGCAGGTTCGAGCCAGCTCGCATAAGGAAGATTGTCATAGTCCCTCGTGCCTCTCTGCTCATCTTGCTGTACAGACCTCTGGGCATTCGCTTCGTTATTTATAATAAGGCTGTGATCGAGAAGGCCATTTTCTTCGTCTCCGGGAGGAAAATGCAGCGCACGTGGTTGCCAGTCGGTAAGCAACAGAAGAGCTTCGATGGTGCCCAAAGTGCGCAGGCTACCTTGCCAGGTAATTTGCCCTGTGTTAGACTCGTGTATTTTTGCATTGTTGCCGCCTCCGCAGAACCCACCTCCGAATTGTTCTTGGCCCCAGAGAAGGCGTTCCACCTGACGGCGGAGGTGAGTCCAGAGTTTGTCATGAATCTGATATGACCGAGACATTGCGGCGTAACCTGAGAGGGGCATATGACGCGAAGCAATGGCGAGGATAGCCAGAGCTAGAATGGGCTCGTCAGCGAGCAGAACGTGGTGTTTAATGGGTGATCTGAAATCTGGAAATACGACTGGAGTCATAGGAGCCAGCTGGTCATAGAAATATTCAACATATTGCATAGCTTCCCAAGCGGTGAACCATCCGTTGCGGACAAAGCGCATCTGCGACCAGGTTTTCAAACCGGCTTCCTGTTCCGCCTGCTCAGTAGGGGATAGGCCGACACCAGGAGGTTCCTCAGGGCCGCCATGACCAAGGCTCGAAATCGCCTTCTTCCGTCCGCCTCGATCAGAGAGCGGGCTGTCTTTGTCGCCTGGACTGACATCTTCAAAGACGTTTGCAGCATCGACAAGAAGCATGATGCTATCTTGAGTGCTTGACACAGGAGCGCCCAGAGTTGCTGCGGCTACCTGGCTGTGCAACTGAACGTCAGATGCCGGCTTGTTCGCAGTTGATCCGGGATACATGGAAGAAATCTGAGAGTGATGTGAGCCGTTGCGCGGTTGTGAAGTCACTGATGGTCCGGGGTTGTGAGCCATTTGAGGTGACCAAGATTGACGACCAAAAGCAGACGTCCGGGATCCCTGTGGAAGGACATAGGGGGACAGGCCATTATTATTTATAGCCGATCCTTCACCATTGTCAAATGTTTCAGAAACCGCTCTCGCGGTGCCGTCTGACTTCTTCTGTTTCTTCCTTGTCGGCGCAAATTCGCACTGCAGACGCTCGCGCAGGCACCGCTTGCAGGGGGGATCTGCCGGGGCATCAACACCTGTGGCATAACATCGTCAGTGAATATGAGAGCAACTGTCCTCTGTGTAACATACTCCCTAGGTCACACTTGACCTTGCGCTCGCGACATCGTTGGCAAGCTTGATAGCCTCGTCGATGAGACCTGCCTTCACGGGGCTGTGCCACATTAAAGTCCGCGGGTTCGGGTGAAGAGCTACTCTTGAAGGTGTTTGGATGGACCGCGGTGTTGGCAGGCAGTTGAGGATGAGCACTGTAGGCCATAGCAGGCAAGGCACTACTAATAAGTGGACCGACAGGCTGGAATGCTGAGAGTGTTGCGACACCGACACCGAGATAGCCGTCCGGAGGAGCGAGCCCAAGCGGAGGCACCAAAGACACCACAGGCTGATGCTGGCTGTGCTGGGCAGGCTGGGGTTGCACGAAGCCGGAGCCGCGCCCATGTTCCACCGCGGCTGCCCCACCAATCGGCGGTGTCACAGCAGTACTAACTCCGCTCTCATTGTCCAAAATAGCTGACGGCGGCAAGGCTGCCGCTAGGTCAGGGCAGCCTGGGGCATCAATGGCAATCAGCATATCAAAGTCATCAAAACCAGGGACGTCAACAACAAGCTCTACCAAGTAGTAGCTCTTCATACAGTCTGGGCCCCTGGTTGTTCATGGCGCCCCAAAATAAGTAGAGGATTAACTGTTGATTGGACAAGAGATGCGGCAGTAGTAGAACACCAATGCGGGTTTTCTTACTTTGGGCATGTGTCGAATGTTACTATGGAACATGTGCTCACACTATGCGTGATAAAACCACGTCACTTATTCACGCTCCAAGGTCCACCAGCCTCCCTTTAATCGCGGAGGATCGTATTGAACACGTGAGGTGTAGACACCCTACTTACCAGTAGTGAATGCCAAAAGGGGACACAGCATCGGATTAGAAGCTCATGTCGCTGTTCACAATAGAAATTTTGCCCAATCTTTATCACCTGTTCCTTGTTCCAGAGAGTCCTTGTCGGTATGGTAGGCCCACCGCCGGTGATGTTGTTACAAAGGGATCGGCATCTTTTTCTCTGCTGCCAATGACAGTCCCGTCAGTCTTCATGTTATCGGATTCTGGTTTCAGCGGTGTCGGCAGACTTCGGACACTGTCTTCGCTAGCTCGTCGTAGTATGTCTGGTGTCACGCGACCGCCTATTAATCCTCTAACACCGCCAGCTTTCCGCGATGGCATGTCTCCTGTCCCTGCGGTCAATACGTAAAGTAGGTACTTGAGATTCGGAAGCGTGTGCCGAATATCAAGAACCCTCAGACCTCGTCGGTTCATAAGAAACTCAATATCCTTGTTCAGCAGGAAGACTCCATATTCAAATTTGTATGGGACGGTGGTCGGATGCAGTGGGTATCTTCGTTGGCTGAGCCCGATTGATATCGGATCAGAGATGTAGGAAGCTGACCCATATGGCTCAATTGGGTATGGTAAAGGAACGGCCAGGTAGAGCCCCAACTGATGCACCAATTGCGCAGTATACCCAAGAGCTGCGGCAATCTCATCTCGGTTTGTATCGTTGTAAACCGAATTGGGCAGGTGGATGCCGCGGATGGTGAATTGAAGTGTCCGATTCTTGAGCGGTTCGATGGGGAAGATTGCAAGGAGCGACTCGCATATTCTTCTAATCTGTCCATTGGAATCTCTTGCAATCTGCTCAAGCCGAATTTCGAGCTCTTTGGACTCCTTTGCTCTTTCTTCGACAAAAGTCCAGCATCTGAATTCAGCTTCACGCCCCACGGCAAGAGCGTATCTCTGCTGTTCCAGAGATACCCGCAATTCTTCTTGCCGTTTCTTTAATTGCCTGAGCTGTTTTTGCTCTGCCGCCAATGCCGCCTTTGCCTGAGGGTTGTCGTCATCGATTTCGGGTTCTTCTTCCTCGTCGACCATGAGAACGCGTGCCTCCGCAAGGACTCTGTTGATGTCCTCCTCAAGTTGCGAGCGTACCTTGACAGCATCCTGGATACACTCATCTAAATTTGCGAGCTGCATGAGGGCGTCGAACGTAGAGCCCGATTTGCTAGTGCCGGCTCTGTGATCAACTGAATGCTCGACAGTGGGATGAGGCTCAGCAGGCAAATCTGTAAAGCTGGTGTAGATTCCATCAGACAGATGTAGCAAGATGCAATTTTGAGGCAACGGGTGGTGGAAGTTCTCCAGGCTTCGTCCAATGAATTGCAAAGACCGTAGGTTCAAGTTCAATTCAACAAGCAGGCAATAGTCTTCTGTCTTGGAGGGCCGGGCCCAAACTCGAATGGTACACTCGTCCGATCTTGATATTCGCGGCCCGCTGCTGTCCAAATCGAAGAATGCAAAGCTCGGATTCATGGACTTTTCTACGACCTCGCTGATGTACACAGGTTCGGAGATGCCTGGACAATGAACTGACACCCATGTATCGGCAAGGCGCTTGACAACCATATCTTCAAGCGTCGACTGACGGACACGGGGACTCGTTGTAGCCCAGTGTAGGGTGCTTCTTCTGCGGAGTCTCGCTCCGCCAGGCCTGGCTTGTCCTGTCTCATTTCTCTCGAAGGAAGTGGCAGCCCTCTGAGGCCCGCCGGCAATTGCAGCCTCGTCGATCGAGGTGGGGAGGTTTGTGAATGAACGCGAGTGGGTTAGATGCGACGGATTGGAGTCTTCCTGAAACGCGCGCTTGGCTGAGGTAACAAGATTGTAGGGGGCGTCATCGTCGGTAGTCGTCTTGCCCTGCCGCTTAGGGCTGCTTGAGGTTACATGGACATTTCGCAAAGAGATTCCGTGTAGATGACGCAGGCGTCGGTTCTGTGGCAGCGTGAGCTAGAAGAAAAGAGACAGGGGAATCCCACCGACCCATGGATACAGGAATGGCCGCCCTTGGACTCTTGAGTGGACGACGGGATCATCTCCACGATCAGCCATTGCTTCCAGTGCTGGTGCAACACATTGCTGATAATTTGTAGCGGGAGATCCGTTGCTGTGAGGGACTGCGCAAGACTACATTTGGCAAAATTGATGAGATATGCCATCCATCTATGCCGGTTCTTAGGAGCACCTTTTGGACTTTTGTCCATAGAAATGGCCGCCGCCTGTGGTCTGCGGGTGAAGTCTGCATGGAGCCAATGACCAATGGCAAATTGGCCAGCTTTGTGGAGTATCAATTCTCCGAGGTTTTTCCTGGCTATTGTCTTGTCACTCCACTGCCCCCGAACTTCCCACACCATTACCAAAAGATCTCTTCATACCTAGTCATAAACAGATCGCCGGCACTGTTACCATCTCGACAGAGAAATGCCGCAGACATGGCCGCTTCGAACCTGACAGGGTCTCCAAGCCTCTCCCTTGCAAATTCGCAAATGAGACCTGCACATTCCGGTTTCACATCGCGACACAGCTAACATTGAGCAATTCCAAGACATCGCTATGGACAAACCAGGTATTTGGGTCTGCAAACCCTGTTTCCCGTGTAGCTGACATTGGAAACAATGTACGCTCTATACCCATTTGATGACTGGACCTTGACGTCTTTGACAGCCTCGTCCACACCATCAAGTCTACTGTTACACCCCACACTATATCCTCTATCCACTGGTCTGCAATCTCCCCTTTCATATGTGTCACATCCTCGACTTGCCCTGACTGTTTTTGGAATGGTAGGTAAGCTTCAGACCAAGCATTCGAGTGGTACCAGGCACGAAGCCTCTGTCCACACCCAAACGACAGGAATCCTCCCCTCTCCTTGGCCCGAACCCCTTTTGTAACTTATCTGTATGAGCATGGTCTTATACCCAATGATAAATACTATGTCTACACCTCTTCGGCACCATTTCTGTCATTGAGTTAGAACCTGTTCTCTCTCAGAGTCGCAGTATGGTTTCCTGGGCGACCTGTTCTTCGGCTCCATTCGGGTTCTCCGAGCAATCCGTTCAGTACAAGCGCTCCAGAGGGAAAAGGCCGAGCCCATTTGCGGACGGAACTTGGGCAGTTGCTATGACAGCAGTCCATTTCAGCTGTCCAATTTCTTTCGACTCGCTCGCCGGAGGAGGGGCATCAAATACATCCTTGAACATGGCTCTCGTCAGGAAGCGCCGGTTTTCCACTTGGTGGTTAAAGAGGGAACCGGGAAAAGATAAACTTCCTGGACGCCGCAATGATTTCTCAGTTCTCTACCAATTCTTTTTCTATATACTCACTCTCCAACCAAGAGGTGGACACGCAGTACTCATTCCCCCTAGTGTGAGTTCCTCCTTTTCTGACCCATTCTCGGACTAGAATTGCCAACAACATCCCGAACAGCGTCATACACAAAGCATTATTTCTCAAAAATGAAGTTTCCAACAACGACGTTAGTTGTGCTAGCCGTCATTGGACAGACCCTAGGTTCCTGGATTGACTGGTTCGGGGATGTCACTTTGACGGAAACGGCGACAAGGATCATTCAATCCTGCCCTTGCAATGGGGAAGTGAGAGCCACCCCTGTTGCTCGTGGGCAAGATGTCCAAATATTTCCAAGGCCAGGACCACCGTTTGGCCCCCGTTTTCCTATACCGGCTGGAAGGACGGTGACCAAGGCAGGTCCAATCGTGGCTGTCTATAGCACTGCGGGCGCAATGACGACCAAAACCGGCATCGTTATTGAATTGGAGCCCACTCGTGGGGGTCAGGGTCCTAGACTAACAACTACGATCTGGACGAGCCCTCAGCCCACCAGTGATCTGGTCTGGATTGACTGGACCCCTGAGGACGGAAAAGACGGCGCTTCATTGACCCGCACTCGCACAAAATTCACGACTATCTATGGCCCTGCTCCGACAAATGCAGAGCTTGAGCCATGGGTCGACTGGTTCGAGCCTCCTCACACCAAAACATCAACTTCACGGTCCTCCAGTTCATCCTCTAACGTTGCTCCTATTGACAGTTCCACAGGATCGAGTGCACCTGCCTATGGCTATCCGACTCGCCCCAGCGGTTCTTCCAGCACCTCTGTGCCAACAACCTCTTCCTCGTCTAGCAGCGGTGGTGCTGGCCCAACTGGAGGCTCTACGTCCTCGGGGTCTTCTAGCCCCTCTAGTTCCTCGACGAGCGCCTTCAGCAGCAGCATAGGCGGCTCAACAACATCAAGCTCATCCTTCACCTCTGCCTCTCTCAGCATGTCCACCAGCTCAAGTGGTGCAACCACCAGCAGCCTGAGTTCCACCGGCATCAGTAGCACTACACAATCCGACCCAAGCAGCAATGGTGGTAGTCCTGTTGCAGAGAGCACCACGACTACTTCCAATACCAGCGGCAGCTCGTTCACATCCAGCTCCTCGACCAGTCTTGCGAGCTCCAGCATAACATCACTCAGCAGTGTTTCTGTTGGTTCCACTAGCGGCGCAGCGAGCTCGATGGTAACCTTAGCAACTTCCAGCTCGATTTCTGGCACTTCATCTTCGATCAGCGCTTCTAGCAGTGCCGTAGGCAGTACGACCAGCAGCTCAAGTTCGGCCCCCAGTGGTACTTCCAGAAGCAGCTCTTCGTTATCCACAACATATACTTCTTCTACTTCTGGCACAATACTGTCAACCACCATTTCCACAGTTTCCTGGGCGACCACTTCGGCTTTTTCTAGCACTACCCTGCTCTCTACCACCTCTTTTCTTATCTCCACGATCACAGCTGTTGCAGAAGGGGCGGTCATGACGGATGATGTTCGCTCTCTGTCCTATAACGATGCAATTCTTCAAGCCCATAATGTCCACCGCCGCAACCACTCCGCAGCTGATTTGACCTGGTCCGACAACCTAGCGACAATTGCCGCGCAGATTGCGGCCAGCTGTGTGTATGCTCATAACACGTGAGTAATTGCATATCTTCTATCTTTTTTTGGATCAATAAGGAAACAGGAGCTAAGCTATCAACCTTTTACAGCGCGGCTGGTGGCGGCGGCTACGGTCAAAACATTGGCGCCGGATACACCACCACGCAGGTGCCGGCCATGATTGGTAACGACATGTACAACAAGGAGATGCCCAACTACCCACTCCCTTACGAAGTAGACAATGTGGACACCAGCAAATTCGACTCATGGGGCCACTTCTCACAAATTGTGTGGAAGCGCACCCAACAGGTGGGCTGCGCAACGCAGTTCTGTCCTGACGGAGTGGTAAATGCCGATTTCACACAATATTTCACGGTTTGCAACTATTATCCTCCTGGTATGTACTACGTAACACTATATGTGTTTTCTAGGCATATTTGCCTGTATTTTATCGAGTCGTGGAAGGACTGACCAGACAACTAGGAAATATCCAGGGAGCGTACAGCAACGTTGGTGCTCCTCTAGGTCAACCTCTCACAGTAGAGTTGACCAATTGAGGAAGATACAACCGGATGGTATACCGAGCACGTTCTCGATGCATTCTAATAACAAAAGAGCTCGCACAGAACCATTGAGTGACTGCCTAAATGATCTGAGCATCGATGCCGGCAGCCGATGTTGGTCTTGGAAGTGGGTAAGATGGCGAGATGGTAAAATGAAACAGAAACCGTGCTCTGAGATTGGACTCGTTGATAGAGCCCTCGGCCTATTTATCATGAGATTCATTCATCCATTAACGCTAGGGGATCGTCGTGGTCGCTCGTCTATCACAGGATATCATATTCCGGACTCGAAAACTTTTCTTTTCTAGGTATGTAGGCATTCTCCATGAACCGTTTTAGATCATCAGACATCCCAACCAAGAGGATCGACAGTGGACGTGTTGTAAAAGTCTCTCTCAACGCATTGGATCATAATGATAGAGACTTATCCCCGGTAAAGAAAATGAACCAAGACGTGTTCCTGTTCCGTCTACTCCGACGCCTGGCGCCGTGCTCAATATGCAACCCTTCTTTCGAGATATTCCTGCTCTCAGTCTTACTTTCGAAGACTATCCAAACGAGCTTGCAAATCATCATCCTCGCCTCCGCCACCTATAGCCTGAGCAACGCGGCCTTCCGGGACTGCCGCCTTCTGTATGCCAGTCGGCGTTTCACCAAGCTGGAGGGTAAAATTAGTCTCCGCTCGCCCAAACGCTGAATCGATCTTACCGCGTTGTTCAAATCGACACCAATTTCATCCAGCACCTGATTCACCACTTCCTCCCCTTCCTCTTCGTCCTCCAACCCGGTGACATCGTCAATGGCATCATCCATCATCTCCTGGCGCTGATCCATGATATCGTTCTCGCGTTCAAACTCCATGGCAATTCGCTGTAGGCCCGGCAAGTTCATTTGGCGATTCATGCTTCCAAGTAGCATTGTAGCACCTTTCATGGATTGCATCATCTGTTCATTACTCCGGACGGTCTGCTCAGACACACAGGTTCGATCAGCGGCAATTCCCACTGTGAAAGAATTCCAGGATAATCTACCTGTATCCTCAAACTAATAGCCTGCAACTGCGTCCTCATCTGGTAGAACTTTTGAATATACCTCCTCGTCCTGACCAGATCCTTTGCTTGGATCTTGCAGGCTCCAATTTGTCCATTCTTTGCGCTCTTCTTGATGTCTGCCACCAGCTTTTTCTCTTGATTCTCAAGCTTTACACGCTCACGGTCGAGTTCTCGTTGAGTCTTTTCCAGAGCGCGTTGGTGTTTACGTAGCCTCTCGGCCGGGGTCATGCGTTTGCCGAAGGCCCATTCTATGATCTGATATCGGGTAGTTAGCGGGGTAGAGGAGGTTTCGGACAAGAGACGGTAGAGACTCACGTTCATGTTGAGATATCCGAGGAGTGACAGGAAGAAAGTGCAAGCTTATGTGCAGTCAGTCAGATAATAAGACTGTGTTCAAAGAATCGGCGTAATAGAATTTTTCATAGTTACTAGGTCCTGATCACAGGTCGAGGCTGCGATCGTAGAACGGTGAACTGCGAGTCATTGTCACAGCCAGTGATGTTGCCGGAAGAACGTCGGAGCTTGTTCCTCTGGCCACCCCAAAACTGTGACTTGCGACTTCTCTCCTGCAGCAGACAGAAACACCCACGATCTAGTATTTGCAATTTCAGTCACATGCATTATTATGAACCTAGATGACCCATCGATGCGCTGAACCTCGCAACGGTCGATCAAGGATTCCTGAAGAGCACTTCGAAGATGAACCACGCCGACGAACCCGGCCAAGCGTCCTCGCGGGCATCCCTCGATCCTGACCCCAGTTCCTTCATGGGCCCGGACGAAATGACATCGCCCAGCCCTATCCACCCATCTGGCTACAGACCCGACTACATGACTGTCGGCACTGGATCACAACCGTCCCACGCTGCAGCTCTTATGGAACAATTAGAACGAGATTCCGGCTACGGCAGCGTGGCTAGCGACGTACAACAATCTGGTGGCGAGATGCGCGCATGGGAGGACGAACTTCTCAGAGACAGACCGACGCCTGCTCATACTCCTCAAATCAGCGGACAACCCGCAAGGATGTCAGAAACAGAGAAACGATCCCTCGCCAGTCATGTGCATCAACTCTATTACAATCAAAACCGCGTCGCCCTTGCAAAAGCAATCTCGCAAACCGTTGAACTACTGAAACAATTACAGGAGATGAATGCTCAATGGCCCGCGCACTATCCTTCTGTCCAGAAAGAAGAGAAAGAGAAGGAGTTGGCTAGACCAGTCCTGCGAGAAGCCCAGTCAACAAGAGAAGCGGCAGATATATCACGGCAGGTATTTCTCAAAAAGGCAGTACAAGATCGGCCAGGAGCCTTCAGAAGAGCTGGAACTTCAGTGGGAGAAGATACGACAGGAGAGTCAAGTTCGCAGGCTCAACACAGGCGGACGCCTGAACCACGACTCATCACGCCACAAATCGCTCAAGAGTTTTCCATTTTAAAGCTCGACCTCAAAGTCGGTGCGTTGTCTCAAACAGAACTCGTTCATTCTCTGGAGAGGAAGTCAATCGCGTCACTACTGGATGGTAAAATAAGCCAGAGTGTCCGGCATTTACTGGCCCTCCGAGATCGAATAGAGGATACCTCAAGTAAAGTCCTGGTTACTGGTGATCTCAATGCTGGAAAGTCAACATTCTGCAACGCCCTCCTACGCCGGAAGATTCTGCCTGAAGATCAACAACCTTGTACCAGTATTTTCTGTGAAGTGCTGGATGCAAAAGAGAATGGTGGCATTGAAGAGGTCCATGCCATTCACAAAGATTCGGTGTACGACAGAAACGATGAAAGCACCTACGACTCGTATTCATTGCAAGACCTAGAGAAGATTGTTGTTGACAACAACCGTTACATGCAGTGCAAGGTCTACGTCAAGGATATCAGAACGATTGACCAATCATTACTGAACAACGGTGTCGTCGACATAGCTCTAATTGATGCCCCAGGCTTGAATTCGGACTCGGTTAAGACCACAGCTGTGTTTGCCCGACAAGAAGAAATTGACGTGGTTGTTTTCGTGGTTTCAGCAGCAAATCATTTCACTCTCTCCGCCAAGGAATTCATCTGGCAAGCTGCGCATGAGAAAGCTTACATCTTCATGGTGGTCAATGGATTTGACAACATCCGTGACAAGCAACGATGCCAGAAGATGATTCTGGACCAATTGGCTAAACTAAGCCCCCAGACATTCAAAGAGGCTCAGGAATTGGTCCATTTCGTATCTAGCAATGCCATCCCTATGGTGCCTTCCTTACTTACCAGCAGAGCTGACGGCGGCGGAAGGGAAGGTGGAGGAGGAGGTGAATCAGGTCCTCCTGGGGATGATGATGGTGATGATGGTGATGGTGGTGGTGGATCAGACAAGGGAAAAGGGAAAGACAAGGAGAAGATTCGAGATTTCGAAGTCCTAGAGAGTGCGCTCCGAAGATTCGTCTTGGAAAAGAGAGCACGCTCGAAGCTCGCACCCGCAAAGACCTATCTCCTGAACTGCCTAGGCGACATGAATGTCCTCGCTACGGTGAACCACGACGTTGCACAATCCGAACTTGACAGGGTATCGAAAGAGCTTTCGGAGATCGAACCGGAGTTTCAAGACAAGCAGAAACAGCGTGTCGCCATTTCGGAACAAGTCGAGAAAGGAATCGACTCTACATCTACCGAGGTGTACAACCACACGCGATCAACTCTATCCAACACTATTGCAAACGTGGGCAAAGAAAACCACGGCATCGAATACCCTGGCATACTCTCAGCATTCCAATACGCAGAAGACCTCCGCATTGCCATGCTAGATCAGATCTCTGCGGCAGTCGCCAGTTGCGAGAACTATGGGCGGGCGAGAACTGTGCAGGGCGTCAATACCATCAAATCACTTGGCTTATTGCATGTGGGAGATAGCTATGAGAATCTCAACTTCGCGGCGGACAAGATGTTTCAACGACGGAAGGACGCGTTGGTACGGTCTGTGGATACGGATGTGGATATATGGGATTTCTTCGACATTGCTGGGATGTGGGAGCGACAAGAGAAGACGGTAGGTACAGGACTTGCGCTGACTGTTGCTGGGACATTGGGTACCAGGGCAGTCGGTGGTGTTGGCTGGATTGATGGAGCATTTGGTGCGGCCAAAATTCTTGGGAGCCGGAATCTCAGGAGGTTGATCGTACCAGGCGCTGTTGCTGCTGGTGAGTAGTGGTGTTACCCCATCAACAGTTGAACTTCAACTAACGAGGTCTTTTATAGCGATATTGGCAGTGGCCTACATTCTCTCAACCATCCCACAAAGCCTTCCACCGCGTCTCTCGCAGAAACTCTCGGCCACACTCTCCCAGATGGACTACACGCACAGTAACGCTCACCGAATCGCCTCTGAAGTTCGTCGCGTCCTCCGATACCCCGCCCAGCAATTAACAGCCGACCTTACCCAGAACGTGGAAGAACTAAGACAGAGGAAAGAAGACGTTACGAAGACGAAGAAGGAGAGTGAGGTTGCGAGGAAGTACTTTGGAAATCTCATGCGGGAGAGTGAGGAGGCGAGGAGGCGAGTGGCAGGAATTGATCTGGAGGGAGGGCCTCCTGGAGCAGTAGGTGGTTATGCTCTATAACCTCGCGTCCCAAATCGCGTGCTTGAAGCCTGATAGGGATACGATATGCAAAGGGAGACGCGATGGAGAAGAGAGACGCAATCCATAAGACGTGGTATACGACTATGATGGGCATGTAGATGAGCGATCCTGGACTTTCTCCACTTGGTCTGTCATTGACTATTGTCTTCTTGTACAAATTCGGGTTCCGGCTCAAACGGCAAAATCAGGGATAATATGAATTTTATCTTCACCCTTTGCTTACCTGATCCGCGTTTCTTGTCTGCATACGACAATTCAGTGACTGAGGAGGCTCATGTGAGGGATGATGGAAGATGATGGACAGCTGCCTGTGCTTGCAGGCTCGAAAACAGCGGGAAGCAAGACGCTAGGGGCGCTAATTTCACTAGTGGCAGCATCCTCGACATGACGTCATGCTCCTCGTGAAGATCATGCTCATCATTCACAACCCAATATGTTAGACTGCACGATGTACGGAATACACAGATTAATATCATTACACAGATTCCCTAGATATATCTGCTCTCCACGCCCCATGCATCTTCTTAGTAATCAGAGAATAGTTGATCAAGTCTAGCACGCGATCGTAATGGCAGATCCTTCCCAGAACCCCACTTACTATTCCGAAGAACAGCCCATCAGCATGAATCATCCTGCTGCTGTATATCAACCACAAGGCCAGTATTCGAGTTCTCAACCACCACCACCTCCTCAAATGCCGCGGCCCCACGAAATCACAGCACCAAGCTACGATCCTCTGGGCCCGCCACTCCCACAAAGACCTAATGCCCAGGCGCGCCAGGGAAATTTCGATCTTGAAGCCCAAACTACTCCTTATGCACAGCCTTCTGTCTATAACCCGGTCGCATACGCTCCCGGCCAACAATTCCAACAATTCCAACCACCGCCCCAGCGCTACAAACAGACATTTGCCAGTGACGACGACCCATCCAATCTCGTCCACTATATCCGCGATCCACATAAGCTGATAGGATATTTAGTCCCGCTCCCGTGTCCAGTACTTCCCAATGTCGATCCAGAAACCATACCAGCCAGATTTATGATCTACACACCGCCACCACCTCCACTGCAAAAGCCCGCTGAAGGCGAAAAGGAAGCCAAGTTGCACAAGGTCCAGCGGAAGTGGCAAGAAGAAGTCCGCTCCGCCAAGACCAGCACCGCCAAAACGGCCAGTTGGAAGGGTGTTAAATCCAAAGCAACGCGCGGGATTGATTGGGCCATTCACAAGACCACGTCCTCGAACTTGGATTTCTTAGGCCGTGTATCTCCCAGTCCCCAGCCGTCGCATTCTGATGATGAGAAAGACCACGAAGGCGCAGGAACGCATAAGACTGTGGCAGTCGAGGAAATGGTACTCATATATCCACCTACCCTTAACCTTACGGACCAGCAGATGCGCGAAGAGTTCGTCAATACAATGCTGCGCACAAAATCCAAGGCGCAGAGAGACACCATCATCGCGACCGGGCTCATGCCAGTGGCTTACGGAATTGATATCCTAGCCACTTTTATCTGGCCGTTCGGCGGGTTAGGCGAGATCGATACGGTTTGGGCATACGCAAGTTTTCGTGGCGCGAAGACTGCAAGATCCGTGACGAAAAGGTTGACCAGCTCGACTCAGTCGTCTCCCAATCATGAAGACGAGTCCAACAAGTTGAAACTCACATTCACGCACTCCCAACGCCTCGAAGTCCTTCGCAGGTATCTCGAAGCAGAATGCCACAAGGCCGATTCCAAGTTGTTCCCGCGCTATGAGCATTCTCCGACAGAAAGCGACATGTTAGAGGCGATAGGATGGACGCCCAGCCGCGAGACCGAGGAGAAGAATTGGGAGGATGAACATTGGGAGATACAGGAGGTCAAGGATGATCTGAAGACGGTGTTCAAGAAGGCAGCGAGTGAGTGGAGGAAGTGGTGTCGGCTGTTGGAGAAGAAGTAAGTCTCCCGAAAATCTTGTGGCAGTTTTGAAAAAGGCTTGTTCTTTTTCGGAGTGCTTAGTTGCCCGATACACGGCCTCGAAGCTAACGACCTACCAGTCCCGAGAAGGCCATGAAGAAGTAGTCTTGGATGATTGATGCTAGCGGCTTAAGTGTTCTGACTCCAGATGCACTTGGCCTTTACGTTGCAGGTAAACTGAATCATACTTTAGCGAGACACCTGCTGCATATTGCCCTGCGCGTATGAGCCTCTCGCTACGACAATACTACACATAGACAGTTACCTTCAGTTCATGACAGAGCCGGCCGTGCGCCGGGGTCCCTTCCAGATTCCTGACCGCCTGTACCCCGTAGAATGCGAAGTGAAGTGTGATACGGAGAAATCTGGGAGGTCTCGTACCAGACTTTCCCGACAGCAGCAGGCAGCTCTCCCATCGTTGGCCCAATCCTTCATGGGGCAGGCTCCTCAGTCAGTAGCACAGATGATGAGGCAATCTCGAGTCGAAGAACCAAAAACTAAGGCCCGCATGGCTTGTTCTAGGATCCATACGAGTGGGCTTGCTGTTGATGGTGTTCGGGAAGAGCGCGATGCGGCGAACGGACTTAACGCAGTTAATCGTGTTTAGATAGATTGTTTGGTTACCTAGACGCCTTTGTTCAACCTTCATAAGCTGTTGGTGATTGTCGCCAAAAGTATGGGAGCGAACATGGATAGGTCAGGGAGCTGAGTGACGACGCGGATCTTGATGGCTTGTTCCTTGTCCCTAGTGGTTTATTTGCAAATATCGGCACCTATGTATTCTCCGAACACGGGCTGCCGAGCTGCTCAGCCGAATCATCGTCGCCACACCCATCGACCAAACCAGGGGCCAGCTGGACAATGGACAGTATGTAGGTGGGCGAGCGCCTAATGAGATTGACTGACTCACTCGCCAGTGGGCGCCAGTTAGAAACTGGCGGGCGAGCGGGGTCTTGCTTCTCGCGGTGTCGGTGATGGGGGTATTCGGTGTTCGGGGGAAGGACAGAAACGACAATACTAGGTTGATGGTGGGCTGTGCATCCTTTGATCCCCTGTTTGTGTGCGTGTGCGCGTGTGCACATACAGAGCACAGAGAGTAGACAGAACAAAACACAAACACAAACACTTTATGTACCTAAAAGGGGGCAGGCGGAAGGGGTTGTTGGCATAGACGCCTTGCGACTCTATCTCTAGGCATCCAGGGACCGACCTCGCTACCTACCTACCACTTGGCCTACCAGTAGGTAAGATACCTAAGTCCCTACTTATAGGTCGCTAGTACCGAGTGCAGGGGCGAGGAGAAATTATTGACGTTGGATGATGTGGTCATTTGCGGCCTCTTGGACCTCTCTGGTTCTCGCCCACCTTTGGTTTTCCCCTCCCCCACAAACTTCGAATCCAACGCAAACACCAGGCAATGTGATTGAGGAAGTCGAAGCAAGAGGTGGAAAGAACAAAGAAGCAAACCAAAGCAACCCAAATCAAAGCAACAGCAAGCCACACCCGTTCACCCATCACCGGCAACACCTGGTCATCATATTCACCTGCTGCTGGACTGCGCACTGCGCACTTCGCACTGCCACCTCCATCTTCCTATCCATCCATCATCCCTCGTCTTTTAACCAATAAATTATTGTACCACTTCCTCGCTCCCTACCTCGCTCCCTTCCCCCCAAGCGAGTGCGATCACTACTGACCTCATACTATCCCGCTCCTCTGCCTGCAACTAGACCGACCAGCTCGTGACCAGGGCTTGCTTGCCTCGAGTCCCTTTGTGTGTTGATCAACCTCGTGCTTGGACAGTCCATACATACACCTCATCAATCACATCCCGAACACTGAGGCCCTACTTCTCTCGGCTCGCCGAAACCGCCACTCTCTCTATCCTCGCCACTCCCCTACAACCCAAGCCTCTCGCCTCTCCGCGCGCCTCTTCGTCCATCCTCAAAGCTACCCGGTATTTCTAGCCCTCAGGCGGATATCAGAACGCGGCTTGAAAGCCCTCTGGCTTATCTACTCTCTAAGCTCCTCGACCCTCGTTTACTCCAATCCGTTCGGTCGAGAACTCCTGACATACAGTCCGAGGCTCCCAGCGTCTTTTCGTCGTCTTCAAGCTGGCGGGCACAACCGATCGGAGAACCTCCTCTGGAGGGTTTCTCAATCGCGTCTTTGGAGGCAAGAAGGAGAAGGATGCAGAGTCCGACAGCACACCCACCCGAATCAGCACTGACAGCAACCACAATGGCCCCACCTCGCCAGGGGGCAGCATCACCGTCAAGACCAACGACCTGAGCCCGAAATCCGAGTCTCGAAAGCCGGGAGAAGAAATCTCTGCGTCGCCTACTGCCGATCCCAAGAAGCGAAGGAGTAGTAGTGCCAAAGCAAAAGAGATCTTTACCCAGGCCAAGAACTCTCTGATCCACGGTGACAAGGACGGACCCCAGACACCCATGCAGAGACTGTCCAAGACTGATGCTGCGCTGAGCGTACCGCAAGGCTCGCTGAATAACTCGGCCGGCGAGTCGCAGCCAACACCTAATTCCTCTTTCCTGGTTGGCGTGACGGAAGACAAGAACAAGAAATGTCGCCGCACGATGGAAGACACACATTCATATCTTTACAACTTTCTTGGCACCCCTGCTCCTGTACTCTCCTCGGACACCTCATTATCCAAGAAAAGCTCCCGAGAAGATCGAAATAGTCTGAGCACCATCCCCTCCAATTCAGGCCAACATGTGGTAGAGACGGACAATGGCTATTTTGCTATCTTTGACGGGCATGCGGGCACCTTTGCCGCTGAGTGGTGTGGGAAGAAATTGCATGTCATTCTGGAAGAATTAATGCGCAAGTATCCTAACACACCAGTTCCGGAGTTGCTTGATCAGACATATACTTCAGCCGACAATCAATTAGAGAAATTACCCCTTAAGAACAGTGGTTGTACAGCAATCACTGCAGTCCTGCGGTGGGAAGACCGCGTCCCTACCAACCATTCTGCGACGGGATCTCAGGCTATTGCATCGTTGGCCGCTGCAGCAGCTAAAGAGGCAGAGAAGAATGAGAAGAACAATGACCCACCGAAAGACGGAAAAGACTTCACCCCCAGATCCAATTCAACGGCTGAGGCGGCGGCAGCAGCGATCCAAGAGGCCAAGCAAAAAGCTACGCGACAAAGAGTACTGTACACCGCTAATGTTGGTGACGCCCGAATTGTATTGTGTCGCAATGGGAAGGCGCTTCGTCTGTCGTACGATCACAAAGGAATGGACGAAAATGAGGGACGAAGGATTTCTAAAGCCGGAGGCCTGATACTGAACAACCGAGTGAACGGGGTGCTAGCCGTGACGCGAGCATTGGGGGACTCGTATCTCAAAGACTTGGTGACCGGGCATCCTTATACGACGGAAACTGTGATTCAGCCTGACCAAGATGAGTTCTTGATCTTGGCATGTGATGGAGTAAGCTCATGAATGGACCCTTTCCTTTTTATTTCGGCGTACCATTCTGACATGTAATAGTTATGGGATGTCTGCTCGGACCAGGAAGCAGTTGACTTAGTCCGCAACGTTCATGACCCTCAAGCTGCCTCCAAAATTCTGGTGGATCATGCATTGGCCCGTTTCTCGACAGACAACCTTTCTGTCATGGTTGTTCGGTTCGATCCGCAGAAGCTGCAACAAAATACTAAGATGGATATTGGGGTGGAGACGGAGACGACCAAGGACAAACTCGCGATCAGCGAAGTGGAGATGCTGGTGGGAGAAGCACGGCGGCATTCCGGACTGGTTCAAGAAGGGCAAATTTCTGATCAGGACTCGGAAGAATTGAGGCAGTCGGTGATCAAGGAACAGGAAGAAGAGGATCAGGAAACGGGCCCAGAGTATACTCCAGAGGGCCAAACCGAGGCTGAGAAGATATTGTCGGAGAAGAAATCAGAGCAGGAGAAGAGCAGTGAAAGTTGAATTGGTCTTTGGCGTTTGTCTGGTGTAAAACAATGTGGAGTAGGTGTTTTGCCTGGCACGACATGGGGCAACGAACTCCAAAAATGCACAAATGGTGGCGATGCATCACCCGCCGCAAGCCAAATGGAGAGTCTAGACCAGTTAGGACGCGTTGTCGAGACGTGTGTCCAAGGTTACCAGGTGTGTCCATTTCGGGTTGTGGTTTTGGATAGGACAAGCCGTGGTCGAAGATGTGCCCTGGTCCGAGAGAGTCCAAGCATTCCATGATGCATTCTGTGGTTATGTGGCGGAGGAAGTCCCAGCTGGCCAGCAGGCCGGCGGCGGAGAATGCGGGTGAAGTTGTTTAGCGGCAGAAGAAGCACAGCAATCATATTAAGATTTTGCCCGAAAATCATTCTTCTGAGATAACGAAAGGGGCTTGATTGAGTGATTGACATGCTGTCTGATGGACAGACTAGTGATTAAATGATTACTTCTTGGAGTCGAGGGGTTTCTCGATGTTCTTGTCGTATACGAGACGCGATCACGGAGCCAGTTGCAATTGAGCTGCTCAACGCCGAGACAAGGCTGAGTGAGAGAAACAAAGGGGTTTCGGAGCAAGGGAGCGGGAAGAAGCCATTGGCCCTTCGGATATAGAGCGATCACTGTGGCCGTGAAGGGTGCGAGGACGAGCGTCGACGGCACATCTGCGAGAGGACATAGATTCATTCCATTCAGCCGAGTGGGCATAAGGAGAGACGGGGACAATAATCGCTGAGATGTGGACTCGTATTATGTAAGGAGGATCCGGGACGAAAACAAGCATGCGGAGCCCGCAAAGGCCAAAGTGTTGTCCAATACGGGAAAACGTGGGGTGTCAAAGTGATCGGAGGAGTATCTGATAGTACAAGAGTACCATAAAGACAGTCATTCCGGTTCCAATAGATGAGCAGGTGAGAGAGTGAGGAATTTGTCTCCCACGTCTCTTGAACAACCTCTGTACGGAGTACCCAGTACTCGGTACAGAACCGAATACTAGCGAGCTGGGTACTCTGTTACTATTGACGACCTTAGGGATGTGGTAGGCAAGTCGTTCTCGTAGCTCCATTGCGTTAGTGCAGCCGTTCGCTAGTGTCTAGTGCCTACTAATAGGGCCGACAGTTAGTCGCCACCATCGCAAGAATTATCCCAGCCGCCACCACAAGCACCGCTTATCATCATCATCTTTATCAGCTTGCAGCTCCTGTGGCCTGGTATGTAAAAGCAACCAGACCAGATCCACTCCACTAGCATTCAGCCCTGGAGCCACTACTGCGACCTTGCGACCTGCCAGCTGTGGCCCCCAATCCAAACCCTTCCCTACGTACTCCGCTTCCAGTTCCCTGGTATTTTTCTCCAAAATAATAATCTCTGGCCTCTCTAATCCGTTCTCTATAACCTTCACTCAACATCAACCCTTCTTATACTTTAACTCCCTGCCCCCATTTTTTCCTTCTTTGCTTTCGTCTGATCTCCTGATGGGCTTCATGATCTCGCCTTAGTCCCCCACATCTCGACCATCGCGAGCACCATGGCGAGCAAATTCTCCCTGCGCATGATGCCCGGCTTCCCAATGGCGTCACCCAGGCCTTGGTCCATGCGAGCTTTTTCCACTTGTCGCAGCTCAACTTTCGGAGTTCCAATCGCCTCCAGAACGTCCTCTTTGGTGTCCCAGCCCCTCGTCCAACAATCCTTCCGCCGCAGCTACGCCGATGCCCCGAAAGCCAATCTTTCCCCGGAGCCTAAGCCGAAGAAGCGCTTCCGATTCTTCGTCTGGACCTGGCGCTTGACCTATCTTTCCGTGCTTGCCACCCTAGGATATGTCACCTACCAGATTTACGAAGGTCGCAATCCAAAGGAGCAATTTGACCCAGATCCAAACAAGAAGACGCTTGTCATTCTCGGTGCGCACGCTTCTCCTCTCCTGTCCACGCAAAGCTGATACTCTGACACGCTTAGGCACCGGATGGGGCTCCGTTTCCTTGCTCAAGAACCTGGACACCGAAAACTACAATGTCGTCGTCGTCTCGCCTCGCAACTATTTCCTCTTCACCCCTCTGCTGCCCTCGTGCACCACTGGTACTATTGAGCATCGGTCGATCATGGAGCCCATCCGGAACATTCTGCGACACAAGAAGGCAAAGGTCAAGTACTATGAAGCCGAATGCACAAAGATCGACTATCAAAAGAAGATTGTCTATGCCAAAGATGACTCGGAAATCAAGGGTGACACTATGGAGACTGAGATTCCTTTCGACCTGCTTGTCGTGGGTGTAGGAGCTGAAAATGCGACCTTTGGAATCCCTGGTGTCCGCGAACATGCCTGTTTCCTGAAAGAAGTCGGAGATGCTCAAAAGATTCGCAAACAAATCATGGACTGTGTCGAAACTGCAACGTTCAAGGATCAGAGCCCCGAAGAAATCAAGCGTCTTCTTCACATGGTCGTCGTCGGCGGCGGTCCAACAGGTGTCGAATTTGCTGGCGAACTGCAGGATTTCTTCATGGAAGATCTACAAAAATGGGTCCCTCAGATCAAGGACGATTTTCATGTCACTTTGGTTGAAGCTTTGCCCAACGTGCTCCCCATGTTCAGCAAGCAGCTGATCGAGTACACCGAGTCATCCTTCAAGGAAGAGCATATTCAGATCCGCACAAAGACCATGGTCAAGAACGTTACCGACAAGTACATTGAAGCCGAAGTTCAGAACCCCGATGGTTCCAAGGAGGTGGAGAAGATTCCCTATGGACTGCTTGTCTGGGCCACCGGTAATGCTGTCCGTCCGGTTGTCAAGGATCTCATGTCCCAAATCCCAGCTCAAACGAAGGCTCGCCGTGGCCTTGAAGTTAACGAATACCTCGTTGTTAATGGCACCGAGAATATCTGGGCTGTTGGCGACTGCGCCGTAGCGAATTATGCTCCCACCGCTCAAGTTGCTGCTCAAGAAGGAACTTTCCTTGCTCGTCTTTTCAACACCATGGCCAAGACGGATGCCATCGAAGCTGAACTACGCGACTTGTCGGCCAAACAGGCTACCGCAAACCCAGACCAACGCAAAGTCATCTTAGAGGAAATCAACGAGCGCCAGCGCCAACTCCGTCGCATCAAGCAGATCGGCCCGTTTAGCTATTCACATCAAGGATCACTCGCATACATTGGCGCCGAGAAAGCGGTTGCGGACGTGTCTTGGTTCAGCGGGAACATTGCGAGCGGAGGTACTATGACCTATCTGTTCTGGAAGAGTGCCTATTTGAGCATGTGCTTCAGCAGTGAGTATCTTTCGTCATTTCCCGTCATCTTTCTGGTTATGTGGGTTTTCGCTGATATTTTGACTTGCTAGCGCGGAACCGCATCCTGGTTTTCTTCGACTGGGTCAAGGCCAAATTTTTTGGCAGAGATGTGTCGAGAGAATAGGCATAGTGTGACAAAAGCTGAACGTTGAAAGGGTATATGCGGTTCCGAGAAACAAGAAAGGATTGTATGCACTCGGCGCTCGCGCCTTGCTCTACGGACCATAGGATTTTTGGGTGGTATTAATGCTTCTCCAAAGGCAGGCTTGCCCGGACCGAGAAAACGACGGTTGTTTTAACTTATAGACGGGCCCTTTGTATGGGCCGAGCACTGTATGGTACCTTATTGTTTGTTCCTTTACACTGAGTTATTCATACCTTGTTATTGGGGAGGCCAGATGCTCGTCTGCCAAACTGGGTCTCTTGGAGATTCGAAAGATGTAAACACGACTATGTCCAGCAAGATCTAGTAGCACTTTACTCCGGCCATTTTATCAATCTACAAAGATGCATTGGGGGTTGGGAACTTTCTGGCTAGACATCTTATTCCGCTTCGCGGCCGTCCCGTCATGTGTATTTCTAGCCTCTGTTTCTTCTTCCAACTCGATATCCCAGACCCTGACCGGAAAACGCATTGCGGTGCATAATACATATTTTCCCGTCTTCACCATAGCTTATCTCCTTCTTTCCTTTTTGCAGCCCTGCCACCCCTTGCACTCTCCCTTTTCAGGGCTTTCAGCTCCTCTTCAGTGATTGGTGGTTTGAAATACAGACTTGCGCTTTCGCCTCCCTTCACCAAATGGCTCAAATATCCGCGGTGTTTCGCGTCCCTATAATATTCCAACTCTTTCCGTGAACTCGGATCAGGGAGTCTGTACGGGAAACCCATGCCCCTGGCACGGTTCTCGACCAGCTCGGACCCTTCGACGGCAAGGTTAGGGTTCTTCAGGGCGACCGGATCCCAGCGCAGAGAGAGGAACGGATGGGTTTGACTGCTCTTTATGCGGCGTATCGCTTGAGCGGTATAAAAGCGCGTCGTCACGGTTCCGCCCAGAGCTTCCACTGCCGCTATGGCAGATTGCGATGCCCTCGAGACGACGATATGAATGGGTGTTTTGAGCTCCGAGGCCCCGTTTCCGAGCAGTTTCACGCCATCTTTGACGCGGCCCAAGACGCGCGAGGAGCAAAGTTCTTTGAGAGTGATGGGTCGGGAAGGATCTAGGCGCCCCTGGTCGATCCAGGATTGAATTTTGTCCAGATTGATGGGGGACATTTCATTGGCAAATCTGCGAGTCATGCATCAGTTACCACTTTCCCCCATGTCGGAGGCGAGAGCAGACAGACAAATTCTTAAACCCATATTTTCCGTGAACGATGTGTTCAGGTGTTTGCCCACCGTTGAAACCTGCGGGGACTTTGCTATGCTGTTTCTGCCCGTCCGAACCGCGACCAGATTTGCCTCCTTTGCCAGATGCGGGACCTCGTCCACGGCGGATCTTCTTGTTATAGGCGCCAGGCCGATCGGAAAGGGAGGTTAGGATCGAGGCATATCGGCGTTGGTGATGTGTTTGGGACTGCGTCACGAGAGAAGGGAGGAACAACGCCGGGATGGATGAGTTTGCATTTGCGGGTGTTGGTATGATAATGCTAGAGCGCAAGATCTTCGGCGGCGAGAGCCGCAAGGGCAGTCGAGGCGGCATCGGGTTGTAGAAGTGAGTTGCCCCTTCGAGGCCGGTGCTTATGATGGTTTGATTTGAATGCACTACCTCGTATAAGTTACTTAGCTCGCTAGGTACCGTTTACGGCTGCCAAGTACAAGATGCCAAGATGAGTATTCAAAACTGCTTGCGGCTCCCCGTTTGGGACGAGGGTGAAGCCGCCCTGTGCTCACCCCTAGCTCACGCGAGCAGGGTGTGGTTCACCCGTCTGCCACTACTGTACAAAGATGGGTTGAAACCTGCACGCACCTCGTCCCGAATCGGGACGTGGATCATGCTGCCCTATCAAGCCTGCCGTCTCTGGCGATTGGATCCGAGGGACCACCTTTGCAGCAGCGGCAATATCTAACCAAGCTCAGCCTTATTCAGCCCTGCAGGGGAATCGAGGGTGCAGACCTCGACGGGGCTACTTTATTCACACCTGAGCAACGAGCAAATCATGGTTCACATCTAAATCAATGATTCTATATCATGCCCCTGCAGGTAGGCTAGCGGGTACTTTCTGTATTGCAAAAGGTATCACGCCAGATCCGCACACTGATATGTAAGTACAGAGAAATTCTTTGGGTCCGAATCCTTCCAATCGTGCTATTCGGCGCTCGACAATGAAGCGAGCCCACATCCCACGAAAATGAAATTTGCAAAGGCCCAAAGCGTAGGATTGCGTGCTTGCTTGCATTTTGTGCATCGTCAAAGAACGAAACTCGGAAAAATCGAGAGAAAAATTGCAGTGAGTGGATTTGACATTATAATGGACCGTAAGAGATCTGCCGTACGATTGAGGATTGTCACCTTTCAGATTGTTAGCATCCGTCGACAGCAGAATGGCGGCAAAAGAAAGTCCTTCGTTTGATGTCAGCACCTCTCCTGATACAGCTAAACCGGCCAGCATGAAGAATGATGATGCTGCTCTGGAACTCCTTACCTCAATTGGCGATCTGGAGCAACCAACGGACCCAAAGTGTAATCGACGGCTTCTGCGACGCATCGATTACCACATAATACCCCTGATCTGTACCGTCTACTTTCTGCAATACCTCGACAAAACCTCCATCTCCTATGCAGGTGTCACTGGGCTTCGAGAGTCGGCCCATCTGGTCGGGAATCAATTCAACTGGGTGGCTTCCATATTCTTCTTTGGCCAGCTGACCTTCGAGTTTCCCACCATCTATATCTTGCAGACGTTCCCACTAGCCAAATATGTCAGTATCAATGTCGTTATCTGGGGCACAATTCTGGCTGCTTTGGCCAGATGCAAGTCCTTCGCTAGCTTGATGGTGTGCCGCTTCTTCTTTGGGCTGCAGAGGCGACGATAGTCACTGCATGGGTTGTCTTCACCAGCGGTACAGAAAAGAAGAACAGGCTTTCCGCGTGGGCATCTGGTTCTCCATGTGCGGGTTTTCCCAAATTTTCGGAGGGTATTTTGATATGGAATCGCGAGACATGTTGGGGGAGACATCCATGCCACCTTGAAGGGGTGGCAATAATCTTCGCGTTCCTGGGACTTCTGACCGTCGTGATCGGCGTGCTTTTCTGGTTCATCCTTCCAGATTCCCCCGCATGGGCGGGCTTTCTTTCGCAGGAAGAAAGGTTCAACATGTGGAGCGTATCCGAGGCAATGAACAGGGAATTGGTTCCAAGACATTCAAGTGGGAACAATTCTGGGAAGCGCTCGCCGACATCAACACCTGGCTGTATGAGTTTTGGGTCTAGCCGCCAATATCAGTTGAACCTAGGAACGGATGTGTTGTGTGATGTCTATGAAGGAAAGAAGATACTTAAGCAGCAGAGGGTATAAATACCCTGGAGGTGTCACGCTACCTTGTGACTATCGTTGTCACTACCTTGAGTGACTATCCATGTCACCACCTTTGTCACTGCCCTTATCACTAGGTAGTGAATCCAACTATATCCACAATTCTATCGCTACCAGCTTCGGCAACAGCCTTGTCTCCCGGATGGGCTATAGCAAGTTCAACTCCCTCCTGCCGGTCACGCCGCTTGGTGCGTACGAAGTCGTCATCCTTATCGGCGTGACTTACTTGGCCATGAAAACAAAACAAAGACTATGGTTCTACGTCATAACCCACATTCCCTCTTTTTGTCGGCGCAATCCTATGGCAACGACCGAAAAGACTCCTGCGCTGATTGGCTACTATCTGAGCGGAGGCATCCCCGTTGGCTGGACGAGGATCCTTGGTCGCCAAGCGAGCAACGTCGCTGGATCTACCTAGAAAATAACAGTCACCTGCATCGGAACCATCGCGTATACCGTCAGAAACATCATCTCTCCTCAAACCTTTCAAGCGAAGGACGCCCCACGATACGTGCCCGCGAAAGTCTCAATTGTGATTCTCTATTTCTTGATCACAGCTGACTTGTACCTTATTCGAATCGTGTATGTTCGACGTAACAAGAAGCGTGACGAGTAAAAGGCAGCATTGGGTGACGTTGTGGTGGAGAAAAATCACTAGTTCCGAGACTTAAGAGTTTCGATACTCGTTGTGAGAAGGGCTCATGAACAGCTTTTGATCTGGTTGGTTAATACCAGGTCGCCATCGTATAATTGGGAGACGGGGACTAACTGCTTTCAACGCATGTCCCTCTTCAGGAGAGTATCGAATGTTACATTGCAGCAGAAAAAGACGCTTCATCAGACCGAGCCACTTCTCCGTTGGGCTCAGTCGCCATCAAGAGACTAAAGTTTGTCTCTATTCACTCGTTGATGTTCCATTCAAGCCAGCCGACGCCTTTGCGACCGTCATTAGTGGTGATTGTCGCCCAAGAGCGAGGAAACTTTGCAACTCGTCCGTCCTTGGCCATGAGGCATAGAGGTGCATGCCCAATGGGTTTCACGTAGAAGGTGAGCGGAAGCGGAGCCATCGTGATCGTGGTTGAGATGCCCAACCCATTTGTTGCCATTTCTGCTGCTGCTTTGACGTCGGTCATTTCAATCAACGGCTCCCCTTCTCTCTGGACATACCCTACACCGAGGTGAGGATAGTCTCCTCCTCGGGCTTTGGCATGTACAAGGTGGCTGTGTGTCCCGTCGTCGAAGTGGAATGCAGTCCAGACCCAGTCGGCCGACCACCAGTCGCGAGGACCCCAAGAATGGTCCCGTTGGCCTCTTGCCTTGGTAAAGGTGAAGGTGTGGTCGTCCCATGAGAACGTACCGGTGACCTTACAGGGAATCTCGTATCTGGTTGCACGGCGCCATTTATAAGGGTGGCCGTCTGTTTCGAAAAGGAGGTCCATCTGGACATCCACTGGCCGGCCGTTTCCATTTTGCAAGATTGCCGCTGGATCGTCAAATGCCACTCCCTTTCCCTTCACAGTGATACGATATTCGTTGAGGGGCACTTCTGCTTTGTGTGTGGCCGTATATTCGGCGCCATGGACTATAAGGTCCTTTCCCGGGTGAGGAGCCTCAAAATCGATTACTCCGACCGTGGGTATCTTTGGTCCGCAGATTAAAGCATGGTACCATGAGCCACTCTGGTTGGGAATGACTCCGAGCCTCGCCCACACCCCGACTTCCTGCTCTGCGTCAACCACATCAAAATACCAGCTTTCGTTGTGAAGGGGGTGGTCACTGAACGGATGCATCTCCTCGTCTGATGCATCTGGCTCCAAATGGGGGAGGGGAACTGGAGGGGGCAGCACCTCAAGCGCCTTCGTATCAGCGACATGTTCGCAGCTGCGCTCGAACATGGTCAGAAACAGGTCGTCTCCTCGGGTTGTTCTTTCCACGAGACTCGCCGCCGTGATGGCTTGACGCATTCCAGTGAAACTGTGTATCTGAACGCCCGCCTTGCATTCATGAATGCTGATCGGGCAAGGCGAGCTCACAGAGAGAGCCTCGTGATAGATTTTCAACAGTTCATCTCCATGCTCCCGACGAAATTCAGGGGTTATAGCTAACCCCAAAAAGTATGAGGGATCATGAAGGATGGGGCCCCAATAGCAGGTCTGCCAGTCCACCAAGGTTAATGGCAGGCCTCCACTATGTCCAAATAGGATATTATCCAGTCGATAGTCTCCATGGACGAGCCCTGTAGGAGCTGAAGTCGAGTCTAGGGCGGCATGGTACGCGTCAAAGCTGTCGATGAATTTCTGGCAGATGTCGCGGTGTTCTGGCTTCATGCGATCTCCATATCGCTCCTTGAAACGATCCCAGTATTCCAACATCTGTTCTGCTGCCGACCAGGCTTTTGTCCTCTTCATCCATCGGTGCTCCTCCAAAGACACATGGTTCAAAATCAACCCATGGAGTCTACCAAGCTCCGACATGGCTAATTTGGCCTCTTCGAGTGTTGCTCCGCTAATGTCACAGCCGACCCTTCCAGCATTGTCACTCATCAAAATGACGAATTCTCCGGATGCTTCATCCCTTTCTACCCTGTAAACTGTTGCAATCGGCCCTGTTGTCAGAAGCGGAGCAATCTCTTTGTAAAATCGGACCTCTCGCTCGTACAAACCAGAGTTGACCCCGAAAGATTTGCAATCTGCATCGAGAGAAGCCATTTTCGCCACCACCGAGGCAGGCCCTGCTCGGGTCTTTGTGCCATACTCGAGCTGAATGCGGTACACTTCGCCAATCTGGCCAGTTCCAATTCGGGTAGACTTAGCACTGACAACGTCAAAACCAAGGGCCTTTGAGAGCCACTGGGGCGACAATTCAAAGATTGCGGCCACCATGATTGCGAGATTGGAGTTGGTTTTGGAAAGTGTTCCACCGAGGGGAATCTGAGCCCCTTTTAGAGGTGGCTCTCCCTGCGAGCCTGGCGTGGGAGCCAGGCGGGGTCACGACTTTGGAAGTGTTCGATCCCATCGCGAAGCAATTTGCCTAGGATGTGGTCGTAGCGATTTGCGGGGTTCGTTGTCAATATCATGGCCTGCCGAGGCCGAGGTATGCAACCGATTCGACAGGTGAATGTAAGCAGGGGCAGGGAACAGGTCCAATATGGGGGTGTCTCTGACTGCGACCTATTGACTCAGGAGAGATGGGATGAGCTGTTATTGGTATACATACAAGCCGAGGAACTCTAAGAACCCGCGAAACTGAGACGCCGTATGCTTAGTGTGAATGGCAGGGATGAGTGAATAGAACGTCGTTTACGCGACATATTGATTAAACGGAGAGAAGCGGCAAAATGGCATCGATACAAAACCTCGAAATGCACGTGGTCATGGTCTTGTATATAACCCGGGCGTCGAATCTCCAGCAGTTTTCCTTTCAGTGAAAACAAGGTGCAGAGGTGGGCATGCAAGGGTAAATCCATCGGTCATGTCTCGAGTGAACTTGGCTGGATCCTCCCCTTGAGCGAGAGTGAAATCGTACCGATGCACTATATAAGCTGTCACATATCGAAGCTCCATCAAAGCGAGCTGTTTACCAATACAGCTATAGGGACCTGGTATCGATAGCGTACTGTCAGCTCACCGTTCTCCGAATGAGTCGTTTCATCATATGCTATGGATTGCTGGACTGCAATACCACGACCTTGGACATACCGTACGAGAAGGGGACAAAAACCGAAGCATCCACAGTCAGTTCAGGTTTTGTGGTCCATCGCTCAGGGATAAATTCCTCTGGTCTTTTGAAATTTCTCTCGTCTATAATAAGAATTAGAACGGGTACATTGGCTCCTGCATCGGAGTTGTCGTGGGAGTGGAATTCACCTCTGAATAGCGTGTAAAATGGAACATATACAATCGTGTTCCCAGGAACAAAAGTTTCCCCGATCATCATGCCTTCAGGAGGAGTCAACCGCTGGACCCCTGAAGGCACAGGAGGATGAAGACGCAAGGCCTCGTTGATGACGGCGTCTAAATGCTTGCTCTTGGCCAATGTGGCAGAATCAACCTCTCCAGACTCGAACAGTGGGTCAATTTGTTTTCGGAGTTCAGTGAGAAGATGTGGTTCCGTTGCAAGATGGAAGAAAAGTGTGGTCAGAGTGGAGGAGGTAGTGTCGCTGAAAGAGTCTCAGTTAGAACAGCCTGATTTACCGTAACTGCCGATGTTGCCAGGGAGAATTCATTACCTTCCAGCAACGACAATTAGATAGGCATCTGCCTGAAGGTTCATCAGGTTTTGGGCCGTCTTCGGCTCTTCCTTTTCATATTCTTCTAGTAGATAAGAGAATACATCCGGCTTATCGGGCTTCATCTGATGTGGCTTGTGTTAGAGACAGCACATTCTCCTGTGCATCGAGAAAACTCACATTCATTCTCTCATCGACTTGGTTGTTCACAAACTTCCAGAATCTCTTATGCTCGAAATTCAGAATCGGAATCGATCTCATGATCGGGGCTGTCCAAACAACGTGTTTAAAGTAACCTGCCATGGTCATGTTGGTCTTGAGAGAATTCATGAAGTAATGTTTGACGCCATTTTTGACCATGTCAAAAGACTTTCCGAATGCGAGGTCTCCCATGACATCGAAGCTGTAAAAGTTGAACCAATCGGTTACATTCATTGGCTTGTCCTTTTGAGCCTCAATAGCAGTCATCAAACCCGTAGTGTATGTGACTACACGGGGCTCGTAATCTCGAAGACCTAGGTGTCCTGGCGTTAGTCTACAGCGGCCCACGTTTCCCGGAGCACTTCAAAGGAGGGAGGGAGGAGGGGGGGGGGGAGTACTTTTGGCACCAAATCCTCGATCCCAGACCTTCCTTCGCTGAGAATGCTCTTGCTTATCTCGGCTGTTTTGCAGAGCCACTCGTGGTCGCATTCCGTTGTACCAGGGTCCTTTTGTGCAAGGGGTCTGTGCTGAATTGACTGCTTGAACCGCGCGGGGGTCAGCAATAGACAATTCCATCGGCCCTGATAAAATGTTAATGCTAGTTATGTCTTTCATCTTGCGCCGGGAGGTATTTACCAAGTCTTACAAAATCTCCGTATTGTCTATGCAACGCCTGGACTTCTTCATAAAGGTGCAATTTGGACCTGAAGGAAAGTGAAGTTGGGTATATGGTAGACAGCCGTGCCCAAAACGGACCGGGAAATCTGGAGAGTCGATGGAAGAATCCACGATATATCAAGATACTAGTGAACGTGCCCACTAGAAAGCAAATCCCTAAACCCGATACGTGGAGAACTGCGAGGGGAACGGCCTTGAATGATGGCGCATAGGCAGTTCCATATCCAACGAGCAACAGTTGTGTGCTGAAAAAGGCCGAGATTAAAGCCGGCGCAGATGTGTCCCATTCGCCATGGCGGAACAGCGTCAGATGAGCAATGACGCCCAACAGTGCTGCCCACAGAAATCTGTGCGGTGACTGCGGCAGTGTAAGGAACTCCATGATCTGAATCTGGTAGAAGAAGGGCTTTCCACTGGGACGACCACAACAACAGACTGGGATTGATAGACAGGGATCGACAGACATTAATACAGCTTCACTTAGCTACAGTAAGGGGTGCCGAGGCAGCGTATCTCCTATTCGGTCGACAATGGTTGACATCGTGCATCTGACGTCCGCCTGCAGGGCCGCTCACCACTACCCTGACATGGCATAGAGCGTCCTTATCAAAAGGCCAATTATGGCGTACTTATCGTGTCAGCAAGACTGGAGGCCTGGGGCATAAAATGCGGGGGGGGGGGGGCGAGGCTCAATTTTATCCGAGGATAACACGAGAAGACGAAAACATACCTGCCTTGGCAGAAGCCCCATCCCACGCGACGCAGGAAGCCTGTTTTTGATGAAGCGAACACCGAGCCGGTATCGATGACGTTGTTGGGAGAATGTAGCCCTCGTGATGGTTCTCGAGATGATGCTGAGAGGTGAGATCCCGCACACACATTTCTTTCGACGTCGTGTCACTGCAAGCTGTCGAGCATATTATGCATCGTGGCTTAAAAGGGATCCTCATCCTAACCGATCCTGTTACTGCTAAATGGCCAGATCACACAAATCGGGTACTTAAGGGGAGCAAGGCTGATGGCCCCTATTAAGCCTCGGCAAACCTTCACAGTACAGCCAAGTGTGGTTGGCGCGTGAAAGCTGGGAAAGGCTAGGAAAGGCGTCATCCAAGCCCTTCCAAGAGCTTCTGCGGTGAGATCCAGAAGAATTATGGCAGTGTCTGGAAATTAACATGCGCTCAGATGGTAGAGGGGTCCTTGGAGGGCAATATCGATGGCCATTGTGGCTTGATGGTCTGCGCACTCATGCAGAGTATATGCCAAGACCGATGGTGTATCCTCGACAGAGTAACCTTGTTCGCAATAGTCGCTTCGAGAAGGCTCGGGAGAAGTGACGGAATACTGGGGCTGAAGTATCGAGCATTATTATTACCTCGTCTGGAGCATGGGCAAGTATGGGCAGGTATGGGGGAAGGGGGTACTTGGTAGTAGTACAGACTCGCCGAGTACGAGGTACTCAATACCCTGCACTCGTACCGGGTACCGAGTACTCTCCGCCAATGGGATTGAGTCGAGATTCTCCCTCCAGCCACTCCACGTGCACACCCTTTTTGTTCCCTGCCACGTTAACCCTGCGTGCCTTGTCCCCGTGCGGCACCTCCTGAAGAACCATCTCCGTTCCTCGTTCGAGTCCAACATCTCTTCTCACCCAACAATGAGTCGGTGAGAGCGCTCACGGCCGGATGATATAACCACTGTGTTGGATTGGCATCGCCTATTCACTGATTTATCCAAGCCATGACCACGTAGGAGAATCTCCTGCGCGCCACATTTCCATCATCTACCCAGAGTTCAGGCATAATGGGTCCCATTGAGCTGAACAAG
Organism: Cladophialophora bantiana CBS 173.52; assembly: GCF_000835475.1. Lineage (NCBI taxonomy): Eukaryota > Fungi > Ascomycota > Eurotiomycetes > Chaetothyriales > Herpotrichiellaceae > Cladophialophora > Cladophialophora bantiana. The sequence continues at coordinate 119,240 of NW_015971596.1, forward strand.
CGACGCATCATCTTGCTCCTCGCTAGCATACTCGCATTCTATATTGTCTTCCATGGGCTTTCGTCCTCCAGTGGCGACTTCCGCGATGTCGCTTCCCAGATCCCCATCCCCGGCCATCTAAACCCGACCGAGCATAAACTACCTCCATCAGCGCCCGATCCAGACGCGATATGGGATTTGGAACCCGACCCATCTCCTTCGCCCGCGCCCACGCTCGAATCCGAGCTCGAGCCCGAGCCCGAGCCCGAGCCCGAGCCCGAGCCCGAGAACGCAATCGACACCGAGAAACCTATCCCTCCGACTTCTCAACCTGTCGAGCACTTCGATTTACATCCGATCGCACAGCTAATGCAAGAAGCCGACGCCGAGTGGCGAGCCTACGAGACGCAGATTTCGGCAACATTCAGGCAGACAGTGGAGAAATATAGAAGCAAATATGGCAGACATCCTCCCCCGGGATTTAAGGACTGGTATAAGTTCGCCAGAAAGAGGAACGTGTTCAATATCGATGATTTCCAACAAATCATGGATGACCTGCGCCCCTTCTGGGCTCTGAATGCGTCAGAGATCCGCATTCGTGCGGCGCATATGTGGGAAAACCCGGACTTTGGTGTATCGGTCATTCATATCCGCAGTCACAAGGTTGTAAGGGTGGATAATCCTAGTTGGCGATCTGAAACTATGGAGAAAGTCATCGAGAAATGTATCAAATTCCTTCCGGACATGGATATTCCCATGAACAGGTTGGATCAACCGCGCCTCATCGTGCCTTGGGAAGATATGCAAGAGCTGCTGCAAACAGAGTACCAGACGCGCATCATGGCGCCGGAAGTTACCGACAGCTTTACGAAGAATCAACCAGAGCTCCTGGATATGAGTATCGAAGACAAGGAACTCGACCACTCCACGAGACTAAGTGATGATTGGTTCTTCGCCCCGGGTCAGCAGTACATGAATCTCGCAGCCAAAGGTTGTCCGCCAGAATCCCCTGCTCGGTCGAACATGACCGTAGCAGAAACGGATATGTTGTACAAAGAACCCACCCTTGGGTTTGTGAAGAACTTTAACCTCTCGACAGACCTCTGCACCGTGGGTCCCACTATTCAAGATCTGCATGGCATGTTGTATTCCGCAAGCAGCATCATCGCCTCGCACAAGCTTGTTCCCATCTTCGGCGAATGCAAGGTTAGCGTCAACAACGATATTCTCTTTCCAGCAAATATGTATTACCAGCATGATGAGCGATATGACTACGACGATAAGGAAGATGTTGATTGGCGGGACAAGCGAGATAATACCATTTGGCGCGGCGTCACTTCTGGTGGTGTCCAGCTTGAGGATAACTGGGACAGGATGCACCGCCAGAGACTCGTTCAACTCTTCAATAGCACACACTTGTCGGAGACAGGGAAAGAGGTCAAAGTTCTCACAGAAAAAGACGATGGCCCTAGCAAAGTCAACACCACCTACGAACTTTATGGTCGATTCCAGCCCTCACAGTTCGCCGACCGACACAGCGACATCGGATTCACTGAACCGATGTCCTGTCTGCCGAATTGTTCATTCTACGACAGCGTGTTCTCTTGGAAGCCGCAGGTTTCGCTCACTTCACAATTCAAATCGAGATACCTGATCGACGTCGACGGACACTCTTTCTCAGGCAGATGGCATGCCTTCCTTCAAAGCAAGAGTCTCGGACTCAAAGCTACAATCTTCCGGGAATGGCACGATAGCCGACTTTTAGCATGGCGACATTTTGTCCCCGTCGACAACCGATACGATGACATTTACGGTCTTCTGACATACTTTATTGGGTATGGCAAACCCTACAAACAACACGTCGACGAAGGCGGAGACTCGAATCCCCGGGTTTTTGTCGCTGGGCATGATAGAGAGGCGCAGAAACTCGCTCGACAGGGTCGCGAATGGGCAAACAAGGTGCTCAGGCGTGAGGATATCGAGGTGTACATGTTCAGATTACTTCTGGAGTATGGACGATTGATTGATGACAATCGGGACTTTATCGGTTACTCCGGCGATGGCAGTGAATTGGACAAGTTCGACGCGGGCGAAGATGACGAAGGCCGCTGGGGTTTCGGAGGGTGGTGAAGGTTGCTGGGCGGAGATTTTCGAGAAGAATGCCGGAGACCGCATTCTCTGAACGAATGCTCATCTCATCTTCCGCATAAAGGTTTAGATGTGCTGAACAGTGCAAAACCGGCAGCAGTGAAGGAGAACCTGGAGAACCCAAAAAAGAACTGATTTTTCGATCAGGATGAATCTATTGCTGGGAGTTGCACCACGCCGGAGCCTCCACGGATATCCGCCCTTTGGACAAAGCAAAACGCGGACTATGGAAGGACACAGCCAAAGTGTGGAGGAGGCCTTGGTGGTCGCTATGTACCACACACCCAACGAGCGCACGACTAGTTTCGTTGCCTTTTTTTTTTCTGGCTGGCCTACTCTCAACGGTATAGCGGAGGCAAGGAATTTGGGGCAATCCTATAGACCCGAAATGGGCATCTAATAAAACCGTCAGCTAGGCGGCTGACGGGCAGGAAGGAATCAGGCTGTGCGAGAACAAGTACGGCGCACATAGATCATCCTCGACAGAGCGTTAGCGCTTAACAAATTTGTATATCACGAAGCATTGAAAGATGCACGACAATCAAACCAGAATCTTCATAGTAGGGGGGTCGACCAGTGTCCGGAGTGTATCGATTTGGGCGTGGGCTCTGCTACTTCTTCAACTTCTTCTTCAGCCGCTTCTCGGCCCGCACATCCTTCTTCAACCGCGCGTCCACAATCTTATATTTGCCCTTGACGCCCCTCGGTCGTCCCGCAATACCCCTATTCGCACCCCGCGCCACGACCAGCTTGACCTTCTCCTTTGGCCTCCCTTTCTTGGCCGCCCGGGCCATCATTTTCGAAATGGTTGACGCCTTGTCCTTTTCACTGACGCCCTCGTCTTCGAGCAACAGCGCAGATTTCTTGCGGAGCTTCTCCAGGCGTTGAGCGGCTTTCATCTTCTTCCGCCCTTTTGCTTCGAGCACCTTCTTGATGGGTCGAGCATTCAACGCCCGCATCTTCTCCTTTATCGCCGCGGCGGCGGCCTTCGTGATCGGTCTCAGGGGGCGAGAGTGTCGGTCTTCATCATCCAGGAACCATTCGGGAAGGCCGTCAGTGTCGCGGAAGGAGTATTTGTTGAAATTATCATCGATAAGGTCCTTGGATGTGGTTTGCTTGGTCGCAAGGGAGTGCGCGAGGGTCATGGCTTCAGCAGTGATTATATCGATGTCTAGATGACCGGTTGCAGTCAATGGGTCTTCGGGACGTGCAGGGTCTGCGGTGGAAGAGATGGTGGTTCTAGGTGTAGTTTCAGGCTCGGACTCCGGTTCATCTTCTGCTATTTGACGCGAGAGTCGTTGTTTCTTCAAGGTTGAATTGATAGGTTTGCCTTGCTGTCCTTTTGATGCCTGAGCTCTTATAGCGACAGAGTCTGCTTGATCCGAGGATTCGTCGTGCATCTCAATCGCGCTGTCCTTGTCCAAGTCATCCTGGTCATCTTGGTTATCTTCGATGCCCAGGTTCTGAAAGATGTCTTGATCGAAGAACATGGCTGCTTTGGTGGAAAGACCTTCACTTTTTGGCAGTTGTTTCGTAGGGTAGCCTTTTTGCTCATCATCGGACCCAGCGTCAGTCGCTATATCGCTTGATGTGCCTCCGTCGTCGGAGATGCCTTCCCATTCATCTTTTTCTCTCTCCTTTCTTGCTCGCTTCGCTCGTGCCTTTGCGTCTGCTTCTTCCCTTTTTTGCTGATAAGATTCGTACAATAAATCGAGTTCCCTTTCAAGCAAGTCACCAGTCTCATCCTCATCGCCATCAGAAGCTATCTCTGATGTTTCCAGCTCCGAATCTTCCTCGTCTGCCATATCTCTGTTGGCTATCTGAACTGGGTTCTGCACCTTATCAGCCGCTTTGATACTAAACATGGATCCTTCACCACCAGGGCCAGTCTGTTGCAATCCAATATCATACGGCGCAGTCATGTGCATCTGCATCCGGACAATCTCTTTTCGTTTCCTTTCATTTTCTTTTCGACGCTCCTTCTTTTTCTCCTTGTTGTCTTGATCCTTCAGCCTTTGTATTTCTTGTTGGAGTTTGAGCTCTCCCTCCATCGACTCGACCTCGGCCACCTCTTCTCCTTCCTGCTCCATGGCCTGCACTTCCTGATCCTGCTTTTTCGCTTTGCCGGACAGGCCAAACTGGTCGCGCACTTTCAGCCGCCACCGAAGTAATGTTCTAAATTCCTTCTTTCCTAGAACTTTCAAGTCCGCGCAACATTGTCTGATTTCGGCCGTCGTCTCCGGTAGTCGGCCTATTGTAGCCAATGCAAGATCGCCATTGGGCGGCTGCTCGAAACTGAGTTTGTTGACGGAACCCAGAATCGCGATCGGGTCTGTGGTATGAATGAAATCACTGACGGGGATTTCTTTGTGTTGAGTCCAATCGCCTTCCTCATAACCTTCTCGTTTCCGTTTCTTCTTTTCGGGATTGAAAACCTTCGCTTCGTTATTCGGTGTGGGATCCTGCAACTCCGCGAAAACATGTTTCGGATCCAGAAACTTGGGGTCCAGTCTCTTTGGCGCTCTGAAGCCTCTGCACACGACAAAGATCTCTGCTGATACATTTCTCGAAGAAGGGGGTTTTGTAGCCTCGACCGATGTAAATAGTTGTTTGAACACCCAAAGGAGCGCGTTGTAGTCTTTCGACCTGAACACCTTTGTGACAAATGTGCCCCCTTCTTTCAGGAACTCAGTCGCTAACTTCATTGATTGCAGGACCAATTCCGCTTGCGAGAAAGCATCTTGTACCCAGGCCACACCGACATTGGGCGCACCGTCATGCAGCACAGTATCCGCTTTCATATGTTTCAAATGCTGTCGAATAGTCGCTCGACATTTGTCCGTGGTGATATCGCTCTGAAAGGAGATAACGCGAGGGATGGGCTTGATGGGAGCCAAATCGACGCCGACAATCAGACTTTGCGCAGGCATTGTCTCAGCTGCAACTTGACACCAGGATCCCGGAGCAGCGCAGAGATCCAGTAACACTCGACTCTTTTCCAGGAATCCATACTTCTTGTTCAGTTGGATCAGCTTGAAGGCTGCTCGAGCTCGGTATCCTTTCTCCTTGGCGAGCTTATACCATTTGTCTGAGAGAAAATCAGTCAATATTCACGAAAGTGCAGGGTACAATGAGTGACGGAGCGCATACCAAGCCGTCCTTTACCGTGCTTCTTTTGGATTGCCATGGCGAACGACGGATCAGGAGTGTATCTCCGGCGCCCTTAGGATTCTTCTCCTGGGACACCTAAATCACAGGGCACATCCTGTTTGGCTGTTGCAGGCACATTCTGAATCGAGGTCACAGAAAAATCGTGCCAAGATCGAGTAAATTTGGGGGCGGGGCTGATCCTCTTTTGGGTGTGAGCTCATGCTGCCCTGTACAAGGTACATTTGTAGACGGATTGGTCCGCGATGGAGTACATGATGTTGCCCAGTAAGGCTGAGCTCTGTCCAATGGAAGCTCTGTCCTGGCAAAAGCGGCGTTACTAGCCCTACTGTCCCAGCGTACGGAGTACCATTCAACAATACTCTGGGTCCCGCCACAGTAAAAGGGAATTTTGTAAATGAATGTATTGAGATACCTCATCGCTTTGGAGGATGAAAGGCGTCGTGTTGTCAGAATGGAAAGTGAGAGTGGAAAACGAAAGGTGAGAGAGATCAATGAGGGCACGAACCGCGGACCACAAGTTGTTGTAGGAACACCCTTTTTCTTCACACCAAGTCTGCCTATCTCCAAGGTCTAGTCTCACAAATACTGTACAACCTTCTCAGGCACCTGAAACCTATTCTCAAACTTCACATCCCTTAAAGATTTCTCAAAAGTGAACACTGTTCCGTTCTCCTTAAACGTCTGTTCCTTGCAGAGCAAGCTTAATAGGGCAGATCTTTCGATCACGATGCGCCCGCTAGTGAGGAGGTCCTTGACATCCACGTCCTCGATGTCTTTGAGCTCGCCGTGTTCGCCGATCGCTTCCATCTCTTTGAAGATACGTGATCCGGCCGATTCCAAGGTGCTAGTGACGAGGAGGCTCCGGCCGTATCCCTGGCCCCAGCGATTGGCTTCGAAAATGTTGTTAAGAAACCGGGCACTGTTGCCCTCCGGAAGAGTGATCTTGTCGTTCAGGATAACCAACTCATTCTTCCTGAATCGATAACTTAACGCGATCCGGAAGGCCTGGTGATAGACTTTCTTCTGTAATTCGGTCGAAAAGTCCCTCGGTTTCGGACCGAAGGCGACGCCACCTCCTCTTCTTATAGGGGACTTTTTATCTCTCACACGAGCACGACCTGTGCCTTTTTGCTGGTATAGCTTGCGGTTGGACCCATGGACTTCGAAGCGCCATTTTGTGCTCGCCGTACCCTGGCGTGTGGCGTCTGCTTCGTAGATGACAGCGCGGTGAAGTATGTCTCGGCGCAAGGGGGCATCGAGGTACCGTGAACCATACAGCGCATAACGAGTGGGTTCGATGTGAGGCCATGAATGCAGTGTTGCGAGGACAGGGTGGTCTAGAACGTGGAGCTCTGTTGATGATGGAGTCGTTGATAACCATGGCGTTGGAGATACCGCAGTGGAAGGGGTTCGAATCTGAGAGGAATCACGACCCGGTCCAAACTCCTGGGTGATTTTGGGAATGGGTAGTTGAGTTTGAGAGGCGAATGCTCGACCTAGTCTCGGTGCGAGGCATTGCTATGATCAAGTTAATCGAGGTGAATGCCACGGTTTTCAGGATGTCATACGGTCAATGGATCGGCGACATTAAGCTGGTTGTATCTTCTCACGAGCCCCAGCAGACTGCGCGACGCCGATGTGTGCGGCATCAATGCAACGCACCCAGCCAATGTTCGAGGGCGGCTAAACACAAGTGGCCGTTTTGCTGTATTACACGATGTGAGATGGATACAAGACATCCCAAACCTATGGGAGCCGAAGTTCGCACCTAGTGCGGCCGAAGTTTTAAGAGCAGGGGGAGCTGTCACGTGGAACAGCCTTGTCGACATCACTAGCGAGCTGGGTACGAGGTGTACGGATATCTCAGCCTTGCATGCACAAGGTAAGCCAACTCTCGGTCTCGACCGCATATTCTCCCTTGTCTACTCTCATATCACGGTCTTTCCCTCCATTTCCTTATTTCCACCCGCACTCTCCGACATACTCGACGACCATTCTCATCTCGCAGAAGAAACAGGGTCTCTTGTACCTCGTGCGATGCAGAGGCCAAAACGCCGGTCTTCATCCCCGCCGCTTTGAAATGTAAGGGTAGAGCGGCAAGACCTCTCAACCCTTACCGAGTGCCAATGAAAAAGAATTTTCTCTGCAACACGAGAAGCGAGCGGATGATCCCTCACTGGCCTGCACAGTCCTTGCGTCTTGCGGATGACTGGTAGGTGACCACATTGATCAGGGGTGTTATTGGGCTCGCGGGGCGTGTGGGAGCCCATTGTTGCTTACCTAGCTAGGTTATCAACCCCCTAGCCTGGTGGCCCGCAAGCCGGCGAGGCAGTTAGTGGATGCTACCTGGACACACTCCGGATGGCCAGATGCGACCCCGTATTCTACCTATGTATTGATTAATCAGACGGACTCGGGTGGCTCCTGTACAAACTGCCCTGCACTGCTCTACGAGTGGGCGAGTGGGGGGTCGCCCACTATCGTCAGATCCGCTGCTCTTGATCGCCTCATCAAAATTCTCATTGCGATTCGAGTGCATCGAGTCACAGCTGTTATCCATCATATCCATAATAGACGTATTGCCGCTTCTTAGCAAGTTCACTCGCACTGTGTGTCTCTGCAAGCTCCAGCCCAGCTATCTGATATCGCCATAACGTCGCCATCCCACCACTGCACCTACCGGGCGATACCGAGTATATCCCAATGCTTTTGCCCTGATCAAATCATTTCTTTTCCGTACACCCAAGAATCCTCGAATCACGTCAATCTGCACTTACAATATCAGACACTCTTCTTTGTTCCTCCTAGAGAGCTTAGCCGCGGGTTGATAATGCTCTTGCACCGGCCCCATACGACCAGCCTACATGTCGCAATAGCGACCGATACGTGAAACCACGGTTACTTTTCAATCTACTACCATGATGGAAGAAGATATCAAACCGGAGCAACCACATCTACTGAGTTCTCTGGGGGAAGTCTCAGAGCACACAGACCCCTCGGCGCAGTCATCGGCTAAGGGCAAGAATAAGAGCAAGGACAAGGACCCAGGCGGTGCCAATACCAAAAGGCGATGCGTGAGCACGGCTTGCATTGCCTGCCGGAAAAGGAAGAGCAAGTGCGATGGCAACCTGCCCAAATGCGCCGCCTGCGCATCAGTCTACTTGACTGAATGTGAATATGCGCCCCATACCGATCACCGGCGCAAAGGGGTTTACAAGAAGGACGTAGACGCTAACAAGGCCAAGAACTCTACTCTCCAGATTCTTGTTCAAGCCATTCTCAATGCTGATGAGGAAGACGTCATGGATTTGGTCCGCCAGATTCGGACATGCGACAACCTGGAAGAACTTGCAGCTACCATCGACGCCCAGGAGAAAGGCCTGATAGAGGGACCCGACGACTCCCCAATATACAAGGATGAACCTGGTGTACCCAAATTCGAAGCCGAGCTATCGGGGAAAATGGGCGACTTGATGCTGGATGGATCCGTCAAATTCATCGGGGGAACTTCGAATTTGATCTGGCTGCCCGAGGAATATGATCATCGAGGGTCACATAACTCGTCAGCTTATCAGCAGGTCGTGGTCCGGCCTAAAGAAGAAGCCATCCTTGCATGGACGACCGTCACCCAAGACAAGGAGGCTATCCTACATTTCATGAATATGTACTTTTGCTGGCACTATGCCTTTTTCACCACCCTGGCCAAGGAACTTTTCTATCGGGATTTCCTGACTGGAACACCCTCCCAGTACTGCTCACACCTCCTTGTCAACGTCATGCTAGCGCTTGGATGCCACTTCTCATCGCGACCTGCTGCGAGAGCAGATCCAGAGGATTCTGGGACCACGGGTGACCACTTCTTTGGAGAGGCCAAAAGGCTTCTTTATGAGAACGACGAGTTTGCCAACGCGAAACTATGTACCGTCCAGGCTCTAGCATTAATGTCAGTAAGGGAAGCTGGATGCGGCCATGAAAGCAAGGGCTGGGTTTACAGTGGTATGAGTTTTCGAATGGCTTGTGATCTAGGATTGAATGTGGATACGGTGCCTATCAATGAGATGTCACGTTTGACAGACGAGGATATTGATGCAAGACGAATCACTTTCTGGGGCTGTTTCCTGTTCGACAAGTAAGAATTTTATGCTCTGACGCCGCGTCTTTGCTAATGGGTTTCAGGTGCTGGTCCAACTACTTGGGACGTCAACCTCAGCTTCAAATGCCTAATATCACCGTAAAGAAGCCCGACGTGTTCCCATCGGAAGACAGTGAAATGTGGTCGCCATATACGGATTCTGGTATCATTCAGGCCCATGCACAGCCGGCACGCACCAGAGCTGTGGCATTGCAATTGTCAAGACTGGCAGAAATATCCAGTGACCTCCTGACATCATTTTATAACCCGCAGCTGCTCGACAAGCCTCCTCCAAGACAAACAGAACTGAAACGACTGAGCGACCTCCATACTCGGCTAGAAGCTTGGAAGCAAGGGTTACCAGCTGAGATGGAACCTAGAGAGGGGCAGCTTCCTCAGGTCTTGCTGATGCAGTAAGTCTTTGAGGTTCAAAAGGTTTAAGATGCGCCCTGACTAGAGACAGTATGTTTTATCAACTGTTATACATCCATCTGTATCGACCGTTCCTGAAATACACCCGAACGACCTCACCACTTCCAGCACATGTGTCTCCCAGAAAGTACTGCACTCAGGGAGCTGCGGCCATCTCCAAGCTTTTTCGACTCTACAAGCGGACACACGGCCTTCGACAAATATGTAACATCGCAATTTATATTGTACATTCAGCTTGCACAATTCATCTGTTGAATCTGCCAGACAAGAACGCTCGGAGAGACATAATTCATGGAGTCAAACATCTCGAGGAAATGGGAGACTGTTGGACAGCTGCCCGACGAACACTCAGAGTTTTGCATCTGTGCGCCGACAGATGGAGCATTGAAATGCCCGAGGAAGCAGAGATGGTTTATACGCGGCTCAGAGTTAAATGGGAACTGGCGCCAGGTGCCCCGTCTCCGGTATCGCCCGAAAGTTTAGCCAACATGGCACAGCAGATCTCATCTCAGCCCGTGCCTGACTTGATGGCGATGAATGTTCGGCAACAGCAACAGCAGTCGCAGGCCCTGCGACAATTTTCAATGTCCCAGTATGCAGGTGGACTCTCCGCTGCCATGGCTGCATCACCGGCGGAAACGATCGATTCTCGACGGACCTCAGGAGGGTTGTCCATGCCCCCACAGTCTGCAGCCGACCTCTCCCGAGACTCTCATCGTGTTCGCCCTTCAACCTACCTTACCAAAGCGCAACAGGATGCATGGAACGCACACCAAGCCCGCATCGCAGCAAACGCAGGTGCAACGTCGTCGAACAATACAGGCGCTGCGGGCGAGCAGAATGCTGCTAGATTGTTTGGTGGGGTGGATAGTCTGATTGAAGAATCGCAGGACTGGTTCTTCAAGGATCAGAACCAGTTGGCGATGGGCTTTGAAAACTGGGGATCTGAGCCGCAAGATTGGGGGACCCTTGACCTGAGTTTCTTTGACACGCCGGATACGGGATCCAGTACGAATGACAATACCAATGGCAACTCACCCTCCTACAACGGGCTTCAGTACTCGTATGATTCAGCGACGGGTCCGACAAATACGGGCGGGTTGGGAAACAAGGGCGGGCACGGATTTGGGTTCGCAGGGGACGGGTTCCCAACAACAACCGACACCGACATTAATGGCATGAACACGAATGGAACGAATGGAATGAATAATTTAATGGGACCAGGTACAGGCTTGCGATTAGGGATGAATATGGGAATAAGTGGAAATGGTTCAATAGGGGCTGGTATGAGAAATGTGAGTATGGGCGCTCCCGGCGGTTCTAAACGCTCTTCTCAAAATCTGGGATTTGATGACGAGGTATATTATTGATATACGGCTTTGATTGTTTGAGGCGCGAAACTGGATATGGCAAGATCTGAAGACTTGAATATGTGGCAAAGTCGTGAAAACAAACACAGCAGCCACTATGGCGTTGCTAAGACACCAATGACTGGGTGTAAATGGAAGATCTCTTTGCTCCTGCTTCTCTATGATTCGATACTGGATCGTTAAGCACCCACGCAGTGACAGGGGAGTCAGATTCACTGTTAACCAGCCTCGCCAGCTTCCAGGGGAGTTGCAGCCTTGCCAAGACTCAGCCTTTCCAGAGTGCGCAGCACTGCAGTGACGTAGTTCGCCAAACAAAACACTGCTGGACACTCCTGGTGACGCCAAATCGTGTCGTTGTGTTTCGGCGATAGTACTGAGTATAACCCGCTCAGGTTTTGCCTCCCCGGCCCTCTGGTGAGCGGCTGCCGTTCTCTCTTGTCTCCTGAGAAGAACGGGGGATATTTCAATTATGTCACTTCTCCTCGACTGGCTAGTCGAGCATGAACCTTTATTTCGCAAGTCCGCCTCTCCCTCTGTCATTTTTCTGAGTCGCGTTCAGACCATTTGCCGCACATGACGTACTGACCCGGCCTTCTTTTATGTGATAGAACACGCCTACCCTCGCTATACTCCGACCTCAACCTCCAGCGCACCTCCAACCCTGAAGGCTATACCGCCAACGTCACTGCGTGGGCGTCCGCCCTCACTCGCAGCGCCCTCGCGGGACAAATTCCCCATGAACAACATCATTTGATTCTGCAAACGAGTGACGAGCTGCTCAGTGCACTGGCGAGCCCGATGTATGGTAGACCTAGTGGGCTTGGGAGTGTTATAGATGAGTGTCTGAGGCAGGGGAAGATGATTGATCTACAGGATTTTATCAGCTTAGAGAGCAGCATCTATTCCAAAAGCTGGATACCAAGTCCGTGGGCGGTTCTGCGTTGGAGCTTACAGAAGACCGGGCTATCGTGGAGCACCGGGAGTTTTGATTTAAGTGGTGGGAGGTTAAAGAGAGGGAGTCTAGCGCTTGTTCCGGCATTGGAGGAAGTCTGGAAGAGACTGTCTGCTACCAGGGAGAAAGGAGCAAAGGAACAGACGCTGAGTGAGAGAGTGATGACCCGGGAGATGTTTCTGAAGGAGGTTAACAGCGTCCTCGCTCAGGCCGGCGAGATGACAGGGTCACTGTCAAATCAAGACCTCGAAGTGCTGCTACGCTACCTCTCCCGCGACAAACAAATGCTGGCCTACGATGCCAGCACGGTGAAGTTCAAAGCTCCTCTCTCTACAGCCATACCGGAGCCAATAACTCAAGAAGACCACTCCATCGCCTCATTGAAATCCCTCATTGAGGATCTCCAGCAAAAGGCCACAACTCTTTCCGCGCGCATCACAACACTGCAAAACAAAGCTTCGTCCGCCGTGAAAGTGGGCAATAAACCTAGCGCTCTCTCGGCTCTTCGCTTGAAGAAACTCGCGGAGCGAAACCTCCAACAGCGTCTGGACACGCTGCATCGGCTGGAGGAAATATACACCAAGATCGAGTCTGCGGTGGACCAAGTCGAAATCCTCGCGGTAATGGAATCGTCTGCTTCCGTGCTCAAGGCTCTAAATAAGCGGATAGGAGGGGTTGAGCGCGTGGAGGACGTCCTGGAGAGCTTGAGCAAGGAAATTAGAAAAGTCGATGATGTCTCTGAAGTTTTGGCCGAACCCGTGGACCAGAGGGTGATTCTCGACGAGGGTGAAGTAGACGAGGAGTTTGAGGCGATGGAGAGAGAAGAGCGCGAGAGGGCCAGGAAAATCGAGGAGGAGAAGACCAGGCAGAAGCTACAGGAGCTGGACGCGATTGAACATATCCAGAAGGAGAGGGAGAGGGAGAGAGAAAGGGAAAAAGAAAAGCAACGAGAAGGCACAGCGCTGAAGCAAGATGACCAAGCCAAAGACAGGGAGTTGGAACAAGCCCTGTCGACGAGTATAGAACAGATGCAGAGATTGGATATTGATGGTCAAAGAGAGGAAGGCGGGCAAGGACAACATGGGAGGGAAAGATCGGGCCATGCAACGCAAATCGCCGAAGAAGCATCATAGTCAGATTTAGGAGGATGGCGCAGCCAGGGATGTCCGACGGGACTTGGAGTTGGACGGGAACCACCCAATACAGGTTCAAACGAATTCCTTTTATCGGCTTCATCGTGGCCATTCCGTACAACTTTATGAATTTCAGGGCCAGAGCGCTATGTCATAAACCCCTGAGCTGGCCACCCCAAAATTACGCAGGCCTCAGGTCTATCTAAGATCTCCCTATTTTCGAGGCCGTGGGCCACTCCAACATATCGGCATGTTCATCAATCCCTCTCAGACGAAGAACCTGCCGTGAGGTCGTTCCGGAGGTAGTGTCAGGTCAACCTGAACAGCCAACTGTGATTCTGATGTATCTTCCAACTGTTGGGGTGATGGGATAGCTCTTGCAGTCTCCTCAGAGTGACCGTTGGTTGTATCCTCCTTAGACTCGAGGTGCTGTCGCCCTTGTATTTCCACTACACTTCCAGGACTGGATCTTTCTCCAGCGTCAGCTGAGCATTCTGAACCTGCTGGCTCAGCTCCAGATATTTGCCTTGGGGACGCGCTCTCCATCGGATCCCATGGAGCGGCGTCTGATGTTGGGTTTTCCGCTGCAGACGACGACTTTTCCTCGGGAAATTTTGGTTTCCTCGCCCTAGCCTGCCGGATCAGGTCGTCAAAATGGCTTTTTTGGCTCTTCACGTGGCGTTCTCTGTCAAAATCTTTTGCCATAAACCCCGTATTTGACGGCTTTTCCGGTTGCCGTCCCAGCGTATCCTCCCAGATCTTCAATTCCCGCAGTAACTCTCTTTTTGTCACTGGTTTGGTAGAGTCGCAATTGGCGTTCCACAGATTCACCCACTCGGTGTGGCGCCTGCGCATAAGATCTTTTGAGCCGAGATAGGGAATGCCCAGATCTCGCAGCTTTTTCCGTAATGCGTTGTCAGAGAGGAGGGAGTAGTTTATAAAGGGCAAGCGATCATGTTGTTTGGCAGGTTTCCCCTGAGCATAGGCAATGGTGCCAGGCGGGGCGACATGTCGGGCATTAGAAGGTGGAGCCGGAGAATAAGATCCGACCTCGTCGCCCGGCGTATGGCTGTCTCCTTGTATGCATTTATCTAGATGCGAATTTATGAGCGCTTCTTTCATTCGCCGGTGGCAACATGGACACTGGACGAGACCATCCTGTGGTTCCAGATTGCCATTGTCATTGACGAAGTGTGGGCTCTTATGTTCTTCTGGGTCCTCGTAGACACTTCCTTCTTCCTCGCTGTCATCTATGACTTCCTGGGTTGATGCCATGCTCTGTTGACTGTCGATATCCGAGGCAATTTTCCTACTCTGACTTCGGGTGCTCCGTCTTTCAATGCCGTTGCTTGTCGATTCTGGTGCCAGCTTCCGCCTCTTCCTCGGTCTCTGAGTCTCGCCATCATCCTCCCGTTCCCTTCCCTTGGCAAGACTCGCCGTCGCAAACGCGAGGAGACCTTTGCGGGAGGCAGTGAAATGGGCGACCAATTCTTCGACTGCCCAGTTTCTCCGCAGCTTTATTTCCTGATCAGCGTCTCGACACGCCGGGCATCTTCCTTCCTGAGAAAGACACCTTCGTATACAGAGACTGCAGAAGGTGTGGGAACAGCTGGTCATCATAGGAGTGGTGAAGTAGTCCTTACAGACTTGACATCGCAGTGACGAATCGAGGGGTGCAAGGGCGGCGAGAGGAGTTTGGAGCCAGTCTGTACTGTCTGTGAATTCATCTCGATCTGCCATCACGACTTCAATAACCTAGTGCAAAGCTAAGGGTTAGGATGTCGCGGTCGCCCAACTGTTTAAACCAGGCGCAGGCGGCATGAGGCCTGTGACGACAATAACGAGATGATCGGAGATCGGAATGAATGTCGTGGCGGCTTAGCGTGTTTTTCTTCCCTGCAGGTTCTTGTTACGCGTAAAGTGGCAGTCGCGTGCCTCGTGACGCAAACTGAGGAGCTAGCGAGCACCACCAGCACACAGTGCTTTCTACACAACATGTCATCGTCTACCTACGAAGTAAAAGCTGCTACTAACAAAGTTGCTATCTGGCCATTTCTGTGTCAAATACGCACAAAGTACCTCATCGTGTGAACAAAGCCTGGCTAGGAGGATCGGGGTGAGGTTTGGCCTATGACGACGATATCGGTGATTGTGAAGTGGACGAGTCTTTCGGGAGCAAGGGCTAAACGGCACATTCGGCAGTATTTGGGCAAGGCTGACTCTTTGAAGGCGGTCGAGATAGGCTTTGCATTTCCCTCCCTGCACTGAATAATGGTCTACTGCCCATGTTGGGCCAGAACGAGAATACATGCAAAAACAGCTCCAGAGGGACAGACTTTTAAGTCATATTGCACTACCAGATGTCCGCTACCACTTGGCTCGTCTATGCAATGTCCGATAATAACCCCGTGCCAAAAAGTCCCATGTACTAGAACCGAGGCGGTCATTAGACCTCGATCCCACCTCATGGGTTGTCGTGCGCAATCTGGGACCAAGCCAGTCATTGACATCATCAGCATATCGCCCCGTTGTCGCAGCTCGAGTTCGGCGCCCCATTTGCTCGATAGGTCCTCTCTTGAGATACGTGGTCTGGGCAGATTGCTCTAACGTCGAAGACACAGGAAGTATCGTGCGAGAAATACTCTCGCAACAACAACGCTCCAGTGCACAGCCCAATCTTGGTTGCAGGGTCTAAGAATAGACTTCTTGGGAGGGCCTCGCCAGGGTATTATTCCTGTGCAAGCCTCACGGTTCATTCTCACACGATGGTGAGGGATGCTCGTCGGATGCCATCGACAAGGCACTGTATTTGCCATGCCAATAACATCAACACCCGCTCAGGATGAGGGAGTAATTGAATCCAAGAAAAGGTTGGGTTCCTGTCGTCTGGGAAGCCACTGAATCGATGGCTTCTGCTTTTTGCATATATCTGTAACGTTGAAACCGGTTGCCGGACCATGTTCTCAGCGCTCAATAACCGTATCGTATAGCACAAGTCTGTGGACGTTTTGTTCATTCAAAGTCGTCGTCTGGTCGATATGTGTCGGCTCTGTTCAGCCGGGCTGGACTCAACGGCGTCACAGGCTCCAGCAGGCTCGTTCCTGCTCCGACGCTGCTTCCTAAGAAATTCCTTCTGTGTCCCTTACTGTCGACTTTCTCCAGAGGGTTCATTTCTTCCACCGTTTCGTCTTCCACGTCAGCTTGGACGTCCAGAGGGCCCTCCAGTTCAATCTGTCTTGTCGCTCCACTGAAGCCTCTCTTCCTTGCTTCTCCCAGCTTCATCCTCACTGCCAGTCGCAGTTGTTCCAGGTATTCGGCTAACTCGTGGAACTGCTTATGTGATCCACTATTCTTCGTTTCACTGTAGAGTTCTTGTGCCTCATCAAGCCTCTCCGCAGCGATTTCTGCTCGGCCGAGTTTCATCCATTCGTCTGCAGCCATAATACTCCATAGCGCGGCTTTTCTTTTGCGCATGCCCCAACTCGTATTGCCGATACCGATCCGGTCCGCAAAAGAAGATGCAACTCGCTCACTGACCAAGACGTGTCCGATACTACCTACCAGACCTAGCTCGAGGCTGCGGATCGCCCACTTCGCCGCCAGTTCGCCGGCTGATCGGCCTCTAACCTTTAAAAGCTCGACGCCGAGCAAGATAGAGCGCAATGCAAGGGCGGGCTCAGAACACCGGGTCAAATATGAATAACTCGCTGTTTCAAGCATATTGTCGAAGTTTTCAATCTTGAATTTGGAACTGCCACTGCTCGTGAGCGGATTCAGGAGGGTAGCGACACAGCACATTTCGTTCGCTCCAGCCAAATGCTTCCAGGCTTTATCGTTTGAATAGTCACTCCGAAGCAGCTCATAGGTTGATGTCGCCAGCTTGTAATCTCGTAACATGAATGCATAGTCGGCAAGCTTCCGCAACAGACTCTCGGGGGCATCATAACGGTATGTCCCCTGCAGACTGTCGTAATTGCCGCTTCCTCCAACGTTGGTGATTGAGGATGAGCTTCGAGAAGAGCTTCCAATTCCGGTCCATCGCTTGGAAAGAGACATGAACCTGCCCGAGATACCCCGACGACGTGAGGCGATCTGTTCGTTCCACAGAGCAATTCTTTGCTCCATATGGTAGACTATAGATTGTGCAATAAGTTCGCGGACAAATGCGCGCAGGGCAGCGGCGTCCGAGGAGAAGATGTAGGGAGATGTAGATGTGTTAAGTTCAATGAGATCCGCAGTATCCTGCAGGAGGGAAAGTTGTTCAGTTGGGGAAAGCCATTCGCCGCTGGGGAGCTCTTCGGTGTCATCATCGCTTTGTGTGCAGGACACGGACCTCAGCCGGAGAAGATGACAATGAAGGCCAAAATGTCGCTTCATCTGATCAAAGAGTGCAGAAGACTTGCTGAAGTCATCTCGGTCCTCATCGTGGACAAGTACATAATATCTGAGGTATTCCGGATGGGCATACGCGGGTAGAGCCCGCGAACCCGATGCGGTTTGCTGATAGAGATTGCGTAAGGTCTCGATAGGTTGTGTCGTGGAAGAACTGATAGCTATGACAGCGCCCGCTGGATGTCGAAACGACTCATGCGGGCTCATGGTTTGAGAGGACAGAAGCCGGGCCAGAAACAGTCGATAGAAGGGAGAAGTCTCCCCCCGCCCCAGGATATCTTCTGTCTCGTCAAAGCCGTCTCCCACAAAATGTTCCATCAACTCTTCCAACTTTTCTGTGGAGTTGGGCACGGGGTGTGAGGATGTGCTGTCCCTAACTAACTGCCCGAGGTCTGCAAAATGAACGCCAAAATCTTCCCATGCACGGCTCGCTCCTGTGCTATCTCGTACCACCACTTTGCCATTGATCTTGTCGCCGAACGGGCGAACCAATCCGACAAAACCATTTTTCAACCCTTTGCGAGCGGCGAGTTCGTCCACTTCCGGCGATGCGTAGATTGCAACAGTGGGAGAAAAGGCCCGGACGATTAAAGATCTCGTATCATCATAAGACTCTGAGGGATTACCCAAGGGGCTGTTGGCTCGCGACCTCCCAAACCTCGATAATGATAAGGACAACCTTCCGTTGGGAGAGCTAGAGCGGGATAGGACGCTAGACAGAGTGCCGGTTCGGGAATCTAAGGCGGGAGAGCTCGAAGTACGGATAGGGAGACTGGTGGTGGACGTCTCGGGTGAGTCATTTCTCGCGGGTGGTCTTGTCTTGTGAACCTCGAGGGTTGGGATCGAGGACGAGAACAGGTTCTCGGGCGACTGAAGAGGGTCTCCATCACTCGGCGAAGAGGTCATGGACAATGATGGAAGAGGGTCTCGTCAATGGCGTCGACTTGTGCGCTGGCATGGAGCGTGTTCTTTTGGGACCTTGAATGACTCGGAATTATCAGCATGTCAAGGAGCGTTCATGAGTTCATGTTCATAGAGCATCTCGCTTTCAGTTCGTCTCCGAGATTTGCACAATCAGTGTCCGAGAATGACAGAATATTGCGGGCCGGAACTGTGTACGAGCGAGAGGACGCAAGCGACGCTCGCAGCCTCGGGACCAAGTTGATCCGTCGTGTTGTAGGTACGGCGAATCACTACGGCGTCTAGCAGAAGCTATTCGGTCAGTGATATATACCTAGTAAAGCAAATATCGATCACATAGCCAGCCTTTCACTCAGCAAAAAAAGAAAAGAACTTCTTCATTGAGTCTAGCTTAAACGTGTTCCCATAATATTCGTTGCTTGACGCGTCTATTCCTGGCGAGACAAAGTATGGCCCCCTGTCAGTGAAGTCCCATCATCTGCTTACTGTTCTCGTAGACGATATAGCTGATGCTGACCGCCGGCGCTACCTTCAACAGGTTCGGCGTCACCCCTTTGAAAAGTCCTTTCACTCCCTCTCCTTGGACCGTCCTGATCGTGACATCAACAATCCCCTTGTATGTAGGCGGATGCAGCACTGTTCCTTGAGCTTGTAACCTCGTCCTTAATAAATTGATGGGGTACACAGCCGTTGCGCTGATCGCCCCCGAGGTTGCTCCAATGACGCCGGTGAGAAGGTTGCTCATCTCGACATCCTCCTCGTGGCAGCGATGTTTCTTGGCTTTCCGTGCCAGGACAAAATGTTTGCAGTTTTCAAAGATGAATAGATCGATGGCGCTGTAAGGGAACATGCCGGCGAGGCCCATTCCTAATCCTCGGTAATATGGCATGAGTCCACCCTGTTTCCACATTTTCCGCGCCGTTTGAGCGATCAAGGCGTTTCCATGTAAGCCGCCCTCGACCGTCTCGCATTGCATGCGGCTGTCGCATCTGTCGTTAGTCCGTGCCCACCGAGCCTAAATAATAGAGATGATCAAGACGTCGCTTACAATTTCAATGTATCGAGAGGGTAAACCACGCATTGAGCAACTGCACCACCAATGCCACCAGCCAGGAACTGTGAGGTCGGGTGCAGATGCTTTGGATCCGATCCCTCGAACTCGGCAAACATCTTCTTGGCGGCCTCGTAGGCACCGAACTTGATTGCTGATTCAGGCATGACCTTGACGACATTAAGGCCATTCCCAGCGAATAGGCTTCGCATCCCCCCAGCTCGCCACAGATCCTTGCATGCGTCGACTAGCGGTCGGGCAAAGTTTTTGATCATCTGAAGGGGAGCCCCTTTCTTGGCCGCTTCCACTGCCGCTTGTTTCGGATTTGTTTGGGCAATTAGGTAGACCTTGAGTCGGTCAAGCGGTGCTGTGGCCGTCCGCGAGATCATGCCTGCTAAGCCACCTGCTATAAAATAGCCTAGTGGGATGAGGAGTTCTGTCAGCATCGTCAATTAGGTTAGAGACGATGAACGAGAATTTTGCGCTTGACCATTAATTGTGACAAGACTGAGTCTGAGCGAACCTGGAACTCTGATGCCTCGAGGGCCAAAGTAGTAAAGAGTAACGCAAGGTCATTCGACATTCAGTTGCGACTGGAATGTAAGTGCCGAGCAAGGGGCCAAATGATCCTTACCGAATCCTTGGAGGGTATCATTAATGTGAACATCGCCCTCTTGGTTGACATTTGCAGTCGCCGAGTAATATGATATAAGAGATCCAAGGGTGGGTGCGCTGGCAGGCAGAAAGAGAAGAAAATTTCTGCGCAACATGTTAAGAGTTGTTGGCACCAAGGATGAACGGGTGCATGTGCATACCTCCATTCTTCAAAGGATATCTGTCCGTCATGGTTGACATCCACCTCGTCAAAGAACTGATCCAGCTTCGCATTACTTATTGTCAAGCCCGCCCTGCTAAATGCGGCGCGAAGCTCTGCCTTATCTAGCGCGCCATTGTGGTCTCGATCTATACTTTCGAAAAGTTGCCATAGTTCGCGCTCGGCATGTTCCACAAACACTCTGAACTCGTTATACTGTATGCGTCCATCGCCCGACGTATCAACCGCTTTGAGGACATCGTGAAGTAAGGAATCGGCGTTTTTCAGAGGGTGGTCGATTTTGCGCAAGCCTTTCTTGAGGGCCGAAAGGTCAAGCTGACCTTCATTTCGAGTGTCAAGGTTGCGCCATAGCTCTTGAATCCGCTCATCGCGGCGTTCATGTGACTCTCCGTTCATGCTACATCCGTTGGTGGTGAAGATAAGAGGGCTATCTGTGGGGGCGCATGATTGTGTCCTGCTCTTCACCAGGCGAAGCTTCGAAGATGAGTGAAGGTGGAGCGGGCGATGCGGTGGGAATGTCTTGGGGAGACAGACAAAGGACTCGGGGTCGGAGGTGGCCCTAGTCGTGTGCACCGCGAAAATATTGAAGAGGGAAGAAGAATGTGAAGCTGTGTTTGTAGGGCAGGAAACTCACAAGCAGGGCAGTTGGTGAGAGATTGCTGAGGTGTGCAGGGTGTGCTTGTGCTTTTGGACGACAGAGGGTGACGTGCTGTGGGGTTCTACCTCGCACTATTCACTTAAGCAGCAAGGAGCAGTTAGCAGCGAGGCAGTTAGCACCAGCGCCACTGACGATGGAACTCTCGGGGGTTCAGGCCCGAACCCCCCCAGCGTGTCTGGTGGCCACTGGTCAGCCTCGTGCAGCCTTGCCAAGCCATGTCATAACTTCGACTTTCAAATCTTAACGTTCTTCCCAAACCCTGGCCCCTCTGGAATCTGCCAGATACAAACGTCAAGAAGACCGATGGCACCAGATAACTGTCTCTTAGCCCTGAGCTCCCGAGAGGACTGCAGTGTGGATCCTTCATGAGGCCGGTGGCCATCAACACCATCTTCAACCAGCATGGCTGCGAACTACTGGGTCTCGACCCAACGTAAGTTCTGGACATTCACACCCGAAAAACTGCTCGAGATCCGCGACGACCTGCAGAAAAAAAACGCCAAAGTGCTCGAACAATGGCCCTATCCCGACAGAAGACTCATGTTCATCTTCCTCAGAGACAAGATTTTGCAATTGGGCAAGAGGCTGCAATTCCGCCAGCAATGCGTTGCTACCGCCATGGTCTACATGCAGCGGTATTTTCTTTCGACCCCCATGCAGAACGTCAACCTGTACTTGCTTGTCGCAACAGCTTTCTACCTTGCCTCTAAGACCGAGGAGTCCTCCCATCATATCCGCGTTGTCGCGGCTGAAGCACGCCAGACGTGGCCCGAGTTTGTGCAGGGGGATGTCTCAAGGCTTGGTGAGATGGAGTTCTGCCTCATCTCCGAGATGCGCTCACAGTTGATTGTCTGGCACCCCTATCGCTCGTTGATCGCGCTCAAGGAGAATCAAGACCTCAAATTGACGAATGACGAACTTGGCCTGGCTTGGTCCATTATCAATGATAGCTACATGACCGACTTACCGTTGACCTGTCCCCCACATCTCATTGCCATTATTGCCATGTTTCTTGCTGTGGTGTTTTTACCTACTGCTAAAGCGGACGGCACATTACGCCCTTTACCCCATGAGACCCTGTCAAACCCAGACTCCGGCCACTTTTCATCCCTTGGAGTCGGCGGCCGCCAGAGCCTGTCCGCTCCTTTCAATAACGTCCTGGGCAATCTGCAGATGTCGAATCAGATAGTCGCTCAGAGCAACGCCAATGCCAATGCCAATGGTAAAACACCGGCCCTCGATCAAAATGATACAACCTCGCAGCTGTTGTTGGACAAGGAAAAGGCGATAACCTTGGCCAAGGAAAACGAGAAGATGCAGAATACCATCAAATTCCTGGTCGAGTCCGGGATCAACATTGAACAAATGATTGAGGGCACACAAGAGATGATCAGTCTGTACGATATCTGGGAGCAATACAATGAAAAAGCGGTCAAAGACGTCGTTGCTCGATGCATGAAGACGCGAGGATTGGATAGCTAATTGCTATGGCAAATTACCGACACATTCGTCCCAGCAAGCTCAGGCGTCTGATCTAGTGACCCCCATCCCGGCTGCACCGACCTGCTTTCGGAATTCCAGAACGACCGGCTTGATGCTGGCCAGAGGTTCATTCCAGTCGCAAAAAGCCAATTTTTGGCTCGGATAGTCAACGTAAAGAAAGTCAGCCGCAATGTTGCGAATCTTGCACGTCAGTCAATTGGTAGACCAGAAAGGACGGGAGGGGGGAAAGTACCTTTGGCCAGCGATGAAGCAGTTGTCGAGTCAGTTTATCCAGCGCCCTGGCCCGATACGCATCGATAGCCAACATTCTCGAGTAGATATTTAGAGAAGCTTCGATTCTCTGGAGGCTTGATGAAGGGCCGTGGACATTTTGCATTACAGCCCATAAGTCCAAACTGGCGTTGGCTGAATGGGGGGTGAATTTGTCAGCGTACAGATTTTGGTCGACTATGAGACACAAAAAATCAAGCAACGGCAGGACTTGGCGATCATCTTCTTTAGCCCTTAACGCAAGCTCTTCAACAACGATTGTCGAAACTGTTTCTACGAGGGTTGCCTGTTTCTTGGCGTCGAGAGACTGCATGTGCCAGATAAACCCGTTACTTGCAGCACGGCAAAGATCTTCGGTGCCAGAGGTTGCTGATGAAACAAGTCCGAGGATGAGACCCTTTTGTGCCCAGGGTACGCAGAGGAGTTCCATCATTTGCTGGAAATATGTGACTGATGAGACGTCGGTGGCATAATGGAACGCGGTGTGAAGGCCTGGTAGGGAAGTATCGGTTTGCCAGCAGCTCTCGAGACATTTCCATGCTCGAAAACGCACATTGGTTAGCTTCTCAGCCGCCAATTTGACTACAAGAGGCAGCACATCTCTCCAGACCGTGCTTTCTTGTTCACGAGGCCCAACGTGGATCCGGTAGGTGTCTACGGTCTCGAGTGTCTGCAGTCGGAGGATGGAGCCGATATCCCCTCGCTGGTCATTGGTGTAATCCGTCAAACCACATTGGAACACATTATATAGTTGGGTGGTCGGACCTTCACCAATCTTTGGTATCTTGCTCGCGAGTATAACGCCCAGAGCCTCCATGGCATCAACTCTTGTCTCGATTTTGTATGGACCCTGGATGATGTCCATCGTGTACGTCACGATCCTCTGGCGTATTCCGTGGTTAAATCCCATCTGAGTCAAATATCCGTGGATCAAACTGAGTGTTTTGAGGCGGCCTTTGCTGGTAGAAGCTGCTGATGTTTGTCTTTTGCGGTCGAGCCACTCCTCAACCATCGCAGCATCCGCAGAGCGTGGCAGGACTTTGAATAGCTCCACAAATGCTCTGGCGCTTGTTTGAACAGCAATCTCTCTCGTCCCCGCCGTTGTACAATGGTTGAGAACGTCAGCAGCCGCAAAAATCCACGATTTTAACACTGGTGCTGGCGTAGCTTTCATCAGTGCACAACATTTGCTGATTCCACAAATGAGCGTAGCGATCGCTTCCATCACAAGTTCAATATCCGATGTTATTCGGCCCTCAATCTTACCGGTTAATATTTTCAACTCAAGAGCCTTGTTGCCTTCTCCCTCGAGCCAAGACAACGCTGTCTTAGGTTCAAGCTCCCTGAAGGAGTCAATTGCAGATGCGAGCCCCAGGAGTAATCCGTGCCTGGCTGCTGCAGTGCTGCCTATGTTCACTGACTTGAGATCTAGAAGTTGGCGAAGAACGACTTCAGCGAACAGAGAGATTTCCGAGATACGGAGGGGCCTTGTGAGGAGTTTAATAGTCGAAGCAGCCCATCGACGCTGGTTGACATCGACAGCACAGACACCTCGCCATTCTCTCAGTGCCTGCAGCAGGGCTCGGTGGTAAACACTACCAAGAACAGCGGCCTCTGGAGCAACTTCAGTCATGGCCCGCGAGAGTCGAGCAACGGCATGGTAGTCAACAACTTGAACCACAGAGATGCCATTGGTAATCGTATCTGGGTGCCGACCGATTAGTTCTTGTAGTGCCGCTGATGAGCCTCGGCGAATGTTACCCGAAGGGTCCAGGCAAGCAGAGATGGTCAGTTTGATGGCTATCAATTGAAGGACACTCTGGCACTCTGCTCCACTTGCCCCAGCATAGTCCAAGAACGCTACGGAATCCAGGTCTGAAGTGCTGTATTTTCGAGCCAGAGCCCAGAGACCGAAGCAAGCCGCATCCCGAACGCCGACCCCAATTGAAGTACCGACATTCGATCTCTGCTCAAATTCCAAGCCCAGGAGCAAGGCACGGATGATCTCCGAGAGCATGTTAGGTGGAGGTGATCGGCGGAACAGCAGATGGGCAAGAGTTAGCATCAAGCCATGCCATCTCAATGGATCGACCGCACTTATGACCCTTTTCATTCCCGCAGTATCAGCAGTCGTCCTGTCGGTTATTGCCACGAGCTTATGACTGCGATGATCTTCCAGCAGGATATTTTCTTCGAGACATCCCAGAACAGCTTCAACAACCTCTGCCGACATGTCAGGGTCTAGTTTCAAGGTGACAACACTCAATGCCTTGGCAGCAGCCATTCTGACCTGGGTATCTTTGTCACCAAGAGCATCAAGATAGTACTGTATACTCTCCTCAAGTATAGTGTTTACCCTTTCCGGTCGCAGCGAAGGATGGGTTGAGCTCAGGGAGATTGCATGCAGCAGGATGGCCCGTAAAATCTTCAAAATCCATTTCCGTGCAGGGGCAGAATCTCTGATGGCTGCAAACTGACTGCTCTCAGCCGTGGCAATTTTTAATACGGAGTTGAGGATGTTTTCGACGCAAGGAGCGACCTCACTATCTGAGCCAGAGTTCGTAACGCCATAAAGGAGCGACAGGAAGCCCAAAGCTTTGTACGGACTGAGGCTGACCAAATCCGTATCATAAAGGAGTTTTTGAGTTGCATATTTCACGAGCTTTACGGGCAATTGATGGGCTAGCATGTCTCTGCGTAAGCTCAAGCGTACCAGCAGCACACTTGCAGCCTCACGCTCCTTGCTAGAGCTTTCCAGCTGTTCGAAGGCAAGAGAAGTGACATCGCCCGCAATGCCAGGAAGATTGCCAAGGTCACCTGGTAGAGCCATGACTGTGTTGCTTACAGACATAGTGGCCAGCTCGAATGGGGCAAGCATCAGATGAGAGAGCCATAGAAGCATAATGTAGCGCTCTTCCCAGGTCATACCTGTGGACGATGTATTCCAGGCCCTGAAAGTGGACAGCATGGGAGCCAAGTATTTAGGCTCGTTGTTGAGCAAACGTACAATGACTTTGTAGCCCCTTACCTTGCAGAAGGAGTACAGAATTTTGCATATTGCTCGTGGTAGGGGGGAGACTCCAGCCGTGCCGTGTCGTTCCGTTGGACCATATTGATCGCTCGATTCTGTGAGGTAGCCCACAAAGGCATCGGTGAGGTGCTGAATCAGCGTTGAAAGAGATGGGTCAAGCAATTGAGGCCACTCTTGAAACCGGTCAAGCTAATCCAGAGTTAGCTGTCAAAAATAGGGACCTACATATTTTATGGAGGTGTACCAGATGTCTCAGGTCCTCGCATTTTGAATCGAGGACGCGACGACGGCGTCTTGGGGAAGTTGTACCAGGGCGGTATAACAGCAGTGGCAGTTTATGCTGAAGTTCGGAAAGAAGAGTGCCTGAGGCCTTGTAGAGTTTTGCATCGAGATCGTGCTCAGCCGCATCCATGAAGGCAAAGGGTTATGTATTGTTTGACAATGAGTGACTGGATGGGAGTTGGACGTTAATGCCGCCCTTGTACCGCCTCCTTGGAGAGGATCGAAAAAGGAAATTAGGCTGGCACGTGCCTTCGCGTTGATCTTGGCTCGCGCTAGTCTATCTATGGCCAAACCTGCCGGCCCAACGTGTCTCAGCCAATTGGCAGCGCGGATGCGAACGACGTCAAACCCTGAACCTGAAACCGAAACCAGCCCTGTGCTGCCTGCTCCCAACTTTCCTGCTCGCCTGCTACCACTGCACTCCAACAACAAAGCCAGGACCGCCAGGGCTATCTTAGGTCGCTGTGTCCGGCACCTGGTCATTGCGACAGCCTCTCAACCATGCCCTCCATGTTTGGGCTACGGCGACTCATCCTCACTGGAGCCAGACCTCTACGGGCTCTTGGCTAACCGACAACGTCCACCACTGGCATCCACCCAATTCATTTCAGATCTGATTAGCTGCTCCTCACCGCCAGCTCATCGTCGCTCTCCATCTGCCCTTAAACCATCCTCACAACCTCTGGTACAATACCTGGCGGCTCTTTTTTTGGCGACCATGGCCAAATCAATATTTGCTTCTCCCTTTCGGTACCTTTCCGGTTTGATGAGCTCGCCGTTGGCTCTTATGACCCGCGCTGAGAACCCCACGACGTCATCCCAGAACAACGACCCTAGTTACTCCTCAAGCCCCGAAATCCGTGCGGGATCCTATGACTCTGCTAGTTATGCCAAGGGCAAAAGAAAGGCCGAGGAAGAGGATCACTTTGGGCCGCCGAAGAGCAAGAAACGTGCGATAAGCATGGATCAGGACGCTTTCATACCATACCGGAATAACAGCGATTCTGATCACAGCCCATCCGCACCAACCATGAGCACAAGGACAAAGGCGGAGCTGGACCGTACATTGATGCCGCCTCCAGTAACAATCCAAATTCGGATGAGGCCTCTGCTCACCGGGCACCACTACCCTATAGCCATGCAGGACTCACAGAGTAGGAACCTTGACGACGATTCTGTATCATTCGCGTCGACCGCGATGGCAAGGAGAAAGATGGATAATATAGATGACGACATGATGGAGGAAGCAAGACGACATGCTGCAGCAGTGACTTTGCCCGCGAATTCAGGACTCTGGTCCCAAGCAGAACGCGAGCTTTTCTTCCACCTCGCCTATCGTGGTCTCGAGGCTCTTCTTCCGCAGAACTGGATGATCGATTTCGACACGCTACCGATCAGCGTGTTTGCACAGGAACACTCGACAGACCCCCCCCTAATCCAAAACATCCGAGACAATCAATTCAGGGCGAGCCATGCGCTCCGTCGACTCTTCGAGGCTGGCCACGATATTCGAGATAGAACCCACGTTAGCCCAGGAGCCTCAAGAGAAAAGATACTAGAGCGGTCCGTGAAAAGGTATCTCTACTGGGCTCTAACAGACGTTGGTCTTCGCCCAATATCAAAGACCAGCTACATTCCAGTCCATGTTGTCGTCGCGAGGAAGAAAGACCGATCTACACTGCAGACGCTCGAGGAGATAACAAACAAGCTACAGAAGCTTTCACGACGACATCAAAAAGCTCAGAATATCCATGTCAGCGTCGAGACACATAGCCCAAGTTTCACCGACACGCACGAAACTCGAGTAGTCGATGATGATGCATCATCACCTACCCTCATCGGTTTCGTAATTATCTCCTCAGTGCTCGTTATTGTGACACTCAGCTCTTTCCCCACAGTTACGCCAGACAAGCAAAACAAGCAAATGCCTTCTCCACCTATCGCAGAACCCTCACTTCAGGACGGTGCCAGCGTCAGCCCCGATAGGCTCCGCATCATTGCCGAATTGGATTTCAGCCAGAGGGATCAAGATGTATGGAACGCTCTGGGTGTGGCGATTACGGCCATGCAGATACGCAGAGAGGCCTTAAAAGTGAATCAGCGACTCACTCATGATGACTTGAGTGGAGTTAACTGGGACGGGATATCCGATGCCGGGTCCATGCTGCAGGACGATTTTGAAGGACTGAGTACTCTGTCAAGGTTACAGTTGGATGACAACGATCCTGACATCTAAACATTTGGCCGGCTGTGGGGGATTTGTCCTCAAGAGATAGGTATTATGGCTATATTGGTACTCTACCAGTTGGAATTCAGTGGAGGCTCTCCAGGCTCATTTTAATCTCACAAGTCCCCCACCCAACATGCCTCTTCATTGGTCAATCGATAACTCGCAGCATCAACGTACGTTCCGTGAGATGCTCCAGAATGCAATGTAGCTTCCTATGCAAATGGATGCTTCGGAGGCTATACCTACGCGGCCAGAATGTGATATGCGGTCTCGAATCTGTGTTTTTTGGTCAGGCTCCTTGTGTGCCTCCATTGGATAGCATCGGTGCTCGCGATGTGCTTGCGGAAGTGCCGTCCGTTCATTACTACTCTGAATCGCCAAATGCGGTTCTAAATGCTATGCAATCACACGCCATTTTGTGTCAACAGACGGCTACAGCCCTTCACAATCCCATCATGTTCCGATCTGGTGCTCTTCGGTATTCTTGTTAGCTGCCACGGGGGGCTGTAGCTTGTGTAGAAATGATACCCATCATCCTAGTCAATGGCAGCAAAAGTCAGCTCCAGCAGAACTTGATACACAAGCAGAACACCACCTCAATCCACCAGCATCCCTGGCTCTACCAAATTGCACCAACGTCCCTATCGAATCTTGCCAACTCCTTTCCTTGCTCTTCCACCTCCTTTCTTGCCTTCATCCTCATATAGAAAATTGGACAATCCCTACTCGAGCATAGCACCTCGGAGTGCATACTACCCTGACACCGTTGACACTGCGTCCACAGCCTTGCAAACCTTACTTCCAATTCACCGACCTTTTTGACTTGCTTGTTGTACAGTTCGCCTATTCGGGGACGGCAATTTTCGCAGACGGCGCCGTTCGCTTCCTCGACGCTGACAAGGGGTTTTTTGCAGCCCATGCATGTTTGTGTCTTTTTGGCGAATTTCATCAGTCCTCCGAGTGTAGGAGCGGCAACGGAAATGGAGCGTGTATGGTCGCCAGCAAGCAGCGAATTAGCACGTCGTTCACCGAGGATGGGTTCGAAGATTCTTCCCAGAGGGTTGGCGAGCTGATTGTCCAGGTAATATTTTGTGTCGATGGGGACATTGTTTTCGAGCACATACATCGGGTCTTCGGAATTCTCGTAATTCTTGGATCCACTGGCCCCTTTCACCATGACATACGCAACGCGATCACCCAGTGCGGGGGCTGAGCCGGCATCGCGTTTCTTCATCCGCTCAGCAAGTTCCACGTGCGCTTGTTTGGCGGTGTAGTCACTTTTGCTGAGTGCTTTTGTAATCACAAGCATGCTCAGATCGATCTTGTTTTGCAGAAGGTTCGCAATCGTCTCCTTGACATAGTCCTGCGCCCCGTCTAGGTCACGGTCGATCAATATCTTCTCTAGGACTGTCTCAATGACGACTTGGACAAGGCGACAATTGTCTCGGCGGACAGTTTCAATACCTTTGCTGTCCATCTTGTCATGTTTTTCTGGATTCGTCCAATACAGGCCCGCATATCGCTTCTTATTGATCAGCAGGTAAGGGAAGTAAACCTTTTCGAACTCCAGTTTGATTGGTTTGATGAATTTTGAAGAGACGAAGTCGGCGGCCTCTTGCCCAAGTTCCATGGTCTTTTTCAGATCCTTCTCGCCAAACTTGACCATGACTGAATCGGTATCACCGTAAATGACCTGAGCGTCATGGGAATATCCATTTGCCATGGTGTACCTTTGCTCCACCTCAGACTTCGTCTTTTCAATCATTTGACGGCCATATGCTGTAGTACTCGAGGCAATAGCGAGACAGGGCAGTTTTCCCACAGTGGCACCTGTGATACCGTAGACGGAGTTTGCAGACACTTTCAGAGCAAGTTGACGACCATTGAGAACTGCTTTCTTAAAAGGGTCTTTCTCCACCGCAAGCTCCTTTTTAGCTCGCTTTCGAGCACCCAGCAATTCTTCCAGGATTTGGGTGAGGAGCCCTTTTCGGACTTTGGCTGTGCAGAAGAGATCACCATTGGGCGTGAGAATATAATCTTCATCCTTTTTAAGGTTGAGTTTCTCTATGATATTTTTGTTCAGCAGTGTGGTGTAGCACAAATTGTGAGCTTGGATGATAGATGGATATAAGGACGCAAAATCCAAAGTAGCCACGGGCACATCATAATAGCCTCGAAGGGGCTCAATGACGGTGGCTCCTTCGTACTGCTCATCTGTCCCCTCATTTCGCAGATTCGGGATGACGAGTTGCTGCTCTAATGCTTTGCGGAAAAGTTGGCTGATGAATTTCACTTGTTGCCCTCGGGCCAGGAGGTAGTTGAAAGGAACTCCCGTGACTCTGGCCATTTCAGTGTAGTTGACGAGGCACATGAGTTTATCCATAAGCCGTTGTGGAAGGTACGCATCTTTCAGACAATAGACAGCCAATCGTCTTCTCGAATCCGGAGTTCCGTTGTATAGTTCTGTGATCATAGTGTGGTGGACATCCTCCTTCTGCTCGCCCAAAAAATGGGCACAGACCGAGTTCAAAGTGTAGCTTCGAAGTTGATGGTCTCGTTGAACAAGCTGCAGTAAATCCAGTTGAATTCGCCCATTAGTGTTTGTAGCCTTCGTATCACGATTGCCCATTTGCTTGCTGGAGAAATTGGTGTCTTTGGCGTGGGACGCCACACTCTTCAATCGAGACCAGTAAGGAAATTTCGTCAGCTTGAGGTGCTTTGCTCTGTCAAGGAGGTAAGGGAAGTCGAAGTTGGCAATGTTGTAGCCAATGATCACGTCCGGGTCGACTTCCTCCAAGAAGTGTCTCCACGCCATGAGCATGTCGGACTCTGATTTATGTTCATATATCTTGGTGTTTACAATCAAGCTGCATGTATCCAGCACAAAGACATTTCGAATGAATGGTTTTGACTCGCCATATTTAGTGACCACGTTTGCGATTTGAATGACCGGATCTTGATTGGCTTCGGGGAAGACGCCTTTGCGACCAGCGCATTCAATGTCAAAGGACAAGATTCGGAGGGGTGCCATTTTCGCCCATTCGCCATCGTGTCCATGTGCAATGAGGTCCCGGTAATGGCAGGATGCCTCGATTTGGCAATTTGATTGACGGTCATGCTGAGGCAGGACGTGATACTTCTGTGGAGGGACCTCCACCCACGACATGCCAGTGACACCTGTATCAATCATGAAGCGAAGAACGTATTGGATGTTGTCGAAGGTCAAAATTTTGCTTTCGACGCCCTTCCATATTCCTTTGTAGTTGGCATGCCCATCTTCTATCGCAGTCCGCAGCCGGTTAATATACTTGGGGTCTGTCACCGTAATCTTGAGATACGGACTCTTTTGGTTTCCTTGGAATCCAAACAGGTTTTCGCGAAGCACCATCTGAACGGAATGGATGGCGGTTTGATGTTGCGCCAGTTGGCTTTCAAGGTATGCTTTATAACCTTCAATATCCGACCGCTGGAAGTTTACGGGGGCTGCGACATAGAGGTAATGAAGGAAGTCAGTGATATGGAGAAGAATGGAGTGGCCAGTCTGCTCTGTGGTTAGCGAATGCCGATCCAGGCCGGTGGTCGACAAACCTCTGATACACCAAACATTTTGAGGGCAATCTTCCCACCATGCAACGTGCCTTCCTCGATTTCGATCTGCTGGAACCGCAAGGGATCTATGTCTGCGTTAAAGTCCTCCAGACTCGGTCTCTCCCACTGTTGGTCTTTCTCCGAATTGTTCTCTTTCAAGCCTGCAATGTCCTGTGTCATCTTCTCGAGGACTTCGGTCTCAAACTGGCTCTTGGGCTGGGACGAGCCCAGCTTTGATTTGAACCCATTTGGGCCGGGCTGTGACGAGCGGAAGGAGACATTGGGCCCGTTGCCGTTGAGTTTCCTCTTCTTTGCCGTTGGCGGAGACTTGAGGGAATTGTGGGTGTTTGTCGTGTCCGTCAAAACCCTCTTCTTGGGCTGGTCGGCCACACGTCCAGACATGTTCAACGATCTTGTCGCCAAAGAAAGGATCGTAGCTGAAGGAGAAAGGCGATGGACGCCGTCGTGGTGGTGGTGGAGGTGGGAGGGCAATCGTGGAGATGAGTTATCAATCATTCGAGCAGCGAGCTGGTGACGTGAACGCGACGCGCTTTCCTCCTTCTGATCTAGCGCGATATTCTGGGGCCAGACCGCCTTTGCCCTTCAGTGGTTTGGGCTCCAGCCTCAGCTCAGCATTGAAACGGTTTCAAATGTCCTGCCCCTCCAAACACTTCTCACTCACTTTTCAGTCGCCCATGCTTCCAAAGAACGCATTGTCGCAGTACTGAGGACTCTCGACGACAACAACTTTTGCAACCAGGAAAGCCGTACAAACAACATCGTCTAATATCAGCAAACATGGCGGACGATCTGCAAGCCGACCAGACACCAGGGTTTAAGGTGGGGGAGAAGAAGACGTTGGAAGAATATCAGAAACTAGGTGAGTCGACCTGCCGTCTGCCGCCGCGACTACCACGATGAGGGACTGTATAGTTGTCACAATTATAGGGAGAGTGAAGAATGAAGAACGCAATGTTTACAGGAGGTTTCGAGAGCAACCACCGCTGTTTCTCTGAGACAGATCCGCCTTCTCTTCTCACTCGCATGAGCATCATAAACTGACATCTCCACTCCGCCAGACCAAGCCGACGATGCGATGAATCGTTGGAAGCAATCGCTCGGCTTAGGCACCGGCACGCCAATTGGCGACCCAAACGACCCTCGCACATGCATTATCAAATCTCTTGCTCTGGTAAGCCTGTCTCAAGGTGCACCTTCTTCACAGTGACTGACCAGGAGCCAAGGAAGTTGAAGGCCGGCCAGACATAATTATCGATCTCACGCAACCTGGCGCCCTTGAAACCCTCAACAAACACCCATTCACCATCAAGGAAGGATGCAAGTACTGTATGAAGGCCGTGTTCACTGTCCACCACCAGGTTCTCTCTGGTCTCAAGTACATCCAAGTTGTCAAGCGTAAAGGTATCCGCGTGAGTAAGGATCAGGAAATGATTGGCAGCTTTGCGCCCAACACCACCGACAAGCCCACGTATGAAAAGAGGTTCTCCGAAGAAGAGGCTCCTTCCGGCATGCTAGCTCGCGGCCACTACGAGGCAAGTACCAGATTTGCTGATGACGACGACCATACACATCTCGAATTCCACTGGTCATTCGATATTGCCAAGGACTGGAAGTGATTGTGGAGGCCATTTTGAGGCGCTGAACCTTTTTCAGCGTATCCAAGTCTGAACCGAAGCTGCTGTCATGGTCGATATGCCCTTAGGCAGTCAATGAGAGCGATAGGGGCCATGAATTCAACGTGCGGGGTCGAGGTATATTCCTATGCATGATGCATTGAGCTCCAACGACGTCCAACGATTCACATGATCCAAAGATTAGAGAAAGTACTCAATGTGAGAACCTTGACCATCTTTTCCCTGCGTCTGTTGTTGTTGCTGCTGCTGCTGCTCATTTCGATGTATATCGTTCTCCGGGGCAGCATCAAAAATGTTGAAGTAGCGATCACCTGCATCACTGACTTCGAGAACACTGGCCAGGTTTCCACAACGATAGCAATAATTCGGAGCACTCCAAACTGTGCTCAGGCGATCGTCATACAAGACCTGGTACCCTTCCTGACACAGCTGATGGGCACGAAGGATATGAGACATGCTGTTAACCTGCAAGAACTTCTTGACCACATCACCTCCGAAAGTATACCCGGCTCCTCTCGGCGAAAGCGAAAACTCGTCTCGCTCCGGGTCGGGGTCTGACCATACCAAGTCCGCCATGGGTCCTTCATGGGGGATTTCTCGGTATCTATCGATGATTTTGATTTGGTCGATGGAGTGGATGGACGGAGAGAGGCCGCCGTGGACACAAAATATCTGATTGTTGATGACAACACTCAAGGTAAGGAAATCGAACATGTCGGTGAAGTAGTGCCAAACATTGGCATTTCCATACTTTCGTGCGCATTCCGTGTAGAAGCCGTAAGATTGCGTGACGCCTCGTGATTCATGATTGCCGCGAATGAGATGGACGCGCTGGGGGTATCTTAACTTTAAGCAAACAAGAAGAGAAATCGTCTCGACGCTGAATAGACCACGGTCTACGTAGTCACCTGTGCCCGATTAGCGAGGGGACGTTGAACTGCGCGGGCCGAACGCAACTATACCGAGGAAAAGGTAATTGGTATCTGGACAAAAGCCACCGATCTTGAAGATTTCCAGCATGTCAAAGAACTGGCCATGGATGTCACCGACGACGGTGACAGGGGCCGATATGTGGACCACATTGCTCTCCTTCATCAACATCTCCTTTGCTTTTGCGCATATTGCCTCGATTAGGGATTCGGCAAGGAGGTTTTTCTTGTATAGCTGGGCGATGCATTCATCGAGATCAATACTGGCTGCATGGCTTCGTCATCAGCGACATGCTCCTTTTGGGCATCTCAGACCACCTACCAGGTAGACCAGGCATTGCAAAGGGTTGTGCAAACTTGTCAGTGTTGCCGCCACCCGCGAGTCGAGGCGCCGAAGCGTCGCAGCGTCTGCGCTTAAAACAAATTCCTCGAAATGTTGCCAGAGTCACTCAGCGCTGTCATGATGCCCAACTCTGGGGAAATGCTAGCAATGCTGCAGAGAGACAGAAAGGAGGATGCGCGGCATAAGAGTAAAGAGAGGCGAGTGAAAGGAAAACAATAGAAGCTCGTGCTCCAACAAGGCGCAGGACGATGGGATTGTGAAGGTTTGATGTTGGAGGCGACGACGCGGTGCGGCTTTCTAAAAGGGGCAATTGTCCACACCACCAACACCACACTTCGTCACTCCGACTTCACTTCCACCGCTTTCATCGCAACTCATTGTCACCTTGACACATCATCCAATCTTCCACCGCTTTCATTTCCTCCGATCTTTCAATCAAGGGCAACGCGTCTGCTGCTTCACAAAACCCCCAGAGCCTGCAACGAACCGTCGAAGCTCGGTTGCAGACAGTTTCCGCCTCGTTTTAGTAGACAAAGAGCTGATACAGATCTTTGCTTTCGGTTATAGCACCAAATGGCAAGTATTCATCCGCGCAAAGATTGTGGTTCTCCCGCACCCATGGATGCATACTCCGACCATATAGGAAGTCCATAGGTTGTGCCTATTCTCCATTCTCTCTTCTGTGGGACACCCGTCACGCGCTCGCTCTATTCGTGATGGCTCGATTTTCTTCTCCTTCACCTCATATAAACCTTTCTCCCTGGGGGCTATGCGGAGGACCAAGTCCTCCAACCCCTTGATAGAGGCTATTCTTGAAGGAAATGATCAATTACTTGTCCATCACCACACGCTCGGCTCAAGATATAGGCTGTTCCTTACGAATGCGCACCGCCATCGCTACGTCACGCCCTAGCAGATCCTGTTTCTGACACAATCGACTTTACGCGCAATTACTGCTCCATCAGAAACCCTATGCTGAGAGAGGTTCGCCATGAGGAAAGCCACCGCATCCACTACTATGAATAGCTCCGGCCGCCAGCAACCCGGCTATAACATATAAGTGAAGTCGGAAGTCTCTTGGTCGAGTGAACATGTTGAAACCCCTCTCCATCAGCGCTCCCCAATGGAACAAAACAGGTCCAAACGCGGGATATTACAACATGCACTTTCAACCAGAAGCCAGATGCGATCAATGCTACGAGCAGTTCAGCAGCTCGCGTTCTGGAGCTCAATTGCAATACAGTAATCCTGCTCATCCCGATTTGCCGAACAGTTCAAGGCCTCACGGTCCCTCTGGAGGGCCATCATATTCCACATCTCCTTCTCAGCCTCCATCTCACTTACGCCATCCCATTTCTTCCTTTCTGGTTCCCGAGCCAACATCGTCGCCAATCAATCCATCTCAGAGCGCAAGTTACGGCCACGAACAACCCGTATATGCGCAGTTGTCGCACAACTCATGTCAAGACCTTCCGCCATCGTCTCATTTCAGATCGGATACCCTCGGGGGATTGTTTAGCAATGGCATTGCAGACTGTCACGCGAAAGACGAGCCGCAAGCACTCGGATATCCATATGATTACGGTCTTCTGGCCGCACAACGGTTCTCGCCAGTTCAGAGAAGGATACAAGCCTTTGGGGCGACCATGGGTGAAAACGACTGCATAAAGTCACATCAACCTGTCATTATTTCGAAGTCTTTTCGCAATACCAAAGACACCACATTCTTTAAATCCGTGCGCGAGACTAGACATTAGTATTTCGTCAAAGATGATCCAGCCTTCGCAGATATAGCTAATCACGGAGCTACAGTGGCATTTGAGGAACTTCGTCAGCGAAAAGAGGCCATCACTTCAAGCCACAGCATCGACAAAGCTTATCAGTACCATCGGTATTCGTCAACAACTGACGATCAGCATAGTTACCAACATTCCCCATTACAGCAAATGAACGAGATAGGCCTCTCTGTCGAGCAGGAAGAGCGCATAGCTGCCCTTGGAGTGATTGGTGATGCAAAACTCGTGGAGCCCCACGTTCCCAAAGAAAACACAGTCGAACAAGGTCGCGGTCACCCAACGCGATGAGCCGGCGGAATGAAGGCCAGAGCTACCGCCAGCGACTATATGGCCAGAGAGGTCGAGTAGAGCAATCGGGGAGTCTAGAAGAAGATCAAGATCCGAGAGGCCGCAACTTTGAAAATCTCAGAGTGGTGATGGGCAGGGAGATTGCGAGAAATGGTGAGATGAAATTCCGGCGGGGTGGTCAGGAGAACCAGAACATTTGTAAAGGGTGCAAGAGGAAGGGAAGGAACAAGCAACAAGCAACAGCACATCAACAATCCGCCGAAGAATTTCAATGAGACTCAACATCAACCAGACTCGAGCTCCCAGTCCCCAATGGCCTCAACGAAGCAGGCTATGCCCAGAAGTATTATCTCATTTCTCCCCAACTTCATTTCCGACGGCCAACACGCCGATAGCGACCCAAGTGAGCGCTGAGCGGTGGAATAAACGCAAAGAGCATTCCGTAGCCGCAACAAAGTGTTAGTAAGCTGTGGCATAACGATTCGGGACACGACGATGGCTGGCAGACGAGAATCGGAGCCTTTATTGTTTTTTTCTTGACCTAGGTGTCTGAAATTCAACAAACCGCGACTGCAGAGGACAAAGATCACTCTGGTCATCGAGCAGTACTGACAGGCTTGGGGGTTCGCTCCCCCGAGACTTCTACTCGTGCTTTTGGGAGATTGGGACATCATCCAGGGATGCACAATGGGCGTTGGAAACAAGATAGGCGAACACAAGTACGAGCTGCTCCTTTCAAATTCCAAGTTCTATGCCCTCTCTAGTAGAAACCTTGTTCCTCTTTCAGCTCCATTCAACGATGTAGGTCTATATTTTGGATTCTGTACAAGTGGCGTAATGTTTCTTCCTGTGGACGGCAACCCATATTTCCAGAGCGCCGCTGCCAGGCTGCTAGAATTCAAACATAGTTCCTGGCCCTGGAAGTGTGCTCGAGTTAGATGAACACCCTCAACTTCTTATCTTGATGCAAGTTCGTGATGGGGGGAGAAGCCGTTATTCATGTTGATCTTCTATGCATGACCATCGCA
Source organism: Cladophialophora bantiana CBS 173.52 (assembly GCF_000835475.1). Taxonomy (NCBI): domain Eukaryota; kingdom Fungi; phylum Ascomycota; class Eurotiomycetes; order Chaetothyriales; family Herpotrichiellaceae; genus Cladophialophora; species Cladophialophora bantiana. Next base: position 157,357 of record NW_015971596.1, read on the forward strand.
GAAGCCTACAATCATATTTGTCAGTACCTTGTATGCCCAAAAGCAAATGCTTTTGAAAACATCTCGCAACACTGCAGAACAAAATACATCTCGCCAACAGAAGCTCAAAAACAAAAGCAAAAAGTCGGGGTATTCGGGTAAAACCTGACCTGATGGTTCGGAAAGATCAAGGAATCCGCAAGCACGACATTCTCCCTCCTTCCAGCAGCAAACACAACAATCTCGGCGATGTCGTCTGGTGTCAGGGGCTCCACGCCCTTGTAAACGGCATCGGCTTTGGCTTTGTCACCGTAGAAGCGGACGATGGAAAATTCCTATAAGCCACACACCAGTCCAAATTGGACTCATGTCAACAGAGTTCTCTGAAGGCATAGGGGGGGTTCAAAGAAGGAAAAGGTGCGACGTACGGTCTCGACCTGCCCCGGATCCACCTCGATCACTCTTATGCGGCTAGCAATCAACTCCTTCCTCAATGCTTCTGTGAACGTCCTCACTGCCGCCTTGGTAGCACAGTAGATACTTCCACCAGGGTAACCCTCTCTTCCCGCAATAGAGCCGATCATAATGACGTCTCCTCTGCCTCCGACGTCTTCTCCGTTATCTCCCTTTTTGGATTTCATTATGGGCAAGATGGCTTGTGTCATATTGATGAGACCAGTCACGTTCGTGGCGAACATGATCTCCATGTCTTCGGCTTTGATTTCGGGCGCTTTATCCATGCCCTTGACCAAACCCGCATTATTTACCAAGACGTCAATGCTTCTGAACTCCTCGGGCAGATTTTCCACGAAACTGCTGACCTCCTCCGGTTTTGAAATGTCCAACTTCACAGGTAAGACTTTTACGCCATCGCCAACTTCCTTGTTAATATCGGCGGCGATTTCCTTGAGCGTGTCGACCCGGCGGGCAGTGATGACGATCTTGAGATTTTGCGGGGATGTGCGTGCAAATTCCTGGGCGACGCTGCGGCCGATACCGGAAGAGGCGCCGGTGACAAGGATGGTTTTGCCCGAGAGGCGTTTGCCCATGGCGGAGGAGGAAGACATCTTGCGTAACGTTTGTAGGGAGACTTTGTACTGTAGTCGTGAGAAGGAGGGCGAGATGAGGCGGTGCGGGGAAGGTGTTGTCAAAGGGATGCGCGCAACAGCAGGGGGGAAGCTGCGTGTAAGAGCTGTAAGGTTTGAAGGAAGATAGGAAGGCATATACAGAGAGAGCTGGGAGAGATGTGTAAGACTAAGCGTGTCAGCGAAGGGAACTGTAGGGAGTAGAAATCAAGGACAGAGATCCATCAGGACCGTGAGGTGAGAACTGCGGAGTTGTGACCGAGGGAGAAACACCAATTCAGTTTGTATGGAGGACACCAGGCTGCATCGGCAAAAAGGCGATCAACGGCCATAAAGCGGCACAAGAGCCGGCAGCCTTGCACGAGAATTGGACTTGCTCGCTACGTGTCGATCTGCTCTATACGAACTGCCGCGTTTGAGAGACAGAGAAAAAGAACAAAGCCACCCATATCCAATCCACGGAAATGGCCATCTGTACTCCGTATTTATCCTCCGCAGGTCCATCATCTCGACCACAGCTTGTTCATGCTTGGTCATGCACCTCCCAACTCCCCTCTTCGGCAAAACCACGAGACGCCGCGAGTCTTGGGGGGAAGAAAAGAGCCTTCGGCCCTCACAAGCACAAAAGAATCCCCAATGCAGACAGATTTCCATACTCACAAGCATGCAGACCTTCGTTAACTTGACGTGGGCGCCTATCTCCTTATTCAAATCCAATCCTAGATGTCTCCATCGTAACACCATATGCTTACGATCATTATACTCAGGCCCTGCACCAATTGATTTCATGTCTTAGAGTGTTCAAGTGGTGGGAAGCAGGACGCAGGGCGAGCGTAGCCCTCCACCAATGTACGCCAATCTGTGCTGCATTGAGCGATAATGACCTCTCTTGTGGAGCTGAGCTGTATCGTCCCGAAGGAGGCATACTTTTGTTCCGGACAAAAGTAAATTGGAACGGCACAGTGGCCCATTGTGTGCTTCCAGTTCACAGAAATCCCGATTCGGACAGGAGTCGGGCAATTTTCTCTTCTTCTCGCTCGCGTGGTTCGACCTTGAGACTCTGAGCGAACATGTCGTCATGCGAGTCTCCGGCGTTTCTCATGTTCTCCGAAATCCACTCCTGCAATTCGGGAACCGGATGGAGACTATAAGGCACATTCTGATACTGCTGAATATCTCGAATGACTTCGGCAGTTTTGGTCCGTTTGGCGAAATTAATCAACTCTGTATTCTTGGCAAGTGAAGGAATCCCATCTTCAATGAAGGTCAAATCGGTCAAGTAAACACCCAAAAAAGGGATGCAAGGTGGGTTCGCCTGACGCAGTGTTTCGCGATATAGAGCAAAGTTCTTGGAAGATGCTATCAAATTCCGCATCGACTCGAGGATCGCATTGGTCTTAGGGTTGACTCCTTGCCAGGTTCGATTGAGCCGGACTATATGGGCCGTGCCGAGCGCTGAAATGATTGCCGTCACAGCCGAGAAATTGTTCAAGACGCGACATTGCTGTGTGGCACATTAGTACCTGTACAAAATCGCAACACGCGCAGCACAACTCACTTCAGCAATCAGCACAAAATGTTTGATGATGACCACTCTTTTCTTCACCTCTGCTTGCCCCAAAATCATGGCAGAAACCCAGTTGGTCAACTGGTTTGAATGAAAGATGAGAGCTTGCACGTTTGGAGCAGTGTCATGGCTGTCAGACTTGCTCTTCCTCTCCCATGTTTTCGCGAGACATTCTACAGGCTTGATCTTGCCATATAGTTTCGATTCAATGATGGTCAGTTGCCTCGCAAACTCTTTGGGATCAATATCCAGAAATTTGAGCTTCTTCATGTTCTTGGGCAAAATAGGAGCAGGGGCAGAATTGGTGAGAGTCAGCACCAGCTTCTTTGACAAAGCTTCTCCTCCTTTCAACCGCTGGTCAATGATTGACGTCAGAGCCTTAGCCAGCGGGATCTTTGTCGTGGTGTATGTACTCTTTGCAAAGGCCAGCATTCGCTCAAGCAATGCTTGACTATTGCCATCGTCGGTCTCCATCCAATACTGTTCAAGCCACGATTTGAGGATGTTCAGCACTCTAAATCTAGCTGGTTTTTGCTTGTGTTCTTCCCAGATGGAATATTCATCTCGACTTAGGCCTGCAGGCGGCTGCAGGTTGAACCGCCTTACCAAAAGTTCAAATAGCTCCGAAGCCGACGTGAACGAACGATAGGTGAGCAAGAAGGTCGTTGTAAAGGTCGTATCCACCCGATCATGACGGGTAAGCTGTTCGACAAGTGCAGTAAGCGAGCCGCTTTTGACTTGAGGAGGGTCGTTTTTGGTATCATAAGTCACTTCGTTTGCGTGGTCAAGTTGTAAATACCACGGCACTTCATCCGCAGGGAAGCTTGGTTCAATATTTGTTTTGACAGGGTTCAAATCTGGCGGTATCTGTCCGAAAAATTGCCTCGCCTTGTCCTTGGTCGGTGGTCGGCGCAGCTTTTCAGCCATCGGATCTTCACCAAGCGTGTATGACTTTGACTGACCAAGATCCGCCAAGGCAGGCCGCAGATTAGTACCATGTTTTGAATCAGATCGAAGGTGGTGATTCTGATAGGTTTCACCTCCGTCTGTCACACGATGCTCCCGCTTGTTAGTAGTGATAGCTGGGGCTAGGCCGGTAGCAGGAAGCAATAGCTCTAATGCATAGCCAACATTGGATACATGAGTTTCAAGCTGTTGGCAAGCACTTCGAACGTTGTTGATTCGAGTATCCAGCGATTCGCCACGCACTTCGGCCCATTCGTCCGGAAGCGGCGTGGTGACAGTCTGGCAAGTTGCGACCAATTCACCAATCGAGTCATAGGCCTTTTGTTTCTGAGATCCAAAATCCACCAGCGATGGTTTCTGGAACACATTTCCCAGCGCAGAGAGATCGATAGATTCGACGTGGGAGATCCAAGGTCGAAATTGTTCGAGAACCAAGCCTGTCCCTTGACAGATTGCATCTCCGATGGCAGATTGCCGCGCAGGAGTGACGATCTTCTCGGAGAGCACCAGGGCCTCCTCCAGACGACGGATTGCAGCAGACAAGGTCTTTTTGCAATCTTCGATACGCCGAAGGAGATTTGCGTCGAGTGGTTCGGATGGCCGCGAGTCAATCTCATCGTTGGAATCCATAAACGAGACTTCATCCAAGTTTGTTTGGCTTTCGATATTGTTGTCTCGCCAGCTCCCTCCGACAGTACTGCCCAAGATAAAACCAGGGACCAACCGTGGAATCTCTTCTCCTCTCTGCTGCCGGGCCACCTCCACATAACCGTACACTCCGTTCATCACCCCATCGGCTTCTTGCAGACATTTTGTCAGTGCGTCTGGTCCTGGCCAGTCGGCGGCAGCGATATGCGAAGACAGGACGAGCTTTGAGAACTTGGACATCATCTCCCGAAAGTGGGGATACAGAGCCTTGTTTGATGAGATTATGGAAGGATTGCCCGAGTGATTGTCCGTTGTTCCTGAGCCTGCGGCAAGCAGCATGCGAAGATGATCTGAGATGTCCTCTGCCCTTCGAAGGTAGTCTGCCCGCGCACGGCCGCGAATCGCACGACGATACGCTTCAATGGCAGTCCGCATGTTCTCTACCAAAGTGTTCCATGTGACGGCAGCGACACCAGCATCATCGAAGAAAAATCGGGGTGTGGGTGATTTTGACAGTTTCGGCGGCAGCCCTACAGCAAATGAAGTCGAGCTGGTCCCAAGAGGAGGCAGCGCCATTGAGATGTCGGTGTGAGATCCAAAGGTGGTGGTAAAAGGATTGTTTGCTTGGTTCCCAAATTGTCTGGCTGAGCTAACGTTGATAGAATCCATGGAGGTTGAGGTTGAGATACTGCCAGAAGTCATGGAACCGGACCCTTTCTTGCGTGAAGACAGGAACGATTGTTCGCCATCAGCCTCAGAGGCAGACCCATCATAGTCTTCTTCATCCTGCGCATAACCCCCTGCCATCATCTCCGGCGGCGGTCTTGTTTGTTCTGGTACATGAAAATTGTTTCGATCGCGAGGTCCGCTTTCGTCTGAACTTGCTGGCGTTTCCAACGGCAATTCCATTGTACTGACCCCGGTCAGGGTGTTGAAGTAGTACAACCGACCATCCGAGGTCGCCTGAGGGACCCAAAATGCCGCTTCTTCTTGAGCCTGGGAGTGGCCACCTTCAATCGGCAAGTCCGAGTCCTCAGACTGAGTGTGAGCGTCTGAATCTTCCTCCTCTTCATCATAATCTTCCTCAGTGCCTGACCCGGTTTCACTCTCATCATGGCCTCCTATACCCGCTTCACTCAGCTCGTCCAAATTTGTGATCTCGGCGGTATAATTGCTAGGGAACCAGCCCCGAACGTCGTTAATGACGCCATCCCACCACCCACTCTCTAATTGAGTCAATACCTGGATTATATCTCCTTGGCGAAAGCTCAGGCTTGTGTGGTCATCGGCTTCATAGTTATACAGGGCACGGACAAATATGGGTGGAGGAGGTGGAGGAAGGTCTGTGCTGGCGACATAGCTGTTCATAGCAGCCTGCTGAGCACGACGGCGCGGCGAAAGGCCGCTCATGCCCGCGTGGTGAACGCTTGATGATCTCGAACGGGACGCGGAGTGGGAAGGTCGACTAGGTTCTGTATATTGGAAAGCAGCAGCAAGGACAGACCCGGACTTGGCTGAAGCACCCTGCGACGTAGAATCTTGTGTCCCTCTGCGCGACGCTGACATTTCACCGTTGGTTCACCGGCTCTCGAGGAGGGTCTGAAGCGCTAAATGAAGCCTTTCAGAGCGCAGCAAGGCAGGCGGGCTCTGCATATTCAAAGATGCAGGCAGAACGTGGGCGAGCGAACAGAAGGCTAGGCAGTCGTGGGCGGAAGAATCTAGAGGGCGGTAATGGCGACAGTCTTGTCACACATGAGACTACCTCGATGGCGGAGAAGACGGTCGTTCTGCGGTTGGCAGAGGCTCAATGGTGTGCGACTCTGATGTTCTGCAGTCTTGTAGTAGGACGGAGATACACTTGCAGTCTCTGGTTCTACGTGGGCGTCGAGTGCGTGTTGGGTTATTGGGAGGAGTGGGTGGAGAAAGGCCTGGGTAGACCGCCCGATTGGATGTCTGCGATGGGTTCAGAGGGGCAAAGGAAAGCCTCACAAGCCTGTGAGCCAGACTCTGAGGTCGCCGAAGAGGTCAGGGCGACAGGCTGACTGGGCAGCTCGCTAGCGGCTATCTGCACGAAGCCGTTGGTCGAGAGAATGCTGTCATCTGGGGGGAAGGGCGGCGGCGGACGTGGGATGGAGGAGGAGGGTGTCAGCCCACACACACAGCAACTGGACGGAAAAAGGAGAAAGGACGAGATGGAAGACAAACACTGAGGTAGGTGTTGGGCGGTAATTTGAGTTTGACTGCGTTGAAGAGTAAGGGCGAGGGTGAGGGTGAGGGTGAGTGTAAGTGAGTTGTGTGTATGTAGGTGTAAGTGTAGTAATAGTATGTCTGAGTCTTCCTCTGACTCTCTCTCTCTCTTGTCTGCGACCGAACGACCGCCCTTCGCCGCCCACAGCCAAACTATTGCACCCGGGACCCTCTTCGCCTCATCTGATATTGACAGTTCCGTTCAGTTGGCTTCGCCTCGCCAGCCCTGCAAGTAACTAGTGGCTGCCTTTATCCTCAATCCAGCTAAACCACTGTTGAACCTGACCGCCGCCCTTCTACCTAATCCACCTACTGCCTCGCCCAAACCAAGCCGGTCCAGTTGCTCGTCACGACCGCATCAGGGTGTTACGAAGGGCACATGGATAAATACGAGGATAAAACTCTGGCTCGCGTCAATGGCGCGTATTATTGTCAATTCAACATGCCTTCATTTCCTCTTCTGTGTCGATCGGAACCTTGTCTTTCCGTTCGTTTCGAGCCTCGCGAGTCACGACGCGCAGAAATCTGGAGGTGGCTGAGCCCCTTCGGCCTGCCCTCGCATTGCCGTCTCCTCACCCCCTGTCACAGTGCCTGCCATAGAGCATGCCTCGATCAGAAAAGAAGACGGTACCAAGGGCGCCGAACAAGCTTGGGATAAGTTTAGCTCATTAATGGCTTTGCTTGTGTATTTTGGTATTTGCCGTGCGGGCTTGCCGTGCTGCACGCCGTTTCGTGAAGCCGAGCGAGGCATTTTCAGGGGCTTCAGGATACAAGTCGCGTGCCACAAAGTTAAACTTATGCTCGGGAAACAGCATCAAGACTTTGCAATATCAAATATCTCTATTGTATCCTTTTTCGTGACGGAATTCCACTGGCACATTTTCAACTAAGGATGCTAGTTTGATTGCAATGATGGGGTAGCAGATGTAATCGGTATCAATTGAAATTCTCATCTATTCCGTGGTTTACAGGAAGGCGCCGCACGTGCATAGCAAAGTCATTGCTACCAGGCGGTATGCCTCTTCGCGGTCAGCAGTACTCAGTATTTAAATAAACAGTTCGAATATCTTCAGAGCTCTAGGGAGCCAGAGGTGAAAAAGCACAGCTGACAACGCCTCTCGGTGAGTCGCCTAAATCCGAAAGCCTCATTGATCTCCTCATACCATCAGGCGTCCTAGAAAGACTCCTTAGCAGAATACCGATGACGGCCATCTCCTCAACTCTGCATGAAATACCTACGTCCCCGGGCCGTTTCTGCCTCATGTCAGCCTGAACGGTGAGATTTGCGGCTCGGTGTGGAGTACAAGCTTGATCACTAACCTCGACAAACCCGCTACCGCTATGTCCCTGCCAAAATTGATATAGGAACGGTGCCAACAGCGGGAGGACAAACCGCCCGTGAGGCTGTCTAGGTCTCTCGAGTCATTTGGAAACGAAATATATACCCAGCTGAGTCCAATTGAGGCATAATCTGCAATCTTCGAAATACTCATCCGAAATGCCGCCAGTTGGGCTCCACGTGGGAATAATAGGTGCGGGTATGGGCGGACTTGCTGCGGCTATTGCAATGCGTCGCGGAGGAGTCAAAGTCACCATTCTCGAGGCTGCAATGGAATTAGGCGAGATTGGGGCCGGCATCCAGATATTCTCCAACATATCAAAATACCTCATCCGCTGGGACGTGGACGAGATCATCGGTGAGAACTTGGTTAAAGTGGATGAAGTGCGGACTTGGGGAGTCAACGGCGAGGTTGTAACGAGAGTAGATCCAAAACGAGTCCACAGGATCACTGGCTTTCCTCACTTGATTGCTCGTCGAGACCATTTACATGCCGGCCTGACGGAATCGGCGCGCCGACATGGAGTTGAGATCATTGTTGGGGCTCGAGTCCAGAAAGTCGAACATTTGGAAAAGTCGGCGACGGTCACCACGATCAAGGGAATCTCTTACACATTCGATCTGGTAGTCGGTTGCGACGGCATCAAATCAACGATCCGACAACATCTCTTCCCAGAGGTCAAGCCTCGCGCCCCGTCCAAAGTTGCTGCTTACCGTGGAGTTCTCACATATGAGGAGATCAAGACAAAGGCTCCTGAAGCGGCATCGATATTGACCAACACGATGGATATGTGGACGGGACCAAACGGCTATATAATGACGTATCCGCTATCTGGTGGGAAAGAGCTAAACGTGGTCACTTCGTTCTGCAAGGATTACTACGTTGAGCGGATGGAAGAGGTCAACATTGATGAATTCAGAGGATACTACAAGGATTACAGCCCAGCCGTCCAGTCCATCATCAAGCTAGTCAACTATACGCAACGATGGCCCCTACTAGTCTTGCCTCCAATGGACCGCTGGTCGAACGATGCCAGGAATGTGGTTTTACTGGGCGACGCCGCGCATTGCATGCAGAACCATATGGGACAAGGAGCAGCTACGGCGGTCGAAGATGGCGTCTTTCTCGGGCGTGTGCTGAGTGAGGTTGTGCGTGGGACACTCACGGTACCTGAAGCGGTCTCTATCTACGAGCGGAAACGAATACCCAGAGCATGGACCAAACAACAGGTATCCCTCGTCTCTGGCGAGTTGAACATGTGTTCCGATCCAGAAGACCTTCTCAAGCGGAACGCATCATCCTTACCAGAAGTGCAGGGCCTCGAGAACGGCCGAGTCAAAGGCAAATTTCCCCCTCTACCGCCGGAGTATCGGTCATGGCAGATGTTCGATTCGCCGGAGAGCGTGCCGGGAATCTTCTACTACGATGCTGAAGGTGATGCAGACAACGCGGTGTGCGAGTTCCTGCAGGCGAGGGATCGAGAAGCTGGGGAGGTGGATGAACTGACGATGGTGAGTGAGGCTTTAAGGAAGAAATGGTGGGCAGCCGTGGATTTCAACGGGATCGAGTGAGGGTTTAATGGATTCTTTTCCACATTGTTGCCTCACACTCAGCTGGTGGCTACGAGGCTCTCCGTAGCGTCTATCGAGCCCGGGCGCACAACCACGTCTCTCACTCTAATCTACAGCTTCCTCGGCCGAGTATCCGGAAAATATAGCTATACCGGCTGTCGTCAAAACTTGTGTCTCGAGTGGTATCGCGAATCATTCAATCATAGGGGAACTGCCGCGGAACGCGGAACCCGAGTCTTGCATGGGCTTTTACAGCTTTTGGTTGGAAGCGTATGCATTGTGAATGCACTTCTGGGTCTCCTTCGCGCTCGTACCTTCGTTATCTCTGAGAGCCGCCGATGCTCTCATGAGAGAGGTGTATAATCGCGCGAACCCAAGATCCACAGGGTGATAAAGGACCGTCTACAAGTCAAGGAAACAGTGAGGATGGCTGGATCGATGCTGACAAAGACCTGCAAGTCATCTGCTACTAGGTAGGTGAAGGAGTCCTTTATTGACAATGAAGCATTTGGTTGGTCTTCGGAGATAGCGGTGCCCTCTACCGTTCAATTGCGCCCGTGGCCTTGGCCAGTTAGTATTGAAAAAGGGGTCCAGTTGCGGCCTCTGCATATCAGATTTAGTGGTCCTGTCCTCAGGTAGAAGTATTCTGATGAATGTAGGACACAACATAGCTATTTTACTCGAGCGCAGCCCGAGCCATCACTGGCAGCAACGTTTTGGAGTAATTTGCTATCACAGACACAGCGTCTCCTGCCTAAATCGAACAGGCGCCGTAATGTCGGGTTTGAGAAGCAACAGGCAGAACCATGCGCGTCGTGCTTCCTTCTACTGCATAACAAGTATCATACTGTGCTCCCTACTCTGGCTCTTTGCAATTTCTAGGCCGAATCGGAACCGACCGGACAACGAAACATAAAAGTACCCTACAGAAAGCAGATACCCACGCTATACAATTAGGGGATGGGTTGGATCCACAGTTGAGAAAAAGAAAATAAAAAAGTTGGATAGAGCATGGCATTGCCGAAAATATCCAAAACAGCCAGAGTGTTCGCATTCCGGCAGTTCCGCAAGGTATACTAAGTACAAGTTTTTAGTTGACAGTCAAGCAAGGAAACAGATCATGTCAAGATGAAACTCTGGATATCATTAATTAACTGCTTCTGATCTCCTATTTCTGCCGTGCTCTGCAACATCATGCAGTGCGATGCTGTGTTCTGCGCAAATGAAACTCAGATGTATCCTACTCCCGCGCACCACATCAGCCCATTTCACTAGTATACAGCGGCAAGAATGATCAAATCACACAGTCGGCCGTTTCTCAGTCCTGAAGTGTCAAAAGTTGCAGAGAGATGAATGTTCATAAGGCCAGATAACACCCGCTGGCCGTAATGGACGCTCAAGTCCATCCTTTTGTTTGAGCGAGAAACGTCATCAATAAATGCAAATAGTTGAAGTCTTGCCTCTGTTAAGCGCACAAGGTATCAAGTGGAGAAGATTAAGTTTGTATGTGGTTCGTGATGAGATCGAGTCGAAGTAGGTTGCGCGATGAGATAAAAGAGGTTGTCTTGGCCAATCAATGCCACGAATGGCTCCGAGCGTGTATGGTGACGAGTGTCTGGAGGAAGGCGGTTGCTGTGCTGCAAAACGAGACTTCTAAATCGAGTGGATGTTGTAAAAAGATGAATCCGCCATGCTGGTAAACGCCGTGATTTGCCCGGAGGAGCCGCCATACGCCATGCAGATAGAGAGGAGAAATTGTGTCGACGCAGATCACAAAGGAAATGGTTTAGTATGCTGCTTCCATGCCCATCAGCGCCTGGTCTGACACTTGCGGCATGCCCGTAACTGGGTCCAGATGCAGCTCATCGACATATCCGACGAGAGCTTGAGCGTGGAGCTTGAATGATTCGCCCATGGTCTTCGAGATGCTGTGAGAAAAATTAGTTCCGCTAGGAAAGTGAGCTGGGAAACTTGACTTACCCCCAAACAACAACGCCGTCCAACATGGATCCCCAGACTCGAGCCACAGTAGAGCTCAAACGGGATCCATTCGAGTCGACAGCATCGTCGTCAAACAGGCCTCGAACTTTCATGTACATGGAGAGCTCTTCATCTGTAGCTTCTTGATCGTCGTGCTCAATACGATACAGCCATAGACTGAGTATGGTGATCAAATCCAAGCCACAAAGAGGATGTTCGATGCTCCAGTTGGTTGAGGATGTTTTTGTCACCCAGTTGATGCCTTGCATCGCAACAATCTCCATGCACTCGTAGCATTGCTCGATCACTTTGATCATCTCTTTTGTTCTCTTAACGGCGTCTCGCGATAAGGTCATGGCCCCTGCAATCTCGTACGAGTTGTGATAGCGCAGGGCCTCTTGGACATTCTTAAGGTCCACCTCTAGGAAAGCTCTGGTGTTCCGATACACCGCCATCGAGTTGAAGATCAACGGGTGACTCTTGTGTGGAGTGCTCAATGGGACGACGATCGTTTCCGGTTCGCAAAGATCAAGGGATCTCTCCCAAGTTTCCAATGCAATTCGAATCTTCCACTCTAGAACCACGTCCTGCAATGATTCGAAGCTCCTTCTAAGATTCCAAACTTCCAAAAAGAGCGCATTGATCATCACACGAGTTGCGAAGGCGCTGTACCTGGCGGCATCTCCTTGGAAAAGACTGTCGTGGGCTTCCCTGACAGTGATTGTGGGCGAAGCTGCAAAAATGTCTTGCCAAGAATCCTCATCGCTTGGTTCAATGTTCCATAAGGATTCTGACGAAGGCAGGGGTAATGAATCGAACTCATTGAAACTGATGGCTGGAGTGTGGTTGTAGGTCAAGGTTAGCATTCCAAAGAAGATGTAGACGGCGTAGTAGGTTCTCCTGCATCCTTCTTCGTTGACCCATTCTTGGTGCGTGGGTGGTGTACCAGAACGCGCGTCAATGCGTAGCTTGAGCTCGTATTTGTTTCCGGCGACCATCTATCGTCATTAGCTCTGTATTGATGACAGACTATAGAAAATACTTACATTTGCGAGCAAACTCTTTATGGAACACGCCCATTCCAAGCCTTGAGAGCCACCACTCCAGCTTTCAAAGACCATGTTGAGAAGCGTGCTCTGCATCGTCCAAAGCGGGCATTTCCGTGAGTCGAAATTGTCCTTGTTCTGAAGGAATTGATTCACGAGCTTCTTAGACCCGTGATGAAGCAGATATGCTTGTTCTTGGTCGAAGTTGTACAGAGCGCCGATGGAAAGGATGGCAAGGAGAAGAGCCGGTTCAGTTGTCTCTGGGCGGAAGCTGACAGGGTGAAGGAAGGGCAGATGGTGATGGAATAGGTTGAAGTAAGTGGTAAGGTAGAGGTTAGCGGATCGCAATGAGGGAAGGGTAATATCTCCGCCTAGTTGATTAGCAATCATTGCTCTCTCATCTTCGTTGTTAAACTGCGGAGCTTTGGGTAAAGAAAGGGGCTGGGCTGGGCCAGGCGACTTGCGATAGTTCACTGGCGAGACTGGACCGGTCATTGATGGAAAAGGCGAGAGCGCATTGGGCGTCGGGGTGCCAGAGACAGGGAAGGTGTCTGCCAGCCCTGGGAAGGCTGAGGGTAGAGAGGCGCTGAGCGAGCTTGTGCGTTCCATGATAGGCGGTAGTTGCGATTGATTGGGTTGTATCGATCCCATGTGGACGTATGGTGGCTGTGGCAGGTTATCTTGCGACGACATGCTGGACATGGAATGTGCTTTGGGTTCGGAGGGTCCATGGGGCATGAAGCTGTCCCAGGGCATATGGGGCAAGCTGTTGGCACCACTGAGATAGTCGGACGATTCGAGGAGCGAGCTGCGATCTGGGGAGTAGCCGGGCATGGATCCTTCGCCGTTGTTCAGATGACCGTTCGCTGCTGCAGCCGCCTTGTGTTGGAAGTCTGTCATCAACATGGCGGCAGTTTCAAGGTCGAGCATACCATCGCTGCTTGCCTCTATCTGCTCCAACGTGCCAGGATCGATGGTGATGGAGGGCTTGGACGGAACGGAAGCCGTTGAGGGCGCCGCTTTCGTCCCTGCGCCTGCACCCTTAACTATACCTGTACTTGTACTCGACTTCTTCGGTCTTGCCTCAGACTGAAGAGGTACACCGCCATCCTTTGCGTGTACGGTTCGGTCGTGGCGTAGGAGCAGATCTCGGCGGACGAAGGTGCTGCGGCATTTCTGACATTTGAAGGGACGCTCCTTGGTGTCTGTCAAGGGATGAGTTGTTAGCAAAACGTCAAAGAGTAGATGGATTGTTGATGGCGGGGTTGCTTTCTCCTATTGCCCCACGTCGCAACAGCCGAAAAAAAAAGTTGTGACTTACGCGACCGCTCGTGTCGACTCCTATGTTCGCTGCGACTGAAAGCTCTGTTGCAGTACTGGCATTTGTACTTCTTTTCGGGCGCAGAGGCAGCTTTTTTGGGTGTGGTGTTTGACATTGCGGCGGGTGCAGCTTGGGCAATCTCAGCGGCGATGGCAACGTCAGACTGGGCCATGGTGGATGTAAATTGAGTGTTAGAAGTCCTCCGACCAGGCGCAAGCCTTTGGCTCGAAAGTGAGTTGGTTCAGAGGTGTTGGTGTCGCCGTGGTCATTCCGTGTGGGATCAGCGCACGTTCGAGTTCGATTGAGGGAAGAGTGAGAGGGAGGATTCGAGGAAGGGTGCAGCTGTGGGCTCGTCTGCAGTAAGTTGCTGGCTGGGTCGCTGGGTTGGTTCGCGCGGTGAGTGAATGGATTCGTCTCCGGAGTCTCGATTGGCGAGGAGCACCAGCCAAAGTGGATCACGTGTGCATGCGTGAAGTGTGTATCGAGTATCAACCGACCTGCAGCAACAAGCTGCAATGATTGTGAGGGATAAATTATATTACAGGAGCCGGCGAGGGAAGGACGACGACCATGTTGGTACAGCGCAGGGGAGAGAGATGTGTGCGATGAAAAGAAATGAGAATGGAGGAGGGGCAAAAAGAGGGAGGGAGGAGGGAAAGGACGAGGGGAGGGAGAGGGCGCCGTGGGAGGCGTCCAGGTCAGAGAGAGCAAGAGATTCCAGGCGAGGGTCCAGGCATCTGCCTTCAGCCCATGATCCCGCTTGGGGAGAACCCTGAAGCCCCTGAAAATTGCTACAGAGACCAGCTCATCACTGGGCCACTGGCCGAGGGGCACCCAAGCAGACCTGAACGGATCCGCGCCATTCCCAGCTGGCGGGTCCCCGTTCCCTTCTTCTCTCCCCTTCCCACTCACAGCTTCGAGTGCCACCCTTCGAGAAGAGACATACTTACCATCCATCCACCAAGCCCCATCCCTCCTTCAACCACTTCCCCGGCAGCCTACAACCCATCAAACCGACCTGGACTCTAACGTTAGGAAACTTAGTACAAAGTATGGGTTTGTCGACACCTGTCATTTCCTGCCGATGACCGTCTTCGAGATACCAAAGTGCCAGCAGCCCACTTCGAGGCATCACCCCTAGCTCCGAGATGCTCTTCAATTTGGTCACGGAAGCCCAGAGCCGATTCCACGAATGGCAGTCCAATCATTGGTGCCCCTCGATCTGAAAAAGGTGATGGCACCGATGATGAGTTGACTTCGCTATCACGAGACAGACGCGCAGGCGAACCTGGCCAGTTTACGAGGTACTTGGTACATAACAGGCGCCCAGGCCGCCCTCGTCCATCACATCCCCGAATCCCATCCCGCCGGCTGGATGATGTTCCTCTGGTGCCTCAGGCTTGGACGTTGATTCCCACGGCGACCCCAGCCACCTCAACCCTCACCAGCCATCTCTCGAATCTCACGGCCACAAGCTTCGGACCGTACCCACGCTTGCGCCGTTGCCCATCCAGCGTGACGCCCAAAGCGATGCTCCCACTCGCAACAATTCCGTCACCCACGCTGTCTCTACCATTGGATTGACTGAAGCTCCAATCAATTGCTTATGGTGGTCGCAACGGTGAAGACAAGCGGCCACCTGATCGAATCAAACACCGGCATTTGTTGCTGCGCGCAGATTAAAGCAATCGTGGCACCAAGCAAAAAGTGGGAAGAGAACAAATGTCGGATCGTCAGCACTTAGAATTTCGCCTTGGCTCCTGTTCCTGCATTTTCCCATGCAACTTGCAGCTCCTTGATCTCATGGGGGGAGGCGGTCCTCAACCAAGACGTGGAGCTCGCTAACCAAGTCCGTTCGCTGGCTAACGTGTCTGACCGCCTCGGGAAGGCAAGAAACTGGCAAGGTGGCCACCGTCAGACAGGCATCCCTTCTCCTTGAGATGGCGGGACCTCTCCAGGGCTAGGAAGCATCACCCCCTCCTTCCGCGCGATGGTTCGAGGCATTTCCCATATTTCCGAGTCCCATCCTCGTGGACAAACCCAGACTGGTGGGCCTATGTGGGTAGCATGGAGGGATTCACAGGGAGTGTCGGCAGAAACAACTCAACCCCCAGAAGAAAGATTAAGAGCGACTTCTCCTGACAAGACACGAGTCGACCTGGTCCAAGCGAGTCATACATACCTGAGTTTTGGAGACTCATCCACCTCCTACCCAGTAAACAGGACCAGGCTTGGAACAATCCAAAGGCTTGCAAGGTCGACTGCAATGAATTATTTCAAGTCAATATATACAGCAAACAGCTCTTTTCCCTTGAGAATGATCAATCCTGCACTTGCGTATAGCCCCGCGAGGGAACCCCTCCCTGAGAATCTAGCTACCTCGGGCATCTGATTACGTTGCAGGTCATTCCCTCTATTATCACGCCATCTTCATCTCGAGTTGATCTAACTGGTAGCATTAAAACAGACGGTGAACACATTTCGAACAATGCATTTCCGGAGTGCGTTCCCCGCCAACCGACTTCTACTTCTTGGCCCGCTAAAGAGCTTCAAACGCCAAATCTGCCGGTTATTCGCCAATTGTGGGACTCGAGCTGTTCCGCCTGGTCGGTCCAAGTTGCAAGGGGACAGCCCACCGAGCAGTTTGCTACCTGCTTGTGCGTACTGGGTAAGTACGGTATGATTCAGGCCCCAGGAGCCACAGCGGACACCGCCTTCTTCGCGTCCGCCGGGATTCCCACAAGCCGCCAGAGCTACCAGGGCACCTTACCCACCCACTTTACTTCTGGAGACTGCAAGACGGCTCTCCCGGTGAGGTTTCGAACAATTTCCGTTTGTGTTGCATCGGTCGTCAAGTTCGCAACTTTCCACACCCCCTTGTGCCAGGTCGCCGCGATTCGAGAAACTCCACGGAATCGTGAATCTCCTTCCATTGGCTATTATCAATAATACCTACCTCGTACCCTGTATTGCATCGTCAACTTGGAACGTCTAATGAACCGAGGGGCTTGGAGGGGCACGGTTTACTTGGTTCTGCGTCGAAATTTTGCTCCCCTTTAGAAGGAAAGCAAGCCCTAAATGCTCGCGATATCTTATCAACGTCGCCAAAAGAAAGAAGCAAAACGATGTGTAGGTGTATGAACGAGACGCTGCTATGGGAAATTCGATCTCGTCCTAAGAGGGCATACTGATGCCAGTTCGACCGCCTTGGCTTCCAGCCCACTAGACGAGCTGATTGAACAGCACTTTGTCCAAAAGCATAGCACCCGAAACGCTACTAATTCCTGCATGTCACCGTCACCAAGAATACTCCCTACGAGTACTCCCTACAAAGTCGGGTACGTGGGAATGCATCGAACTGCCTCATTGGACGCGAGCCGAACGAAAGGGATCTTCCCAGCTGAAATGAGAGCCCGTCTGGCACATGGTGACATTTCCTAACACCCACCGAACTTGGCTGGAAATAGTCGTGGATTCTTGAGGACTTGTCATTGTCATCCGATCACCGTCACCTGGAGATACCAGGGGCTTCTAGTGTTCTAAATGAGCACTTCAAAGATAATGGTTACACCATCGCGGCAGAATGTTTTAGCATACAGTCGTTTCTGAAGGACACAGCAGAAGAGCGAAGGTACTGAGGGCGTGGCTTTGCATCAAAACAGTGAGCTTGGCCTTTCCTATTTCAATGGGTATATGTTAAGGTAAGAACACCGCTTTTACCCCCGTACATGTTCTGTTTGGGCCGGACCTTGGCCTCCCTTTTGTTCATCTCTATCGTTAGAAACACAACACATTGCGCTTCTCGCTGTCTTAATGCCCGACATTTACCCCCCTCTTCAGCCTCTCCACGAGCGCCTCCAACTCGGCATTGCGATCCTCCAAAGTCGCTACCTCTCTTTGCAGCGCCTCCTTCTCTGACCTTAGTTGCTGGACTTTGGTCGCCATCTTCTCGCGATGTCTCAAGCTGTCTTCGAACATGGCCTCCACGCGACTTAGCAGCACATCCCCAGTTGAGCCACCGGCCACTGCAGTAGCACCAGCGCTGGGGGTTGTCATGGATCGAGTCCGCAACTCCGAATTTGCTTTCTCAAGCTCCAAAACCCGTTGCTCCATCGCAGCTGTGCGCGCTTGTTGCCATAGATCGTCTGAATCGGATCTTGAGAGCCTCTGTGGAAGAGGGGTAATCGCCCCACCACCCATCAACGACCGTCTCTCTTGGGGCTGCGAGGTCTGCAGTCTCCCAGACCAGGTCGCTTTCGCAAGCTTACCTCTCAAAATCAACACGTTCTCCAAGTCTTCGTCTCTCAGCTTTCTCATGGCGGCATGCCCACGCTTTTCTTCAGCCAGCAAATCCCGTACTTTGATCAGATTGGAGAGATCTTCGTTCCTCAGGGACAATAGATCAGCATGGCTTTTGAGGATGGCTTGGTGCTCGCGTTCAAGCTCGGTGATGCGAATTTGAAGTTGGTCGTAATCCTTGGACATAATTGTTGGGTGAGATCGTTCAACGTCGGCGACGCGGAGGAGGATGGAATGGAGAAGGACGGACATAGGACCAACGGATTCGAATGGAGGGGCTGGGTTACTGATAAGCAGCTCGTCTGTGTCGTCAGACAACTTCATGCCAGTCACAGTTGGCGTTTTGAGATCTATATCCCCGTGGTCCGTCGTCGAGTTGTCCTCAGCAAGGGTGGCGTGCGAATCATCTGTCACCACAGATTCACTACGTTTCCTCTGCATCTCCAGCCTCTGGTGCACTTCGCGGTGCTGTTTTGCGGCAACGAGGAAATGCTCCCGTGAATTTAAGGCAAGTGTTCGCTTCTTGGGCTGCCAAAGGGGCATGTCATCCGGATTGGACGTCAAGGCCTGTGGCTGGAGTTGCGGTTGAAGCGATGGGTCGGGACACCGCTTCTCGTCCTGGTATGCTGATAAGATATTGTCATTCTCGTTCTCGCCGAAGTTGGTGTCCGGGCTTGATGCCAGCTGTGATGAGTTCTGGCTCGACGCGGACGTTGCCATGGAGGCCACTGACATCGCGATAGAATGGCTAGAGGGTGTACGCGTAATGCGGCTGGGTGACCACATTGTCACAGGAGTCGGTGATGGAGGATGCTGTTTTGAAGATATGGAGCAGCAAGACCAGGTGAACAGTGCTTCGCAATGGATTACCTGTGCAAGGGTGACGCATCGAAGAGCAATTGCTCTGCAAATGTATGGAGTAGAAGGAAATAAGGCGAAGATATGACCAGACTCCGCCCAGATCAAGCGATCTATCGACCTTTTAAGGTTTCGTGATATTGGTACTTGGTCCTCTGTAGTCAAGACGAAAAGGGGGAGCTTGTGCCTGAAGCAGCGTGAAACATCCCCCTTGCTTCGGCTTGACGAGGCTGTGACTAAGTTGAGACGATGCCGTTTCTGCTATGCGATAGGACGAGGCTGTGGTGGCTGCCGCCAATAGCAGTGCCTGTCACATCCCACTTTTCACCTGGACTAAGCCCATCAAACCAGAAGAAGATGCAAAGGGTGTTCGTGCTGCTGAGAATCCCTCGGAATGGTCCAGACTATGCGCCACCACGGACGAGTCGCAAGTTATTTCTTGCCTAGCTAATATCTCCTTTCTCACTTGGACCCTGCACGTCCCGTCCTCACCGTCCATTGCGCCCGGCAACGACTCCAAGGACAAGTCAAAGCGCCATAACCACTATCAAGATCCACCATGGGGTTCATAGCTCCCTGCGGGCTGCATATATGGGATTTTCACCTTGCCAACCCCTCGGATTGAACGCTTTTCGGAGCCCAATCACCCTGTGGTCTCTTCACGACTGGAATACACCACGGCTCTGTCAACACTGTCCTCTTGTTCAACTTTAGCCCTCTAGGATTTCCTTCTCTACTTAATCCTGGTGTGACCACGAATTCAGGTTTGCCTACGGAGGCTTCCCCTTCACTGCTCGGATTCATGTCCTTGATGGCGGTAGGGCCGAGTGGTGTCTGTACGCCGAGGAGGCTAGGCAGGAACAGGCGTACTCGGCAGCGCTCAACAGACACGAGGAGGACGAATTCGACCGCTTGGGTGAGTAATTTGTTGATAGCCCTGTTGTATCCGCCGTCAAGGGTACTCAAGGATGAGGCAAAAATCATGGCGGGCGTCGAGTGAATGGTTGAGATGTTATTCTGATGGCTGGTCTGGATCTCGCGGTCCTGAGCATTCGAGTCGTTGGGCAATTCTAAAGCACGTCTGAGATGCTCGACGGTAGGGTAACGCCATATTTCAGCTAGGAGATCTGCTGTTGGCAAATGGAGGGGTTCGTTATCGCTGTTGCTGCTGGCAAGACCGCTTAACACCGTCCCGATTTGTTAGCACCAATTTCAATTGTCCATTGCTCTTTCTGTGCGTCCTGGAAAACTAACCATGTTGGCTACCATACAATGTTCTCCAGTTTGCGTCAACGGGATCACCATGTGCTGCGAATACGCGAAACGGGGTGCAAAAGATATACCTTCCCAAACAAAGGTCCATAAGGCATTATGAAGCAGGTATCTGCGGATTCTTTGTTCGCTCCTTGGAGGTATTTGGGCGTTGATGTTAGCCTGAGCCCGTTGCATAAAATCGGACGCTGGTGAGAGTCGAGAGGGGGCTGAATGTCACTTCTGAGTTCGTAAAATTGATCCGTGAGCTCGGTATCCCGAAATGCTTGGGAATTATGGATACTCCTGCGCATGACTTCCTGTACTTTGTGCGTTCTGTGTATTAGACCTCGAATCTCCGATGAGTGCTCCAACTTCAAGTTTGGGATCTCCTCTGCCAGCAGCTTAAGATCACTTTCGCGGCGCTCGTTCAATTGATCAAGTTTCTTCTTTGTAGAGATGGTTGATGAGATGTATCTCTTCGCTGTGGCCCTGTTGTTGGGTCGAGATCGCGATTTAGTGCTGCTCGTGTCAATCAATGAGGTCCTGCTTGTAAACTGCTTCCAGCTTGTCAAACTCACTTCTCTCAACTGCGAATTGAGATTTCACCTCAATTATGCTCTACCCGAATACAGAAATTTTGATCTTCTGCGTAAACTTGACCGACTGAAGCTTTTGGAACCTGACGGGTCTGTGCGGCAATTTTTCCATTAAGATAATCCAGTTGAGAGTCAGGCCGCCCCAAGACTTCGGTCAACATCGCGTCTGCTGAAATAGACGAATCAATAGCGACTTACTCTGCACGAAGACAATCCCGAAGCATTTGCCGGACATCTACGAGCTCCTCTGATGCGGCTGCTTTACAACTTCACTGTCCTTGGGCTACGGATTTTCACTGATGACTACCCTCCTGGCGGAATTTCCTCCAGAATTCTCATGATCAGAGGGACTGGTCTTGCCGAACCACAGAAATCTGATCATTGTTCATCGAACAGCAGTTGTGAAAGGCGAGTAGATGCAGGATCTCAGCCTGATTTGAGGAAGAGTTTCTGAGTTTGGCTGCTGATAAAACAGGAGAATTGTATGAGAATGATACTTGTTTTGATGGGTTTGGCGTAGGACAACGCAGCGGGATGGACACTAAACTGGGAGAGCCACAAAGGCTAGATACCTCGACGGACGAGAGGAGAGAAAAGCACAGGTCTAGGTTTGACCTCGACATGATTGCAGCTGACCTCCAGCCCACCACTTTTGAGGCACATGCCAGTACAAAAACGTTGGTTATTACCTAGATACCGAGACAAGTAATTCAACTGTTCGAGGTATAGTATGGAGTATCTAGGTAAAATGACAGGGCTGTAAAGATGTGGAGTCCGGCAGGGCAGACTTGCTAAGACGCTAATGCCTGCAACGGCGTCCTGAACGATCTTTCCAGCTGCGTGACAGCCACCAGAAAACGAAGACGACGCTCATCGGACAATAATGCTGCCATGCCTCTAGCACATGAATCTCAAATTAGAATGCCCATGTAGGCTGTATCTCTCTTCGGGAAGAGAGCAGTGTCCCGTGTTGGTCTCGTATACACAAAACCAGGAGAATGACAGGGGCGGCGACTTCTGATGATCAGTATTACAAGCCAATCACACGATAAACATACATATTTTCCCATCCATTGGAGTTTGAAAGTAGATTTCCAAGGTTTGACGCTTTCACCAGAAACATACCTTTGTATTTGGTCTCTCTCCGTCCCTAGGCTCTATAGCCCAGGATATGGCGAGGCTCGACACCACTGTTCGCACTTACTCCGGTTGACTGCAAATACATATCGTCCAACTCGTTGTGTGGCCTGATCGGCACTTTGGGTCGAAGTCTGTTGCTTTTTTCACGATGGCAGTCAGTGCAAGTCGAATTATCATTGGTCTTAACTACGGCACAACCTACTCCAGTGTGTTTTCCAAACACTCGATTCTCCTCGGCAATGGGTACTGAGTGAAATAGGCGTTTCATTGGCAACGGTTGCACACAATCAGCACGATATCAATCTCAATAATGATGATGAGGATGTTATTGGACTTGGAGGGATTCGAGATGTCTTGAGTTGGCCGGGGCTGGCGGGCACGGCCGCTCCCAAAGCTCCAAGCGTCATCTCTTATGATACGGCTGAAGGTAGGGAATCGCAATGGGGCTGCGGGATCATTAAAAGAGCAATCAAGGAAATTTGGACAAAATTCTAACTCGAAGACAAGGACCGGCCACACGAGCTTGATCTGGGCTTGAAAGTTCTCGACGTTATGGCGGACTTGGATCTCATATGTCACCTAGGATGCTCACATAAACCACAGGAGTGGACCGACTCCGCGATATCGATGACCTTTCGAGCCATCACAGCTTCAGGTTTCAGTAAGAACTATTTTCCGAGATTTAACAATATCATACTGGTCTCCGAGCCGGAAGCCGCAGCTCTTTTTGTCATCAAATCGATCCAGCAAGTTGGTGACCGTCTGTCGCTGAGAGTGAGTTTCCTCGTGTTCAAGACGGAGGAAGGGGCTGATGCTTAAAGACTGGGGACTGTTTCGTTCAATGCGACACAGGTGGTGAGACTACGGTCCGCAGTCACATCGGCTCGACAATCATTCGATTGACTAGACGTGCTGCAGGGCGTGGCCTCTTTTCAGGTCAAACAAGTTGTTGCGGATCTGATCTTTGAGCATATTGGCCTAGGACTCCATTAGTGGCGTCTAATCAGGTGGGGTATCGTGAGTATTGCCTATGGCACAGCAGGCAAGAAGTGCGAGGTCACCTTTGTCAATTAACAGTTCCTCGATATACTGCGAAGGAAGACTGGCGCTGAGAATTTTCAGATACTGAAAAGGAGGTCACGGCTGATTGACATTTGTGGTCACACTACCTGGAGTCCCAAACTTTCCGAACTTAAGGGAGAGCACTGGGACCCCTTAAAGAAGGCTTTCGCTGGTGAAGTCAACTTCAACAGGTTGATCCAGTTAACACGAAGTCTAACTCAACCGGAAATTCCAGTACATGGCATTATAGAGGAAGAGGTTCCAATGACAGCGTCCAAACGTCTTTCTCGCTCAAGCAAGGATACCGCTTACGCTAGCGCAGCGATGATCTTCGAGGGCTTTCGATTTTTCTATGCGAAATGCCACCAAGTTGGTCATGCGCCAGATTAGCCAAGTCGAGCGTTTGGGCAGCCAAGTCAAAGTAGGTATCGCAACCTTCCAGTCAGAGAGGCTCTCTACGTTGTGCTATGCTAACGAGAACAACTTGTTACCTAACCAGGAGGATTCGCTTGTTCAGGCTATTGATATAACGTGATCAGCATATATATACTCCGAACTCAAGGCATACCAATCAGAAGACCCGTGAAGAAGTATGGAGACCCGTCTACCAAGCTCCCTAGTTTGCTCACATGCAATATTTTAGACACAACTATTGGCCCGCAGTTGCCAAGGAGCCGTCTGATATAGCCTTCAATATGACACTTCACGGTTTGTCTATACGCGCATATGTCGGCGGAACAATGGTGGGAAAACGGCGCAACCATTCACCCTGTTCAAACACAGCGGGAAACGACGTACCAAGATCCTTTTGATGGGGAGACCAAAGCAGAAATCAGATGACATGGCTCGTTAGGAAGGGCGATCTGATTCTATCAAACAAAAGCAATTATTCGTCTATCCAGATAGGTCGCCAGGTTAGCAGCGATGACAGCAGGTGCTTTTGCATTTATTTAATGGCAAACGGTGATGACAAAGCCCCTGAAGGACGCTTGCACAATGGTACGCACACCCTTTGCTGCGGCTATCCCGACAGTTTGAGGAATAAGCTGACATCTTCTCAGAAATTTACAAAGTCGCCATGATGAAGTATAATCTTGGAAGTGCCCCGAACGAAGAGTTTGAAAGGAGAAGAATGCCGGGCTCCAGGAAATCGTACTGTCTGGCCAATCTCACACTCCATCTCATGATCAAGGATGATGTGCGATTCTGGATCACCTTCAAAGAAAGCGAGTTTGATACGGTAACGACTACATACTCTTGAAAATGGCTAGCTTTTGTAAGACAGCCTAACGCGAAGATCGACAACATAAAGTGCAGCTGTGGGACTCTCATCCCCAGGTTAATCTTTGAAAACAGCGCTGGCCTGTAATCTATCATCCTGTTAGCTGTATCTAGCACAGTGACCACTGAATTCATCGAGCACCCTTGTCCTACATCTTATAATGTATATTATGTCTCAGACTGGCCACTTGTTTTTGGTCCTGTGTCGCGCGGCCTGGTCCGCCTCTGGGCCTGGTCCCCGTGTAAGTCGACGACTACCACGTTCATATACAGTTGCTGGTCCCAGGCCCCAGGAAAGAGCATAGAAACATCGAATCTGACCACAGACGGCATTGAAACAGGTGTCAAATATGAAATTATATGCCGTTGTCACGACGACCCATCACGCTGGAGCCTTCTTCCGCCTCTCTGGCTAGTGCTGTGTCTAGGCCGCTGCATTCAAGCCCTTTTGCTGCGAAGTTCTCAACATGGTACGAGGAAGTTTCACCCGCATGCAAGCCTCATATGTACTTCGTAACCTCTTTAGGCAGTCTGGCTAATGCGTTAAAGCCATATAGTCGAAATGTGGGTCCTAGACAACTAGAAATGGCCCCTCGAAGTCCTATTACTTGTCCTATCGAGCGGCCAAACAACTGGACACTTGATCACAAAGTGTATTCTCTATTTAGCTACTGGGCGCTAGGCTGGCATCCTGAGAATGCAAACCAGCTCATGTGACTACACGTCGGTTTCTTTCTGGTTAGCTGTCCCGACCCTGCCGAGGATTCAAGGTGCCTTACCTTGAATATGAAGTCAGGCAACTTTGGGACATAGCAGCTACACACGGGACCTTGAACATCGTCTAAGAACAAGAGCGGGCTTTTTGATTTCGAATCACATAATCATTTACACGAATTAACCGACTTCGTGGAATTTTAAAGAATGGTCTTGGAATGGTATTCCTGAACGATTCGAATATCGTCCTCAAGGACAGCCACGCAACCAATCAATGCAACTACGTCATCATGGCGGCTCGGACCTCTCGCGTCAAAATGGGTCTCTGTCCTTAGCCTGCCAAACATTACGTTGGTCAATGGGATATCATTACAACGGTACAGCTACCAGCGTAAGTGACACCATCATTGCCCAAAGGAAAGATGTCAGGGACGTAGGAGCACTACCAATCAACACCTTGTCATCATCATCATTTCCATCGTCGTCAAACTTGCCCTTCTGGCCCTTCCAAGTTACAGATACATCCGACGACTGCCCCTCGGGAATGACACGCGCTTCGACATGGACAGAACTCATTCACGCATGAGTGAATTTGCATTTGAGCAGGTTTTTGAACGGGACATATTCGCTGCGTTGACCACCACCGGTTTCCTTCTCATCAAGAAACCAAGGACTGAGTCCCTGGAAGCAAAGTCGACACCAGTGAGATTCGAGACTGCCAGAGCATGATTCGCAAGATATATGGACTAAGGGTGGACGTTTCCAACGCGGCAGATGTCAACCCGGCTGGTCAAGAGATTGTCGCGAATTGCAGGAAGGAAACCACTGCAGGCCTTAAGGGATGTCCAACGCATCGTGGACAGGTGGGCTCAACAACAGCACTGGTCAGCTGAGGACAGAGCCAAAGTTGATACGATTCGTCAGAGGATACTGGCTGTCCAACTTGATCGTGGTTGAAAAGGGTGATGCCAGCTAATATTATTTCGTTGCCCAATGTGGTATGGTCTAGTCGGTGAAGTTGTGGACCAATGATCTGGTCTCTGGAACCAATCTACGGGATTTGGACCAGTGTCGAAGGAGTTTCCTCAGCCGTGAATACAATCTAGATGATTGTCCCTCACTTTCAGTGTATTTCCTCCTGAATCGCATCCTTCGGGGAAATTCCAAAAGCCGTCTCGGAGGCTCACCAGAGCCAGGGACTGAATGAGGCAAAGATGAGACTATAAGTAGCATCCATAGAGAGTCCCGTGTCAAATTATCCGCAAAAGTAACTTCTTACTAGGCGATTTAGGAGACAGGAGAATTTTCAGGCGGTGTAGCTCTCGTTGTAAGAAATCAACCACCTGTTCCAACTGGCAAAAGCATTAGCGAAGAACCCCATACAAAATTGGATGGAGTAGAAAGCTGCCTCAAATTTCTTCTGCGGCCGTGCAAAGCTGTTCCGTATCTTCTGGTCCGCAAGCTGAACTTGGCAAAATCACGGCATCGCTTGAATAAGAAGAAAAAGCCACATACTGTGGACGACCAAGAAAGCGGGTTGATCACTCTAATCAAGGACCACCCCGACAAACCTGTTGCGGTTCTGCCATAAGCACACGGACTTACTAGGCTCACCGCGAGATCTCAGCTTGTGGGCGAGCTCAGTGTTGACCTAGCTCAAGGCCCCAGTATCTTGAGGTACCGGGAGGTCATTGCCGCTCTGCCATATGTCAACCTATCCGCTGTATCCCAAGGTCTGCTCGCACACCGATTCTTCTCTCTGAGGGAAACCCCAGTAATTTCCTCCACAACCTTCTCGAATTCTTCTCGGTCGGGGACCCTGCTACACTGTACGATCTGTTCCCTCTGGTTCTCTGGACACTCTCCTCGACAGACTCTGCATCGATTTCGTCGCACAGTTGGAAGGGTTCACAGAGCAATGCCAGGGGGAAGCCGCATATAGTGCCGTTGGCTCACTACAGAGAGCATACGGTGTTTCACAGGCGCTGAATATACTTCCCAATCGAACAATCAGGAACCGGAGAGTATAGACTTTGTGGGCCCCGGCTCATCACCGCCTGCTTGACTGCGATAAACTCGGCTTCGACTTTAGGAACAAATTCCTTGATGTGCTTGCGTTGGAGGAACCCGATTTCGTTTATGAGCGCCACGGATCTCTTTCGCACGCTTTCTGTACGAAGCAGCAAGTCAGGATATGGATTAGATCCGCCGCGGTCGATTCTGAGTCCCATTGGGTGATGACTCTGGAATCGACGGTCGCACATTCCTGACCCGTACTCTAGACTTCCGCTACGGCAAGCGTCAGACTACACCTAGCGCTCTAGATATGTTTATTCTTCTTTGCATCCGCAATATAGTTGATCACAATACTCTTCGGATTCTGCAGGAGGCTGCCTCATTAAGAGAGCCCCAAATATATCAGAGGATTTCTGACATTTTCTTGTCATCCAAGCGTTCCGCCCGCACTCCTGCAATTTTAAAGTTGCTGAAATTGATACACAAAAGTGGCAACCATTGTCTGCTCGAGTGCCTGTCCCGATATATCAGGGATGCAGGCCAAGAAGAAGACTTCACGAACACGCACATCAGATTGATCGATTTGATGGAAAACCAAAGCCAGAGGATCCCTCAGCTAGCGGGATCTCAACTACAGAGTCTAGGCTAGAGTCTCAACGAATCTCCTGCACTGGGCAGTACTCTCTACCAGCAAATCCAACTATTGCTTCGGGAATGGCTGCTAGTACTCAGTACATATATGTTCTCAGTCTGACAAAAACCCCCTTAAAGCGGCCAGTCCGTCCCGCAAATCACGAGGCTGAGAAGCCGGCGAATGCGGCGAGCCTTACGGAGCACATACGTACCCCATGCAAATGCCACTTACTATTGATCCATTGACGCTCATTGCGCTCCCAACTTGATCTTCATGCTTGCTTTGACAGTTGTTCCCCTATCCACCTTGCCGGCGGCCAACAATCAATTTAACCTTCATCAAACCACTTCTAGTCCTAAACATTCCTTCGGATAGCCTCTGCTGACACGTCTCTTGTCCACTCCCATGACCTCATCCTGAGCCTTGCTTGCGACTCCCCTTGACCCGCAACCAGCATCTGACGAGAATGGCTCCCTCTCCTACGATCCGACGCCTCCTCAAAGAGACTGCCGAACTCTCCTCTCCTTCTTCCAATCCCAATCCCGCTTTCTTCGCGGGCCCTGTCTCCGATTCCGACCTGCATGAATGGCATTTCACCCTCCTGGGTCCTCCGTCGCCCTCTCCATACGCCGGGGGAATGTACCACGGCCGCATCACACTACCCGCCACGTACCCGCTGAAACCGCCGAATTTTAGATTTCTGACGCCGTCGGGAAGGTTTGAGGTGAACCGCGAGATTTGCCTGAGTATATCCGGGTTTCACGAAGAGACGTGGATGCCTGCCTGGGGCGTACGGACTGCATTGACAGCTCTTCGGACGTTCATGGCGGAAAAGGGCTCAGCAGGCCAAGTCGGAGGGCTGGAAGCGCCTGCGGACGTGAGGAAGAGACTCGCGAAGGAGAGTCGGAGCTGGAGATGTGAGGCATGCAAGAAAACGAATGAGGCCATTATGCGCGAGTGGTGGGATGTTTGTCGGGAAGCCGGGGTCAACGTCTCGGCAGACGAGGATCTAGGATTAGAGAGTCTGCCAGAGGGAATGATGCTGGAGGCGAGGGATCCGAATGCCCAGGCTAATGCTTCGTCGCACGCGACGGTCGCCACGAGCAAAGGGAGAGATGCTGGTGCACAGGAAGCGCCGGACGTGACGGCGACGGTTCCACAAGAACGGCGGCAACGATCCTCTACAAATCCAAAACCCAGTCCGTCTACTCCATCGGCATCAGTCCCGCCATCCCAGCAACCTCGACCTCCCTCATCAACACACTCATCACGATCGAACTCGTCCAACCTCCAGGCGCAGAGATGCATTCCCATGATCCCTACTCCCTCAGCGGAAGCCGCCCAAGCCTCTGCCGAAGCGATCCTCACCCCCGGCGACTTCGTTCAGCCGCCGAACGGCTCCACGACATCCAACCCAGCCTCTGCTACCGCAACCCATCGACGACCATTTTTCTCAGGCCTGCACAACCCCCCGCTAGCCGCCGCAAATGCAGCGATTGCGCAGAGCGCTCGGCCTTTGACTCTCCAGCGTGACCGAGAAAGGGATAGAGAGCCGACAATCACGATCGACCGGGCGATCGCGGGCGTATTTCTCGCGCTGTGTCTGATGGTGCTAAAAAAGATCTTCTATCCAGCTGGGGGACCGG
This sequence comes from Cladophialophora bantiana CBS 173.52, assembly GCF_000835475.1. NCBI lineage: Eukaryota > Fungi > Ascomycota > Eurotiomycetes > Chaetothyriales > Herpotrichiellaceae > Cladophialophora > Cladophialophora bantiana. The sequence goes on from NW_015971596.1 coordinate 186,607, forward strand.
GGGGCCGGTATAATGGTGTGGACGAGTTTTATCTCCAGCGAGAGTAAGGGTCCATTTCGTCCGCTTGCTGATGGACACATACTTGGATGCGCATAATTGGAGCTTTGGAACATGTCGGGATCCTGGGATCTTTCTTGGGACCCGGATTATGACCATGATGATGTGGGGTGGTACAGTATCAGGTCAAAGGGCAAGAGCAAGAACAGACTTGCTTCTTGGATTGTCTGCAAGTGTTTTGGCTTTCGAGCACGCAAACAAAGCGAGCAAGCAAGCAGCCTAGATAGAAAGCTCAGCAGATTCCGAGACTAGGGCTCGGATACCTTTTTGTATATATACTGTATGACATTGTAGGAATTCGATGGCCCACGAATTGGAGAGGACGTTCATTTTTCGTCCCTCTTCACGTCAACCCCTTTCTTTGTTGACCTTTGGTCCTGTGCTTTTCTGTGTCGACCTCCCATTGCCGTTCGGAGAGGGTATCATATGGCTGGTGCTGAACAGTTTGGTTCTTCAATCACTCGAAAAAGGACCGGTTTCTCTGGCCGCCTGTTTCATTTTTTTTTTTTTTTTGCCTCGCTACAGAATGGGCTATCCAATATACATATCCTATCCAATCCAATCCAACCGATGTCAGGAGTCCTGTCTTGTCCCGCATTGCGCCTGTGATTGATCCTTTGATACATAGCCACAACCGAACCCCTCCGTGTACGCATGGGTCGTGTATGTATCCAAAGGGATCGAGCGACTCGTAGTAGCCCGGACGAGGTTGCCTGAATAAATACACAAGATGAACACCTTGACCATCTTGTGTCCAGCTCATCTTACTCTGCCTGCACGGTTCCTCCTGATCCAACCCCTCTCCGCGTCATCTTCGTCCTCTCCAATGTCATATCCAACATCCGAGTCGCTGGCTTCATCAGCACTACTGACTTCGAAAGGTTCGTTTTGGTCAAAGTCCCTCTTTTGTCTTCTCTTGCTTTGATCCGTCGTCGAGGACAAGTTGATTTGATTTGGAGGTAGATGCTTCATGGACATGTCGCTGCGGGAATACATGTCGTCGTTCCCAACCCGTGGCACGGTAGTTTCGTGGGTTTCGTTATGATTATTGACATAATCGCGGTCTCGGTCCCGCTCATACCGTTGATACGCATACTCATGATCGCCGCTTCCATCCATAGCTCCTGCATTATGATTATGATCCATCATCGCCGCCAGCCTTTGCTCTTTTCTCTTCGCCGCTTCCTCCTGGGCGGCGATCCATTTCGGGCTGACTTCCCACCGCCATCCATCACCCACTGTATTGCATATTGGCAAAGCCCAGAGTAACCGATTAGGTCCGAACAAGTGACTAAGATTCTGACGCCAGCCAAGATCGAATGCATTAGGCATTTTCTCGGACTCTTGGTCTTCTAGATATTGTGCATATCTTTCACGCTCGCGAGTGGCTTCCATATGGGAGTAAGTCCTTCGCAATGCACGAATGGCGGGCGTGTCGTTGGAATTGGCGTGATGGTGGTGATCATCGGCGGACAGACCTTGACCCTGAGAATATGGGGCTCCATGATGTGTTGTGTTATAGACACTCGGGACGGGCGAAGTATGTTCTTCACCTTCCTCGTACCGTAACGCCCCAGGGACGGCATTGGCGTTCCATTCAAGAAACTGCTCCCCGGCTCGCTGCAACCTTCCAGCAACACCTTCGGAGCTGCGTCTCCTATGGTTCAATCGCTGCTCCTGGCGATTTCGTTCCACGAGAGTTCTGACACCACTCAGATATCTCGTCTTCTCGAGCCTTTCAATGGTAGTTTGGCCCTTCACGCAGAGATAGATGTGCCAACCGGTGAACGCACTCAGTACCAGACCGATGATCCCGGCAATGACGGAAAGGAGTATAATGTTGACAGGTGCCACTTCGTCGAGGTAGCCGCTTTGCTCGAACAATTCCTTCCACATCCACCATGCTGCGTTGATAAAACATACCCAACAGAACAGAGACGTATAGATGAGGAAGAGTACAAAGGCTTTGTAGTTCCGCAGGCCCAGGCAGGTGGACAGCCATGGGCAGTGATGGTCCATCTTCAACACACATCTTTTGCAAGTAGAGCAATGATGCGTCCGGTCAGGCTTCGGAGTATGGCACTTTTTGCAGAATCTGGGCGCACCCGTCGACGAAACCGTGATGGCCTGGATCTGGCTTACGTCGGTATGAGGTTCATGAGTAGGAAGTATTGAGTATCTCCCCTGACTCCTGTCTGAGGACTTCGCCGGAGATTTCAAGGGCGAGCCGGGATCCGTAAAGGCGGCGACCGTATATGACCAGTTCGCCAATGCGTAAAGGGTGATTCCCAACAATGAGATGGCTTGTATCAACCACCAGACATGTTTTGATCTGTGAGATCCAAAGCCAATCGATGCCACCACCCATACAGCCCATGTTGTTATACTATACACAAAAGCAAGAGGGAAGAAAGTGGCTATGGCGCAGCAGGCACGCTCGCATGTCCGGGCGCATGATCGTAAGCGGCGGCGCGAAGGAGTTGGAGGAGGTGAGGAGGACGGACTCGAGTAACGGGGCATGGGAAGACGCGAGGTGGAAAAGATCTATATCAGCGCTGATCGGAGGAGTCGTCGGCGTGCAATCACTCAGGCGGTCGAGTCCAGTGTCGCTGACGAGGGATCATCTCGAGGGAGTCGACTGCATGGTTGCGGCAAGGGAGTGAGGTGAGCAATTCTTTATCCAGGTACGCAGGCTCATGAATCTATAGAAAATAAAAAGAATGGGATTAGAGCCCTCTGTAGTGTCAATGTTGAGGGACTGGGCATACAATACGTGAGGGATGCTTTTACTACTCGGTGTTGACAACAAGAGAAATTCGAAACGGTGCAGGTCAATTCTGGCAGCGGAGTGACGGAGTGACGCGGGCTCAAGGCTCCTGCTCAGCCTTACTCGGCCTCGTGCAGCCTTGTGCTCTCTGCAGTAACATGTTCCGCAGCCTCCACCGTCAGCCTCGCCGCCTCTTCGACCCTCCCATTCCTCCGATATCTTCAGTAATTGCAAAATGTGTAAGCGAGCCACTCGTGTATGAGAGTGCTGATGTTGCATTTCTGTGTCTAAAAGAATGTGGTCATAGTTGGACATCTCATGCAATTCCGCCATGTATTCCGATGCAACCGGTCTCCGCCAACACCACCTGGTTGCTTCTCTAGTCCTTCAATAGGACCCCGTTGCAATTTGCCTCAGCGTCTGCCCATCTTCAGCCCGACTTCACTGGTCCTGTGTTTGCATTCTCCTCCTTCTTTTCTGGATCAACTGGCTCTCTAACCATTACATCCATTCTCAGCTCCTTGCCCGCAGCGCGTTGCAAGTAAATGTTCTTGCGAAGCTCAAAGCCCAACTTGCCATAGATGATGATATTGATATCATGAGAGCTCTCCAGGTAGCAGGGCAGCCCTTCAGCGTCAGCCTGTTCAAGTTAGCCTAGGAATCAGGAAATCTTCAGTGTGCAACCCTTACCATCTTCGTAACATGTTCAATCAGCTTCCGGGCATAACCACGGCCACGTGCCTCAGGTTTGGTACCGATATAGTTCAGATACCAGGAGTTGTTGTCCCTCTCTCCCAAAATTTCCTGCTTAGTATGGTGCAACAGGGGCAGGAACTCATCGAAGAACCGCACCTTTCCTTCCTTGGACAGCTTCCAGCTCAATCGCCACATGCCGCTGCGGAGGATGGTGAACCAGTCATCAATATTCTTGCCTGGTGGCAACCACAAAGCAACGCAATCGAAGTTCTCGCCAACCGTCAAAACCAATCCCTGGAGGCAGTGAGCATAAGTGACATACTCCATGGAGGCTTTGTGTAATTCGAAGCGCTCCTCTTCGGACAGATGCATGCGGTCCGGGGTATCGATGGCGTAGCGGACGATGTTGTCGAGTCGAAACGCCTCAGCCAGACATGCAGCGGCCTGTTTGTACTCGTGGGGAGCGACGACGCGAACTTCGTCTTTGTTCGCGGCGGTCAGGACGACCTTTGCAGCGGTCGGAGTCGGTTTCTCGTGGATGATGGCAGCGTCCAGAATCGGGACAGCAGCACTAGGAAGAGCCATACTGAATGGATTTGTATTTAGCAGCTTCTAGTATTTGACTCTTTCTTTTCTTTTGGTCCTTTCTTTTACTTTAGTCGAAAGGTCAAACATAGTCGGTCAACCTACTCTTGGATTAACCTCGATCAATGGGTCTTGTAGAATGGCCTGTATGCTCGGAACACAGCTGAGCAGTAGAGACAGTATTGCTTCTAAATGGGAAGCGGAGGCTAGGACAAGATGTGCGTAGATCAACCGACATCAGCGTACGATACGTCTGAGGGGTTAAACTTTGCAGAAGAGACGTAGAGATGAATGACTAGGAGAGCAGTATAGATAGTTCTGTTTGATCTTGCGGGTTGCACAAGCGTTTGATGCGTGGCACGACGGGTCGATGGTCGAGCTGAGTATTGAACGTGAGAGCCCTGCCAACGGTTGCTTAGCTTCAAGGTCACGACAGGCAACTGATATGCCGAAATCGACACTTCAGTGATCTTGTACGAGTCCTCGAGGCTGGGAGCAAAGCAGAAGAAGGGCCGAGGTGTCTCCTGGGGAGGAGGACGTGAGTTTATCAACCTGCAAGCTTCCTGGGTGCCACTTGGCGGGAAGGATGTGGTGAGAAGCCAATGGCTAGGGTAGGACGAGGAGGTTAAAGTCGACGTAATTCAGTCAGCACCCACGGCTTGTCGGATTGCTGGAATCAATAGCAATGGCGACTCCCCACGCTATTAATTGTTGGATTGCAGGCCAGACGCTTCACATCAGCAGCTGTGGATGTCAGTCGGTGCCAGGTCTCCCTTCTTGCGGCAGCACGTCTGTACGGTGCTTTGTATCAGCTCCACCCTGTAACCAGTGAGTGGAGGACAAAGGACATGAGCGAGGAGAAAGGGTCACGGGGTCCAACGCTTCGACATGCTCGTTGAGGTTTAGGCAGGAAACTGGGTTGCAGACGGAGTGAGGCGAAAGTTGGGGGCATCCAGGGGCCATGATTGGCTCACCGTCTCGTTCCTTCTTGATCCGAGAGAGCATGGTCCAGGGGATGAGTGGTCAGCCTCCGTGGGATATTTATTGAACTTGATCTTTTCCGCGAACCCGCCCTTGTGACCACCACTCAATTGGGTATAGATGGGCGGTCGAATCGAGCACTGGGTCGGTGGGATAGGAGGCAAAGGATTTGCGCGTATCGAACAAACTTACCGGTAGGGCCCGATGGTATATATATGTCTGTATCTATCATGGCCACCTTGCGAAGAAGATACCGCAAAGGTGCGGTCTGACGCATAGAGGGAACGGCACGCCGCACCACAGGCGACATCGAAGTGCTGAACAAACAATGACCCAGTTGCCGCTGTTCCGACAGGGCCAGCCAGAACGATATGGAGATGGGGGAGCCCACAGCAGCCATAGATAAGATAACCTCCATTTTATAACAAATAAATATCTCCTTCGATAGTAACTCGTCAGTCTTGTATATATTTATTGGATAGACTTGGCACCCCGGTGGAGGTCGAAAACTGAGGATATAAGAGGTCCGACCCAGAGATTGGCCGATATATCCTCTGCATTTTCATGTTCTTGACCTTCTGTGGATGATGCCGTAGATAGTGCCAGCCTGGATCTGGAAAGAGGATACAACACGGTGAGCGACGGTTGAGCAGCGCGATGATTAAATACTCTGCAACAGTCCTGATGCAAGGGAGTGAGACCTGTGGACTAACAACAAAGTGGGTGATTTTGAGCGTTGTGATGAGATTTGGCTCCACGGTTGAGGTCAGTATTGAGTCGACTGGCCTCTGGCCATTAGGCCCAGTTGCCTCACTTGATCTCGACGTGGATGGCTTCGACATCATGCTTATGGGAGGCTACTCCAACATCCTCAATTCCGCTGAAGTCGGTCATTCCGAACAATTCATCCATTCGCTCCAAAGAGATCTTGCCATATTGTTAGCGCTCAGGAGCCCGAAGAGCACATTGGGAAGGCGGCCACTTACCCCTTTGGTCTCGGGCACCAAGAAATATGCTCCTACCGCGATGGTGAAGCAGAAACAGCCGTATATAAAGTATGTGCCATACCCGCCCGCGCCCACAGTATCCAGCATAACGGGGGTAGCCCGAGCAACGGCCAAGTTGAAAACCCATTGCGTTGCCGCAGCATACGATACGATTAATCCTCGGAGTCGTTGAGTGCTAATTTCCGAGGAATAGATCCCTGTGGAGAAGTTTTAGCATAACCCACGGCCTGTTAAGACAGTAGACTTACAACAAACAGGGCCCCAGCCAAATTGAAAGGCTGCAGCATAGAGATAGACCATGACCAACGCCGCATATCCCGCGCCGGATATGGGAGCACCTTTCTTCGGGGCGTCAAACCGGACGAAAAAGCCCAAGTAGAACATACAGAACCACATGAATAGTCCCGTCCAGACCAAGGACCATCTGCGACCAAGAGTATCGGCAAGGAAAGTGATGAAGATGGCGCAGGAGCTCATCTTAACAATGCCGTAAACCCCAGTAGCGAACAGGCTCTGTGTGTTTCCGGTCACGCCGAGATCGGTGAAGATGGTTGGGGCGTAATAGTTCTGCAATCGCGTTAGCCTGCCCCGGTCGTATTGGTAGACCCAAAACACCTACGATGGCATTAGTTCCAGTCCATTGTTGGGCAGTCATGAGTGCGATCGCCATGATAGATCGTCTGCGATTGCCGGGGATTGTCCACGCTTCCTTTGTCAATGCCCAGTAACTGTTGCCACCGGCACGACCCCTCTCAGCTTCCAACTGAGTCTGCATTTCGAGAAGCTCAGCTTGGACGTAGGGATGTGTAGGTGGTAGATTCCGAACTTTCGCAAGAATTCTGGAGGCATCATCCCAGTTGTCTTGGGAAGCAAGCCACCGAGGGCTCTCGGGACAGAATAAGATGGAGATGAAGAGGAGGAATGGAGGCAGGGACTGCATCGACAGAGGGACTATCCAGGTAGCATGGCCTTTCAAGTGAAGAAGGCTGCCATAGTTGATGAAAAAAGCCACCATGGCACCCATGGTTTCGAAAAGTTGATAGAATCCGACGAGCAGACCTCGAATACCACGGGGCGCATTCTCAGCAACGTAGGTAGGTGCGACCATGGTGGCTCCGCCGAGACCCAAACCTTCAACGAATCTGATACTGTTAGTTTCCAGCGCCAATTGGTAGAGCCTCCATTGCCGACGTACCGTCCAATGTAGAAGCAGGATAAATGCCCGTATGAGAGGGCCTGAAGAAGACCACCGACGAAAGCGAACGACGCAACAGTATAAATGGTAATCTTTCGACCCCATTTGTCGGCCAATGGATTGGCAGCGAGGGCACCGACGATGGCCCCTGCTTGCATGACCGATACCAAGTTGGCTGAGAGATTGGACTGGGCGATCTTCGACTTGTGTGTGAGTCCGAATTCGCTTGCAACATGTCAGTTGTCATCACAGCAAGTTGTAGAGGGCATTTCTATACTCTTTGAAATCGGGTAATGTCAAAACCCCTCCAATGATACCAATATCCATGCCAAAGAGTGTCCCTCCAAAACAAGCCTGGTTGATCTCAGTAAGAATCATTTGACCGTGTACAACTGTCATGACTTACGGCTGCCGCCAAAGCGAAAACTCTCCAGTTGTAGACCTCTGGAGGGTCCAACTTGACCGCATCATTGTGGACGATTCTTCTGAGGAACGACATAGCAGCCAGATGAAAGGTGGTGTCCGGATAGTCCGAGTAGCTGAGCAGTCAAGGCTGGAGGACAGGACGAGCGCGGGCGCGAGGAGGACAGGATTAAATGGCACCCTCGATCGGCATTCTCAAGCTGCCACATGTTGGACAAGGATTCTCTTCAAGCGGAGGGACAGTGTCGATTCACTGCCGTGTCAGCGGATCTCCATCTCTACCTGGGGAGAGACACTGGAGACTCCATAGCACATGGGGCAAAAACAACGGGTCTTTGCACCGAGCGTGCCCTGATGGATTGATAGAGGCCGGGCATTTGCCAGATGTCGAATGGTTCAGCCGTTGGAGCGCCACCTAGTCGCGAACACCAGTCTAGATGAAGACAAGATGTGCAAGCATTGACAAGCATTGGACGTCGTATGGTAGAGTGCCGGCCTGCTGTAACGTTCTGTCGCCACTCTGGGTGAGCTGTAGGTGTCATTAAACTGCGGGGATAGGCTGGGCAACGAGCTGTCTCCAAGACCGGTCGGCGTTTTCAGCCTGAAATCAGGTTGTTGCAGATGTGATTCTGGGGGAGCTGGAAGGAGCTGGGGGGATACGGAATCCCTTCACCAGTTCCAACACGGATGTGATGCGGAGAGAGGCCGGAAAGATGCTTAACTCGAGGTCGACACTCCACCTGGGGTACAGGCAGTACGGGACGACGGCAATCCATCCGCAAATTCTGGATAATTTGTGGTTAAATGGCGAAGGCTGGGGCAAAGCAGGATGTCCAACGATTCCATCAGCCTTCGGTACAATCATCTGCCGAGTAGAGAGTACAGCCCAGTCTGGTGCAGGGTGTACTCCGTCACCAGTGCACAGCTTTGCTTTGACTGAGCGAGGGATGCCAGCTGTCGAACCATCCGACATGAGAGGGGGAGAGTCATCGTGATACCTCACCTAAAACAAGATTATATATCCGCAGAAGGAAGCTTCGGAGCCGTAGCCTCCTTCAGCGTTGGAGAAGTATTATATCATCTCTCCCTTCCCGTATCGTCCCAAAGCTCCCAGGTGATGTGATATTGCCTATACCATTCTGTTTCTCAGCCAGTCTGGAATTTGTGGTCGTTGCATCCAGCTTTCTTGCCACTTCCTCCTATAGTTCGAAACATTTGATGGCATAGCAAACACGCCAGTCGCTACCCAAACGCCCGCATTTGCAGCTATATCCATCGCCAGGCTGGGTAGGACGGATCTGCTCTCCATCAGGTTACTGTTCGCGTCCTCGTCCAGCACACAGCCAGCACGAGCTCCGGGTTGGTGCAGCTCAACAATGCCAACAGCACCACCTCGAGTCACAGCAACAGCCTCCCCATTGTCTGCTTGTCTTCCTTCAGAATTTTCTGCGTCCATCTGCTGTAACTCGCGATCGTCTTTCTCTGAGACACCGTTCAGGGCAAAGGCGCCTTCGCTCGTCTTCAAGGTTCTGCTGCCTGCCCTGATATGGTGTACGCGGAGATGCCAATTCGGTGTGGCTTCGGTTGGAGGAAGCAGATAGGTCTCGACTTTAGTGTCGGCCCACGGTTTCCACTCAGAAATCAACACTGGCGTACCATCGACAGTCTCCAGCCTTGCATTGAGTGGCTTCCTCCGCACCTTCCACGACTCGCCTTGATCGTCTGAGACTGCGAGGATATTGTCGCCCCCGATGGCTTCCACAAAGTAGCCGCCGGTGGGGACAGAATATCCGAATGCCGTGCTGTATGCAAATTTTCCGTATTTGCTCTCCGCAGCTCTCATTGGGTAGTGGCACGTCTGCCCCGAAGACAAGAGAAAAGTATGTCCTCCTTTTCTCACCATAATGTGTTTGGGATGCTTCAACGCCACAATATGGGGTATTGAGTGGGAGGGATATGGGTCTTCTCTGCACTGCCAGAACTCATGAGACTCAGGTAAGGCCAACACCGCAAAAGAGAGCATGAACCAGTAGGTCGAGCCGGGTGAATTGTAGTTTTCAGATATAAATTGGTTGGGATAGCCATAGCCGATGGTCAATATCCCTGCTCCATTGAGTGTGTCCTTTTGTTGAGACCAGTAACGCAGATTGCGCAGGAGAATACCTTTGATCACTCCCCAACTCAGAGGTGGCTCGAGGTCTAGATCTGCAAAAGCAACAGCCGCCCAGAAGCCGGCCATTGCAAACCGATAGGTGAGAGAACGGCCAAAGGTCATCGCTCGACCTGACACAGTTAGTTACAAAGCCTCCGTTTCTACAGGGACATCCTGACCTTGCTCGTCAAAGTAGTGGAGGAAATCCTTCGCGTACATTCTCGCTCGATCTCTGTATATGTCTGCCCTTTTTGGATCCCGATCACCGTTTAGCTTTGCATACAGCAATTGAAGGTACTGAATTGCAAATGAACCAGAGTAGTAGTCCATCTGAAGCGTGTCAGGCGGACCGTCGTTGCTCCAACCACCAGACAAATGGAAAGTGTCAAGGTGGTTGAGGTCGGCTTCGAGTCGCTCGGCATCATACTCTGCACCATTCTTCATCAATGCTAGGTTAGCAAAGACACGAAACCAGAGCCAATTTGTGTTCGGCATCTCCTTCTTGTTGATATCTAGCCATCTCCGAACATTCTCGCGCTCTTTCTCATTCAGCGGCTTCCAGAAATGGCCCGGAGCGACGCAGAGCGCAAAGCCGAGAGGACACATTTCGACCATTCTTTGGTCCAAATCCTTCGACCAGCCCCAGAATTCGGGATGATCAGGATTTGTCCCATTTCTTATTCCTTCCAACCAGAGCTCAGAACCCTCGAACGACTCACCACCAGCGAGCAAGGCTCCAAGACCCCACATGGGTCGTGTAAAGCCTTCGAGCTGCGCACCTGCTTCGTCATAGCGAGTTGCTGTAGCCCCGAGTCGAAGCCTTGTCTTCCCAGGTGAAAAGAAAGGTAGCAGAGGGTTCAAAAGTGATTTGCACGCTTGGACAATCTCAGACCGGGTAGCGAGGGCGCTATTCAGAGATGTGAAGAAAGGTGGTGATGTCCCAGCGGCCATGGTCCCGGGTTATGAAGTGTGCGCCCTAGACAGTTGATGACCGGGTCTATTGATGTCGTCTATCTGCCTCTACTCTGTACCATATACCGGAAAAGCCCAGAGCCTTCAGGTAAATAGAGGCTCATGATTCCCTGGGCTTATATTGATTGAATGCAAGGTCCGCCGAGCGTTCCCGTGGAAGATAACTTACCAAATGACGTCGACACAACTCGTGTCGCTTGCTTGCCGGTCTCATACTGTCACAACCCAGACGTCGGGACCTTAGTCACTGGAATTTAGCCGCAAAGCAGGAAAGACGTGGCAAGAAAGTATGGCTTCAGTGGGTACGTTGGCGGGGCTGTGATGGGCTTTTGCAATTTGGAGTCAATTGCCTCCTTACTCAAGGCCATCTCTCCGAGCTCGAGCAATATCTCCCCATAGTTCGTTCCGTTCCATGTGCATTGATCATGCTAAAAGCTCGCATTCATGAACTCCTTGGGCCACCAATCAGTGACCTAGAATTTCCATGTCTCATATCATTGTACTGTACAATGTCCTGTTGGTTCCCTTTCCCGCCATGTTGCAGACGACCCCGTCCAGACCCAGTGAAACCCTTGCTTGGCTCTCCTTCACCCGTCCAAAATTGCCCAGGTATTATCATCGACCGTCGTGAATATCTTGCCGGCAGCCACAAGTTCTTCAGCGCCCTTGTACACTTCACTTGTTGACAGACCCATTGTAGCGGCAATCATCTGAACGTGCAAACCCTCGTTGCTCTGTGGAGTATTCTTCAGGGTCGCGAATATCCTCCGTGCCAGCGGCGAGCATTGGCTGAGTTGTCCATCTGTTGCACCGGCGAAGTCTTGACGCATTCCATTCCCCATCATTCTAGGTGCTACCGCATCTCTTTGCTGTCCGTTCGACTGCGCGGTTGCTGGTCCTCTCGTGAAGAACAGGTGTACAGCGGTTGCTTCGAGCAAATGGTAATTTATCTCGTTGTAATCTGTTATAGGACGAATAATATGTGCCCCGACATGTCTCTTGTTGTTGAATGCCTTTAATCTCCCCCATACTCGACAATATCCGTCTTCCACCAATTTGGGTTTATTTGAGTCAAGATCCATCTTCTCTGCGTGGGTTGACTCCCCGTCAATCCATTGCTTTGCTTCGATGAGACCTGTTCCGTCATCGATTTTGTAGGTTATGTTCGTTGGTTGGGTGCTTATACTGCGGATCTGGCCCACGAATGTGACCTGCAAGAGATATCATTAGTCTCATCTTCGCAGGATCCCCTGTAAGCTTGATCTACCTGACTGAACGGCTCTCCATCACACCGAAAATCAGCATCTGGATGGGGTTGTTCTGCGTCGAGAATTTGTTTGATGGTCATCGGTCGGACAGTGTCTCTCCCATAACCTCCCTGAAGGCAACCGATTAATTTTGGATATAAGTCTGAAATAATGTCCATGGGCTTACCCTTCCAGCAGCAGGGCTACTCTGCGGCTCTCCAGCCACGAAGCCGCCACCATCTGCACCACCGTGGGCGCCGTAGGTGGTATACTGATTGTCGTAGCCGTAATCTGAGAGTGTTAGAGATCTTCTCAGCTCATTGAACCCTGGTCTACATACTCATTGTGTTGTATTCAGGATGCTCAAGGCGTGGAATGTAGTGCGAAAAAACTCCTCGAGAACTGATTGATTCCAAACACCGACGCGTTCTAAACGCGTAAAGTGACTTGCTCCGGGGTGCATATATGATCAACCGTAGCAGCCCCTCTACAGGTGAGTATAGCAGTTTCTGACGTAAATCACAAATTTAACATTTAGATTCACCAGACGCAGGCAAACCCACACTTTGCCTCCGTGAGTGCGGCGACTGGAGATGGCGCAATCTCTTAGGGATATCCCTAGGTAATCCCAATTCTTACAGAACTGAGAGATCTAAGATGCCTCCTAGATTGGGCTCGCCTGCCCATTCGGAGAATGAATTTGACATCGGCAGCGCATTGTTCGGAGGAGACACCGAAATTAATCACGACAGCCCAGACAACCACAATGGGGGCCTGCAAGGAGAAGACTTGGATATCATGGCAGAGGAATCTGAGGTTGATGAAGCGGCTATTATCGCCGCTCAACAAGCCGCATCGAATCGCAAAGGAGCCAATCTGAAGGGGCGGACTGTGAAAAAAGGTGGTGGCTTTCAAGCCATGGGTCTCAATGCCAATCTGCTGAAGGCCATAACGAGGAAAGGCTTCTCTGTCCCTACGCCTATTCAGCGCAAGACAATTCCTCTCCTCCTCGGCGAAAAGGACGTGGTTGGTATGGCAAGAACTGGATCTGGAAAGACCGCAGCCTTTGTCATTCCTATGATTGAAAAGCTCAAGGTACACAGCACGAAAGTCGGAGCTAGGGCTTTGGTTCTGGCTCCATCTAGGGAGCTGGCTTTGCAGACATTACAAGTGGTTAAGGAGCTTGGCAGGGGCACGGATCTCCGGTCAATCCTCCTTGTAGGAGGTGACAGCTTGGAGGACCAGTTTTCTGCCATGTCCAACAACCCGGATATCATCATTGCCACCCCGGGCAGATTCCTCCATCTCAAAGTCGAAATGAATCTGGATCTCCTGAGCATCAAATATGTTGTTTTCGACGAGGCTGATCGACTCTTCGAAATGGGATTTGCGGCCCAACTAACAGAGATTCTCCACGCCTTGCCTGCATCACGTCAAACTTTGCTTTTTTCTGCTACTTTGCCAAAATCATTGGTTGACTTCGCCAGAGCAGGATTGCAGGAACCCATGTTGGTCAGGCTTGATGCAGACAGCAAGATCTCTCCCGATCTGCAAAGTGCATTCTTCACTTTGAAGTCATCTGAGAAAGAAGGTGCCCTGCTTCATATCCTCCAAGAAATCGTCAAAATGCCCACCAGGTCCCAGTTAATCACGTCAACCATGGCTTCTCGCACGGCAGACAAATCGAACAACAAGAAGAGGAAACGCCAGGAAACAGAAGAGAACTGCAGGAACACATCTGGCCCCAATCCATATTCAACCATAGTCTTCACTGCCACGAAGCACCACGTTGAATATATCGCAAGCCTACTCCGTCTAGCGGGCTACGCCGTCTCCTACGTCTACGGCTCGCTCGACCAAACTGCCCGAAAATCCCAGGTTCACGCTTTTCGAAGCGGTCAGACGAATATTCTTGTCGTCACTGATGTTGCAGCCCGGGGTATCGATATTCCCGTGTTGGCAAATGTGATTAACTATGATTTCCCCTCACAACCCAAAATATTTGTTCATCGTGTGGGACGGACTGCTCGAGCAGGCCAGAGAGGCTGGAGCTACAGTCTTGTCAGAGACGCTGATGCACCATATCTACTGGATCTGCAACTCTTCCTCGGTCGGAAATTGGTCCTTGGCCGAGCAGCAAGCAGTGATATCGTGAACTTTGCACAGGATGTCGTGGTGGGTAGCTTTCGACGGGAGCAAATCCAGACGAGTTGCGAATGGGTGACAAAGACATTAGAAAGCGATTCCGATCTTTCGGCTCTCCGAAACGTGGCATTGAAGGGCGAGAAGCTATATCAGCGTACCAGGAACTCCGCTTCCTCAGAAAGTGCGAAGAGGTCGAAAGAAATTGTGTCGTCACCATCGTGGTCAGAACTACACTCCTTGTTCAACGATGAAACAGATGACGTGGAAGTCGAAAGAGAGAAAATGCTCGCACGAGTAGGCGGGTTCCGACCTCAAGAATCGATCTTTGAGATTGGCGCTCGGCGTGGTGGGCGAAAGAACAACGAGGATGCGGTGGACGCAATACGAAAGATCCGATCCGGCTTTGAGTCTAGGAAGCAGAAGATTGCAGATATGGTTCAAGCACGGACAGAAGTTGATGATGACGCCCCCGCCCAAACTGGCAGTACGCACGGGCACGGCCCAGTCGACGAAGACGCTGAGCCAGATTCCATTGACGACGGAAACGGCGTCGACGGTATGTCCGAAGCCTCTTTAACCGACCTAGAAATCACCTTCTCTCAACCATACTCAAAGAAATCTAAACCGTCAAAATCATCAAAGGCGGGATTGCGCAAAACGGATGAAGACTTTCGTGACCCTGAGAATTTCATGTCATATCACCCCACCACTCACGATCTTACTTCCGACCGCGCCTACGGCGTTCACTCTGGCTCTAACACCAATGCCAGCGCTGGCTTTGTGGAATCTGCACGTACGGCCACCATGGATCTCGGTACGGATGAATCTTCTAAGACATTTGGCGAGAATAGAGGGATTATGCGGTGGGATAAGAGGCATAAAAAGTACGTGAGACGCGATAATGATGAGGATGGATCCAAGACCGGCAAAAGGCTTGTAAAGGGCGAGTCTGGAGTCAAGATTGCGGCGAGTTTTAGAAGCGGGCGTTTTGAAAGGTGGATGAAGGCCAACCGAATGAGTAGGCTGGGGAGAATCGGTGAGGAGGAGAAAACCTTCAACATCAACACTAGCATTTTAGGTATTGGCGGTGCGAGGGGAAAGAAATTCCAGCATAGATCGCAGAAGACACCGAAACAGCCGGATAAGTTGAGAGGGGATTATGAGAAACAAGTGAAAAAGGTCAAGGGCGCGAAAGGGAGAGAAGAACAGTCCGCTGGCAAGGCTAAAGGAGAGCTGAGAAACGTGGACCGGATGGTCAAGGAGAGGAGGTTGAAAGAGAAGAGAAGGGAGAAGAACGCACGGCCGCGGCGACGAAAGGTCTGAGGAACATTAAACTGGAATTAGTGGCTGTGACTGAGCATGTGAGGCTCATAGATGATGATAGCTAAGACGATAGGGTTGGCATGGTTGTTGAGCAGCTTTATTACGAGGCTGAGAAGCCAAAGAAAGGGATAAGGCTGACCGTGCTGTAGCTCTTGGCAGCTAGAACGAGAAATCAAACAGTCCCCATTCCCACCGTTTCCCAACTGTTCACGCCACGTAGGTACCTATCAACAGCACGGGGGCATATCCCTTCTGATATTAGAGCAAGCTGCACTAACCGCAATAGGCGGTGGCTCTAGCTGGTATTAATATTCTCTAAGACGGCGAAAGAAGCACCCGCACGGAGTAATCCTGCAAGCAACACCCTAGCAGTCAGCAACGGGCCAAAGCAAAAATTTCGTCGTACTGCAGCGCTACATACCACCATGCAAAGCGAGGAAGAATAGAGAAGAAACCAAATCTCCTTACATTCGATTTCGGTACGAGACGACGGTGCAATTGCCAGAAGAAGAAATCCTACAGTACGTCAAGCTATGAATCGCAAGCAGCGGCGGGCCAAGGAGACAGCGGACAAAGCGATCACAAGCGCGGGTGACATCCCGCTCGCACAACCGGACAGGACCACGACTCCGACGGGGGGAGGACACGGCCGAGAGGGAAAGACGAAGACGCTGCTCGAAATCGCCGCCGAGCGACAAGCTCAACTAGGGGCCGGCACGAAGGGTATTGATGCCCGCTCGATCAGGCCGGAGAACATCGTGCAGGTGAAGATCGGGAAGGGGGGAGAAATCATCCCGGAGCAGCCGGGCTCGTCGGGGGCCGTGTCGTCGCTATCATCAACACTACAGGAGCCCGAATATCCCTGGCTCGACACGCTGCTCCTCTCGTCGTCACTCAGCGCTGTGCACTTCACCCTCTCGGTGCTCGCCATGCACCAGTACGCCGAACAGGTCCGGTTCCGGCCGTTGATCATGCAGACCGTCTTTGTCGCGTTCCCCACGCTCGCCGTCTTCATCGCGCTCTTTCGCGGGTACCTTCTCCCTGCATCGGTCGCGAATGTCCCGACCTCTGTGAAGAACGGGATTGTCCTTCTCCGCTCAGTGGTCTATTTGGCCACGGCGAACGTGGCCGGATGCTATTTGATCCAATTGACGAACGACAAGGGATACTATGCGGTCATGAAGGACGCGCCGGGAGTAGGCACCATCTGGGTCTGGGCGGTTCTGGAAATGGGATTGTTGGGTGCACTGGCTGGAGTGGTTGGGCCAGGGATTTATGCTTGGTGGTTTGGGTATGGGATTTGGTGATTAATATAGAGGAGGAAAGCGATGCGATTGATGCCAATCGTGGGTTCTAAACGAAGTCCAGGTGGCTAAGAGACTGGGGTTTGTCACACTGACTGACATGTCCGTGTCGATGCCCCGGAGATGGCGGAGAAGCTGAGAAATGTTCCCCTCTGTGTGACAGAGACATGTGGAAAAGTTGCCTTGGGCTGGAGGTAACAAGGACAAGGCCTGCCGCGGAAGCCCTTGAAACGTGCTCTTCAAGGTAGCGTAGAAGGGGTCGGAGAGGGGGGCGCCAAGGTTCTTCTAGAATCCACCTGGCCGTCTGGTTCGGAATCACGACATAATAGTCCCAGCTGATGGAAAATATGGACGACCTGCTGCTCCCAGAATTGCGCCGAATCCATGTATGGACTTCGGGCCGCCACAGTGCCCATTTCGCGGGTCTGACTGGTGCCGGAGAAGCCCGACGGTACCGATGGAGTGAAATATTGAAATTTTCTGTGTTGCAAAAAAGTGGTACGAACAAATAGTTGGGGACTCGTTGGCCCAAATAGAGCATCACAGAAGGATTTTCCAGTGGATTCTATCGAATAATCATGGAGTAATAATGGCCCAAAAACAGTGGTGACAGCAGAGTGAGATCCAGCGGAAGTCTTTGTCCGTCGACACGTGGAAAAATTTTCTGTAGCAAGGCGCGCCCACCGGACAAAATGGCGACATGGTCTGAGTCAGTCCAGGAATGTCACCTTAGGGGGTATTCACCGTCTGTTTCTAGCACCTCGCAATGGCTGTGTATGCATTCATCCAAACAGGGGACACACAATCTCGCTCAGGTCCTGTCTCTTTCAAAAAGCCCACTTGAATGCTCCGTGTGATCCGCGCATCCCAGGCAAAGTTTGGGGATCGAAACTTTGCGGCCAAGTCAAGGGAGGAGTGATGTCGAAGGGAAGCGAAAGAATCGATCAAGTTCTCGTCCAGGTTTGCGGGGTACAGCAAGAGTGGCGTTTTCTGGGTGGGATTATTGGATCCTTGCTGGTCTGGGAACTTGGAAGCGATTTGCTTGAGACAATGGTGGGGTTGTTGGCGGACCTCGTACGATGGTTTGGTCCTGTACCTTGCCTGGAGGAAGTCAGCTGGCCCGGGAATCACAAGGATACCAACAAAGAAGTTGACTCTGGCGCTGGGATTGCGTGTTTACCGAGAGACAACTGCTCCAATCGGCGATGGAACTGCGCTGTTTGGCGGAACAAGTCTCCCAGAGAGAAGGGTGAGAAGTGTCGGCGGTGGTTGGTGATGTCAGCTTTGGTTCAACCATCCATGATCTCTTGAAGAGGCCAAATGGTGAAATAATGCAGGCGGTGGTCCACTGTCGTACCAGCAGTGGCATGAGAAAAGAGGACAGGAGAGAAGAGTTGCAGTAGTTGCGGATGGTGAGTTGACTTTGCCCTGATCGAGTTTCCATTATTCATAGCGATCCTCTTTGGGTCTCCGAGCGCCCAACGCGGCTGAACATACAAAGACTGGCGCGTGTGGCTCATGACTTGAGAAAAAAAAAATATTTCTCTCGCAGTCCCTCGTTCAGTCTTCCCCAAGTTTCTTTCGCTCCCTCACCCCAGAAAGTTGAAGTGGTATATCACCAGATCGAGTCGGAGGACATCGAAGCGCGCATCAAATATTCCATCGAGCCACCCGCACATCCCCCGGACATTTGGCGGCGACAAGACTTTTAGGGGCAAGTCGCGTGGGCACATGTGCCTATGGTGCCTGTAGGTGTTTGGGTCTAGTTAAAGGCGCCCACTGAAAGCTGGTTCTTCCCTCGCCGTCGGCCTCCCCCCCCAGAGGCCCTAAACCACCTCGCTACCGCGTCCCCCACCTCCCCCGGTCTCGCCTATTCGCCAATTCCTGCCCGCTGCGTCACCCAACTGCTTAGTACAACTATTTTTTTCGTGTCTTAGTAACAGCATCATGCCATCGCGCATTCAAATTCACCACGGCACCTCAGCCTCCTCTCCACGACAGGCTCCCAGTACTGTCAACGACGTTGTCAATGCCCTTCACCGCAAATTGACTGCCAATCACCTCGAAATCTCCTCCAACCCACCTTCAAGAAGACCCTCTTTCTCAATGGATTCGCTACTCCATCCCAAGAAAGACAAGAAGCATGATGAAGGCAAAGATCGCGACTCACGAAACCAGAAGCGTCTGTCGCTGGCTGGCCGCCATGCCAGCAAATCCAAAGACAGAATATCCAGTCACTCTCCAAGAGTTGTGGCCGCTCAGCCGGGCCGATTTGAAATGGTCATAGAGTCACCTCCTCTGGTGCTGTACGGCACTCCTACCACCTCCACTGGTGCATTGCTCTCGGGTCGACTGAAATTGCTCATTGACGATCCGACCCGTGAGGTCCGTCTGGAGAAGTTTGCCATGGTGCTGCAGGCGACCATTATTACCAAGAAGCCCGTGGGCAAAGACTGCAAGGATTGTAGTGAGAAAGTCGACGACATCAAGAAGTGGGAGTTTCTCTCCGAGCCGAAGACCTTTTATGCGGACGAAGACAACCAATTCCCTTACTCATATCTTTTCCCTGGTCATCTGCCTGCGTCCACACAGTCCCAGCTGGCCGCAATCCAGTACTCCCTCGTGGCTACGGCAACTACTTCTCACGGTGAGAAGATCGTCCTGAGTCATCCACTCAACCTTCAGCGAGCAATCCAGCCCGGCCCTGACAAGTCAAGCATCCGGATCTTCCCTCCGACCAATCTCACTGGCCGCGTTCAGCTACCTCCCATCGTCCATCCCATTGGTGTCTTCCCAGTCACCATGTCGATGAGCGGTGTTGTCGAAAAAAGAGCCGAAAGCCAGGTTCGATGGCGGTTGAGGAAGATGGCTTGGCGGATTGAAGAGCACTCCAAGGTCATCTCAACCCCGTGCGCAAAGCACGCTCACAAGGTCAGCGAAGGGAAATCAATTTTACATTCGGAAACAAGAGTGCTGGGAAGTGACGAGTTGAAAGGCGGCTGGAAGACCGATTTCGACACTATTGGAGGGGAGATCAACATGGAGTTCGAAGCGTCTCTGGCTACAAAATCGCATCACAAGGCCAGCTGTGACGTCGAGTCTGCCACAGGGATTGAAGTCAAGCACAACCTGGTACTCGAATTGATCGTCGCCGAAGAATTTTGCCCGAACAAGAATCCCTCCTTGGTCACTCCCACTGGTGCCGCGCGTGTGTTAAGAATGCAGTTCGGCTTGGTTGTCACCGAGCGTGCAGGCATGGGCATCAGCTGGGACGAAGAAATGCCGCCTGTCTACGAAGATGTTCCTCCAAGTCCACCCGGCTATGGCAGCTCGGATAGAAATGACGGAGCATGGGGCGGCGCCGTTATGGAAGACTACGACGGCCCGGAGCTGGAATATGAAGACCTCGAAACAATGCACAGTCATAATCCCCATGCGCCGCCATCGCCGCGTACCAGCAACGCGGGCCTCCCCATGCGCGACCGACCCCACCATATGACAAGAGATAGTTCCAGCGGTGAGGGACCGTCGAGGCGACTCAGTCCTGTGAGAAGACCCCTGGCGGGGTTAACGAATGATGAGTTGGGTGCGGAACCGCCTCAGTATGCGCTGCGACCAACGGGCGAGTCTCAGGATCAGCAACACAACGGTCCAGTTGAAGATTATGGTGAAGGGACTTCGTCGAATGCGCAACGGGGATAAAAAAAGAGAAGTTTGACAGGAACTGGGACGACAGCGAGTAGATCTCGCACCGCGATCTATCATTATTGATTCACCGGCGTGCTACACATTTCGACTCTGACGATACGAATTGGAACGAAACGAAACGAACAATTTTTATTCTCGTCACTTTTACGGGGCACAGCTTACGGGCGGCTACTTGTTTCTGGACGTTTTTTTTCGATACGCAGAAAGCATTACTGATACCCAGCATGGTTCAACAGCGACAGCGAGCATTTTTTAATTAAAGGGACACGCGGACCCAAAACATTGCAGCGTGCGTGCATGTGTGGTATGATCATTGATCAAAATTATGGGTGTGATGGGGTTTCATTGAGGGTTCTCTACTCTTGTCGTACTATCAGAAAAAGTTGCAAGGCTGCAGCGGCGGCAGCAGGAGCACCTGTGGCTACCTAGGATGCGTCTTGCCTTTTTCCCCCTCCCCTTTACATCATTGCCGGACACTTATATAGTGTGGCTTTTAAGAGCTTCTCGCCACAAGGAACGAGGCTGTGGGGCCGCGAGGTTGCATCGCGTTTTTCTTATGACGTCCAGCGACCGGGAAAAAATCGACCTGGACTCTTTGCTCGAGCAGAACAGAGCATTATCATAAGTATGACGAAAAATAGACTTTGGATCAATTCTTTCACTCTACTTGAATTTCGTCCGCCTCCGAGGGCCCAAGGGTTTGGCTCGTTTCTCCTAATGATTCGCCGCTTTGGTATCTCTGGTATCTTTCGCGATTGTGATATATGTAGATCAAGGGGGATGGGGAAAAATTATATACTAAAAAAGGCGGTCATGGCATCATATGGACGGGGAGAATGTTTTGCGGGCGGGAACTTTCTCCCGAGTCGCTCGATGCGTGCGATGAATATCCAGGATCCTCGCCTCTTGGATGGTCTGTACTGAGCGTGCTAATAGATAGCGAGGGAGCTGTTAGTTGCTGTACCGTACTGTGACTAATTGGTATGATGTGCGAGGATGATGATCAACTCGAACTCGAATTTGAACTTGAATTGGTGCTGCATTACTGTTGTCATTCCTTCTCCTGGCCTGTCTCTGTCTCCTTGTCGGCGCCGTCGCTGTCACCGTCAACCGTCCCAAACTAGCCAGATAGATGATACTTATGAGTCCAAAGACGCCCAGGACCACCGGTGGTCGCTGACTGTGTCAATGTAGTATCCCATAGATAAGCATCGGTATGTAAATAGCACATCGTTCACCCGCGCTAGTGTAGATCATTTGTCCATTATTTCCCTCACGCAACGAACAGGCTCATTCATCCACGTCTCTAGGATCGTGCTGTGACCACCACTCGTCATACTCCTCAGGCGTCATGGTCAGGAACTCGGTCGGCCGGGTGATGGGGACCAGCGACTCGCCTCTCTTGGCAAAATCCTCGATTCTCTTCCTCGTCTGTTCCCGGCTCTTGTTGACGCTGTAGATCTTGACCCGGTGGCACGACGACGTCACATGGAGACCCCAATTCCACGAGTTCCGCACCTCGAGGGGCTGCGTGTTGAGGCTATTGTCCCAGCAACGCACCACGATCTCGATCCATCCCTCGACATCGCAAGGTAGGTCGTACTCCCAGGTACGCCACGCCCACTTGTGTTTAGTCGAGAGGTTTTCGTTGGGCACCGAATACCACGAGAAGCCGCCGTCGGCAGAGAGCTCAACCCGCTCAGGCCAGCGACCGCCGCCCGAGTAGGCCCAGCCCTTGCATGCAATCTTGCCTTCGTGCACCACGACCTGCTTGGCCCAGGGTGACATGATGGCGCTGGAGACGGGCATTTCTTGGATCTGGATCCCCATCACCGGCAGCTGGTTATGCTTGCCCACCTGCTGGTTGAAGTACAGGTACTCCTTGCTCTGCACCGGGGCACGGGTGGGATGGGGAAGCGCCCGAATGCGGTACACCCATTTCACGGAGCGGGCCCCAATGTAGCCCATGACAACCATGCGGACAGGATATCCATGGATCTTGGGGAGTGGCTCACCGTTCATTTCCCAGGCGAGTATGACCTCGTTGGCCTTGACTTTCGACCAGGGCACGCTGACCAGGTAATTCATCACCTCGTTCTGCTTGAAGTAGGTGTCCGCCCCGTGGAACTCGAGGTGCTTGCCGCCGTCGGCCATGCCGCCACACTGCTTGATGACCTTTTTGAGCGAGACGCCCACATAGCGAGCCGTGCCGATCGCTCCTTCCGCCCAGGGTGCATTGATCATCTCGTCACCTTCGCCTGCATACATCTGAATCTGTTCGATACGACGCGTGCCGCTGCATTGGATGGTCACGAGTTTCTCCATGCGCGGGAAGATTTCTTCGTTCTGCAAGTCCTTCAACGTAAAAGTACGGGGATGCCTGACCAGACCGTCGAGTCGAAGCTCCCACGCGTCCGCTTCAATATCTGGAATCCCCCCGTGGTTTCTGATGAAATGCAAGGGGTTTGGAGTGACGGGTTTGGCGGTGACCAGACGTTTAGGGGGCTCGCCGTTGTAGGGGAACTGCAAGAGGTGGAGCATTTCCGGGTGCTTCTCTTGGATGACTCGAAGCCAGGATTCTTCAGGGACTGCGGTCAGGGGCCCTCCAATGGCCTTATGCCACTGTTTCCAGCGGACACCTTCCAGAACAGGATTCGTGTCCGGAATAGGACCGAGCTGGAACTCCGGTGGAGGAGGGAATTTGTGAGTGATCATGATCTTGTGCGCAATCGCCTTCTTCTCAGGATACTGTTCCCATTCGATATAGCTGGCGCCTCCTGTTAGTAGAGCAAATTTTGGGGCAGAAATTGGGTTCCAAGTATCTCACCCGCGCCATCCTTCGCGTTCCTCGGCAAATACCACATTTGGATCGATATCCTCTTTTTCAAGGTACTCTCGAGCCTCCTCAACCTCCTTGATGACTTCTTCATCGAGTGCTACCTCTTCGATATATTGGCCCACCTGGAGAGTCTGGTCGCGGATGGGCAGCTCGGCGGCCGCGAGACCCTGCTCGAGCTTCCATTCGTCTTCCGGCTGGAGACAGATCATGGTCAGTTCTGATATATTCTCTTCGGATGTGAAAGATGGAGAAGCTCAACCTGGATGGGGTGTTGCAGCTCTCTTGCCCTAACGTCGGTGTGCATTTTGGCGGAGGGGAGATTGCGGGTAATTTCTAGATTTCAGACGTTGCCACCGCAAGGGAGATTGTATGTCGTAACCACGGTGCTCGACTGTGGAATAGGTATGAGAGAGGGACTACAAACTTGAAACCAGGAAGAACGTTGAGTAGATAAATTGAAAAGAAAAACGAGCGGAGCGGCTGGGGCAAAACTTATCAGTCGGTCAGTTGGACAGGCGGACAACTGGTCACCCTCGGCTTCGGGGCGACAGCCTCATATATGGTATTCAGCAGCGAGCCTCAGCGAGCTCAGCGACCACGTAGGGAGCGGCGTGGTGAAGCTTTTACCCATTGGCAGCTCTTCCACTCCCGTCCTCATTGGGGAGGTCTTCCGCTATCTCATCGACCTATCAGCTCAGCGGATCGAAGCTTGTTCTGTAGCATTGCCCGATGGTTTTGACATCATGCCGGGGGCGCTTCAATCACTTGGACTACTCAGCAAACCATTTGCCGAACACGAGCCCTGACGCAGAGTTGTGTTCCACAGAGGGCCTTGCTGACGGAGTAGCTCCAAAGCCTACCTAGAGATCGAAGGGCCAGGACGAAGCGGACGAAGCAACCGGAGGGGCATATGCAAGGCTAAGACGAAACCTGGAAACTGGCAACGAGGTCGAGGGAGGAGGAGGAGGAGGAGGAGGAGACGGCGCGAGGGGGAGAGGGATGGCATTGTATCGTCGGAGTCCTAGTATTCCCGGATAAAGTCATGGAGTGCGATCGTGCGAGAGTCCAATGAAGCTAGGCTGAACAAAGGAAATTAGTTCCTCGGTCTGACGGGCAGCAGTTTCTCTCTGCTATAAGCTCTGAGGCCCGATACCACTAAGGAACAGCATGTATTTGGGGGTCAGACTGAATGTCATTTGATTTTCATTCCCCCCTTTCGCGCGAGCTTCGAACCCGCGCGAGGCTCAACTATTTTCCACTTCCGGCTTCCACCTTCAGCTTCACTTTCAACTTCTGGCAAACGCAATGCTGCCTGTCAACTACTTACTACACTCGATCTAAATCTCTACAAGTTCCCATACCATGCCCCGTGTCCCCTATTCCGATCTCGATCTCGATCTCGATCTCAATCTCAATCTCAACCCCCCAGCCCGGCACCTCTAACTCGTCCCGGCTCACAACTTACAAATCCTGCATAAAACCCGTTTAGGAAAATCTACTAAGCAAGTTGTATCGTCGAATGTCGCCATTTGCAGAACCACACCACCTGACTAGGTTGACCCCAACCGGAATGAAAATGCAGTAACAGTCTGCCGCTGTAGCCAACCAAGAGGGAAGACCTGCGCGACGATCAGGTGGCTGCTGTTTCGAGTAAGAGGTAATCAGGGCCGAGCATAAATGAAGACATAGGCAGTCTCTGCCGCCCAAAGAGAGATAACCCTAGGTTGCCTAACAACGAATAGATATCCTTGGGCTGCCTGGACCCTAAACAAAGCACCTATTCACTGTTGTCAGAGTGATTCTCGAGAAAACCAAATGCTACAATGCTCATGTTTCAAATCAAGCCCAACTTCTTGACAGCCCCCCAGGTGTCCTCGACCGTCTTCCGGAACGGCGTAAAATCCAATTTCAGCATCTCCTCCGCCTTGCTGCTGTCTATGCTGAAATGGCTGCCGGGCGCACAATGAGCGCCTTCGTCTCCTAATTCCTTCTCTCCTTTTGCCCTCAGTCCAGCGAGGCCGTCTTCAAAGTAGTTGACTCCGCCGCAGAGGAGAAACCTCTCGCTCACGCCCTTCTCTAACTGCAGACTCCTCAGGTGCGCCTCGGCTACATCTCTCACATCCACCCATGCAGGCAACCCCGGGGTCGCAACCTTGGGCGCAAAGTTTGGATCCTTCCCTTGAACAGAGGTAATGAGCCTCTTGATACTGGTATTCAACCCTTCCACCCCCTTCGCAACATCCACCTCTTGAATCGGCGGGCCATACACCATTGGCGGACAGAACGTGACCAGGTCCCAGCTGATGTCCCCTTTCTCCTTTGCACTTCGCCAGATGTCCCACGCGGCGCGCTCGGCAAATGTCTTGGAAGCGTGGTAGCCGTAATATCCATCCCTGGCCGCTTCTTCCATTGTGACCGGATCCCAGTCGTCAGATGTATACATATACCCCGGTCGCGGGTTTTTGGAAAGATCGACCACGCTCGCGAAGGAGCTCATGATGGTCATTCTCTTCAGTGTCTTCGACTTCAACGCCGACGACATGACATTCCGTGTACCGTTCACGGCCGGCTCCACCAGCTCTTTGATCGGGTCGTTTGACGAGATGAAATAGGGACTGGCGACGTGACAGATATAATCCACTCCTTCAACAGCCTGGTCCAGCGCCCCAGGGGCTTGAATGTCTGGCACTTCGACAAAGGTGAGGTCTCCAGATTCGGTGGCTTCGGGGTATATTTGTGCGAGAAAGGTGGATTTGGACAGAGAGCGCAGGGTGCCTCGCACACGGTAGTCGTGGGCGATGAGCGTCGAGAGAACGTGAGCCCCCACATAGCCATTGAGCCCCGTCAAGAGGACGAAAGGCTTGAGACTCGACATCTTGCGGTAGATGTTTAAGAAGGCTTTTGGATCGTTAGGCGGGTTGTTGGCGACGGTGGTCGATGTCTCGAGACCCGCCGAGAAAGCGTCTTCCTCCCTTCTTATAGCATAACAAGATATTTGAGATTCTCCCATCTTGATATGATGCGTAAGCAAAAGCGTCCTTCAGGGTCAAAGTTTGCTGGAATCAACCTCTCCGTTCAGCGAGCCTGCTGAATGGTCTCCACCAACCTGCCGCGTCAACCCACCGATGATGGGCGTCAAGAAACAGGATCCCCGGTTTCTTCCTGGGACTTCGCGTTCCCTCATGCTTGCGTTTGCTGACCAAATCATCGTGTACCTGCATTAGCCAAGCCGTGCCACCTATCAGACAGGAGTGAAGTTCGGAGACAGGCTTCCCGGTGGTGAGAGCGAGGATGACGTCATACTTCTCTCTCTTCCCCTCACACAGCTCGCCAGCATCCGCCACGTCGTTCCTCAAGGCCTTGCGCCAGGCTTCTCAGCCTTTTGCGGAAGCCAAATACTTGTCTGCCAATGTAATGTGCACCAAACCCCAGTTGGAAAGCCGCCGCGATCCAACCAGCAGTGCTACTGTGCGAGCAGCGAAGCGGCTATTGTGAGGACTTCGTAGAAAACCTCATTACATATCGCTCGGCTGCTGCACATTGCCCTGGCCTCTGGTTCCATTATGTAAGAGACAATGCCGTTTTGGGTGAGGCTTCACCACTCTTGACCGGTTTACCTCCTCGCGCCCGCGGCTTTATGACAAACCATGCATTCAAGCATATTCCCATGTCGACGCCATGCCTAGGAAGTGCGCCTCTTCAAAGATCCCATGGGCCTTAATTCCACTAACTCAGCAGCATTTCCAGCTCTTCGATCCGTCTCTGCTTCCTCTCCTCTTCGCTCTCTCCCGCTCCCGACTGGCCAACGCCTAGGCTTCCTGCAACCGCCATCTTTCTTTCTTGCACGCGCAGCATCCTTCCTTCAATGCTATCCTTCGTCACAAACCTAATTACCTCAACTTTCTGCGTCTGTCCCATACGGTGCACTCGATCAATCGCCTGTGCTTCCACGGCAAAACTCCACCAAGGGTCCATCATATAGCACCGACTTGCCGCTGTGAGGTTTAACCCCACCCCGCCAGCCCTGAGAGAGAGCAGCAAGATGCGAGGCGCTTTCGGGTCGGACGTGTTCTCCGCGTTGAATGCCCGAATGACCTGTGCTCGGACTTTCTGTGACATGGTGCCATCGAACCGAAGGTGCGAAAAACCGTGTTTGATAAGTTGCGGTGCGATAAGATCGAGAAAAGACGTGAACTGCGAGAATACCACGGATTTGGTAGCTCGCGGCAAGGTAGATAGGTGCTTCAGCAGTGCTGCTATCTTTGCTGACGTCGACGCAGTCGGTGAGTACGGGTGTATCCGTCGTAGCGAGATTCTGGTGGGTTTGGTAACTCCATCATCAGCAGAGTACATGTCCCCCTCATAATCAGAAGATGCAGAAGAGCTGTTGTGCCTAACAACTTCAAAGACGTCTCTCGGGTTGATGGCTTCTCTGCACGAAAAGCAGCGAGGAATTTCCCCCTTGTCCGTCTGGACCACAATCGATTTCTCCAGACACTCTTTGCAGGCGCTATGCCAACAAGTGGTAACGGCAGGGTTAACCATTGGCTCTTCGTAACACAATGGACACTCGCCACTCGAATCCTCTTGGATTTGGAGCAATGCATTGGTGGTGAATGTGGTAATAGGGTCCTTCGAAACCGGGTTTTCCTTTTCTGCAAAGTCGCTGTCTTTGGTGAACCGGTCTATGAGTTCTTGCAGATCCATGTCGTCGGCGAACCCGTTCTCATCAGCTGCAGCTGCAACGGCAGCGTCTTCTTCATCTGCCACAATCTCCTTGTTCCGGGTCAGGACAGGATGACAGCAAGACTGCCGTAAGCGCAGGATCTGCGCAAAGATTGTCGTGTATGACTTCAAGAGAGTACCAGCAGCGACGGATTCGTTGAAAGCGCGCTTGGCCCGCGTGAAAATCAGATCGTAAACTTCGCGTTCTGTCTTTGAGAGCTCGACTTCTTCGACTGTGACCGACTTCGGAGGAAGCGGCACGAGCGCTTCGCCTTCGGGGGTTTTCATGTCTTTCGTCCTTCTCAACACCAGAGGCTCCAGGACAGTCTGAACCACGTTAAGGGCTCGCGCTATCTCCTTTGACTCAAAAGGCACCGTAATGAACGTTTTCCAGAAAGAGAAGTTGCTCCATGGCTCGACTTTGAGGAATCTGACCAAGCTGAATAAGTCTTCCAAACGATTGACGATGGGCGTTCCGGTCAAGACCCATCTATGTTTCGCTTTGATCTCATAACACGCCTTGGACGTCTTTGCCTGCCTGTTTTTGATCGTGTGGGCCTCGTCAAGGATAACCCGATGGAAATTCACGGAGAACAGGCCGCCATGAGATGCACGATCGCCTCCAGCAGCTGATATCTGTCCGAATTCGGAGAGCACAGTGCCGTAACTTGTGATGATGACGTTCGGAGCAGAGGTGGCATTCGTGACGGAACACAAAGTCGGTAGATTGACCGATTTCTCGCTGCCATAGTAGACCATAGTCCTCAAAGAGCCGGGTTCCGAACATTTGGCAGCTTCGCTCTCCCACTGTGCCAACAGGGACATGGGTGCCACGACCAACGTCGTACATGGTGCTGGTTCGACTGGCGTTGAAGACTGAGGCAGTCTGGGAAGATGATTGACGGATGTCATGGCATGGGCGGCGGCTTCCAGATCGATTCGTGAGCGATGGGAATGAATCAAGCTATAGATTTCGATAGTCTTGCCTAGGCCCATTTCATCGGCCAAAATACCTCCCAGACAGTTTTGTTCTTGGACAGGGAAGTCTAGACTGATTTCTCCAGAGTAGAGATTGACATAAAACTTGTCTTGGCCTTCAAAAATGGGAAGTGCTTCGTCATTTGCGTCCTTCGTGGGCCAGGTATATTCTTCCCATAGCGGATGCATAGACTGTCGCTTGTCGGACTTTTCATCTCGTTCTTTGCTGATCATCCAATGCAGGGCTTGTTTTTGATATTTTCGTAGTTCCAATCGGAAAGTTGAGGCCGGCTCGGCTTCAGGCGTGTTGAAGTCAAACGACTGCGCCTTCCGATAGAGTGTATCCAGTTGGTCTTCCTCCAACTCTTCACCCTCCTCTTCTTCAGATACGGGTGTCGAGATGCCGGATTTGCCCTTAGCTTCCTTGTCTTTGTCGTATTGTTCTGCCATTTCAGCAGCTCTTAGTAGACCTTGCTTCCTGTGCTTGGCTGTTGTCTCACTGGTTGTTGTTGGATTGAGGTTAACTTCCTCAAAGAGTTTGACTAGAGCCACTTGTCGTAATCGAAGGTCCTTCTCTTCGCTACTTTCTTTCTCTTCGAAGAAGCCTGTCGCGCGGTTGTCGTCTTTTGGTTTCACAAAGACGTTTGCCTCAAAGGCTGTTTTGAGGAGGTATGCACGAAGCTGCAAGTAGATTGTGTCGTTGACTCGGACGCGGTCGGGTGCAAAAAAGCAGGTCCCCTCGAAGCGGCAGATCTTCTGGTCCAGCAAAGACGACACCCAAGAGGCCGTCTCCTCAGGAAGACGGCCGAGTTCTTCGCCCCTTGTGTTTGTAAAGCGTGTGATCACATCTGCCTTTTGATTCCTGCCTACCACTGGTACTAGTTTGCCGCCTCTCCCAATTTTCGTCTTTGGAGAGATTTTTGATCGTTCTATCCGTACTGGTTCACCGTGAGCCAAAAGTCCTGTACCACTTTTTGTCATCCATGCCGCCACGCCAAATGATCCAACATATCGTTCAGCGGGCATTGCATGCAGGGTAACCGTCTTCGATGCTGCGTCTTTTAGGCTTGGTTGTGGTGGCTCGGCGGGAATACCACCGAAGGTAGCAGGTGCATTCAACCATGAATTTACACCCCTTGAAGGAAGCGGTGTCCTCGCCTGTGATAGTGCAGCATTTTTCCACGATCCATCAAAGTACATGTTGATTGCTCGCTCGAGGTTGCCATTGGAAGCAGCCCCCACCCTTTCCACGACATCTTGAGAGACGTCTTTTCCGACAAATGCGCGAAATATGTCAACGTCGAAGGCTTGAGGCTTCTCATTGTCGTGTGGGCTTTGGGAGTCGGCTCGTTTCACTTGACAGGATTCGGGGTCAGGGCCGGCAGACGAGGTGGCGGAAGCTGGTCTGCTAGACGCATTTACAGACGATGAGGCATGGTCGTGAGGATCTTCAGGATCGTCAACGAAAAAGCGTCGCTTTTTCCTGGGACGCACATCGACGTCCATGGGGAGCGGCGAGCATCCGGCGGTCAGTGATTGTGGGAAAGACCTTGTTGAAATGAACGCGTAAATTAATTGAACGCGCTCACACGTGACGTGATTCCCAGTTCACGTCATTCAAAACCCAATTTCTTTCTCTAGAAGCTTTAATATTCACATCGGGCTTCGGGCCAGTATACAGACAATTGACTTTTTCATGGTGAAGCCTTGGAACATGGAAGCAGAATTCTATCCCTAATTTTCTCGCTCGTGAACATGGGTGTTGTGCAAACCTAAGCAATTGATGCAAGAAGACTGGCGGTGGTAGGAAAACAAACCAAACCGTCAAAGATGTCACTTGTGAGAGAACTAGGCCGAGGACTATGGTCAACGCCACAACTAGCTCGAGGGGTCTTTGGCCTAAAGCACCGCGCTTTCACAGCAAGTACAAGGGCGTCACTCTCTCTTGATCGAGAATCGCCAGATGTGAAGAAAGCGCAAGGCTACTGCTCAAATCTCGTTCGGTAAGGTGAAATACAGTCTGCAGTCTGGGATGTGCTTCTCACTGTGTGACCAGAAACTATGACTCGCCCTCATACACTCTGGCCCATTTTATCCGACCGCATGTGCTTCCAGCATATCTCGCTATCCGCGCCTTCAACATTGAGCTGGCCAGGATACCCGACGTGGTGTCAATGCCACAGATCGGTGCCATGAGAATGCAATTCTGGCGGGAAACCATCGACAGGACTTTCAATCTCGCTCCTCCGTTAGAACCTGTTGCGATTCTGCTGGCTTCATATCTAAATCAAGGGCATAAACTCAACAAAACCTGGTTCCATCGTATCATTACAGCCAGAGATCGGAAACTGACGCATCCCGCCTTCACGAACATGGCTGAGCTGGAGTCCTATGCTGAATCGACCTATTCCACGCTTCTTTATCTGACATTATCAGCGCTTCCTTTGAACTCTCTGACTATGGATCATTTGGCTTCCCACATCGGGAAAGCAACCGGGATAGCAGCTGTGCTTCGTGGAGTGCCATTGCTCGCCTTTCCACCTCCTTCAACCCTACATTCCAGCAGTTCTCCTCGTATTGGAGCCTCTCCTACCCGAGAACGGCAGGGAATCATCACACTCCCCTTAGATGCCATGTCTCAGTGTGGCGTCAGAGAAGAGGATATCTTCCGAAATGGCGCAAACGCTGCCGGCATCCGTGATGCCGTATTCATGGTCGCCACCCGTGCCTCTGACCATCTCATAACCGCTCGGACCATGCTCAAAAGTGTCCGAGAGAATAAGGATCCTGGCCACGAGTTCGAGCATATGCACGACGAAGGCCATGAGTACGGCAAGTATGACACTGGTGGCAGGATTTCCGGCGACAAGAGCAAAGAAGAGGTCGACAACGGTTTCGGTATTATAATGGGCCCTGCTATCAGCACTCAGTTGTGGCTCGATCGTCTGCAGAAAGTAGACTTCGATATCTTTCATGAAAGTCTCCGAAGAGTTGAATGGAAGCTGCCTTTTGTTGCATGGCTGCGCAATAGGAGCGGCAAGCTGTGAATTTCTGGGCCCGAATGCATCTCACGGAGTCTTAAGGGCTTCTATTCGAGCATTCACCCTTGCTTCTTGCAGGTGAGACGGGGCATTTGCATCGACGGTGTTTCTTCGACTTCTGCTCAGGGCCATGGCATCTCCCTTTTTGCCGACAATCGCTTCGATGGCTCCAATCAGGGCTTGTGGATCGTAGAACATTTCGCCCTTGGAACTCTTGCGACCATACAACTTTAGACAGTCGATTCCAAGAGAAGCAAGATGGTTTCGATCGACACGTGGAGTACCTTCACCAGTCAAGTGAATTACGTGCGTCACGTATTTACGGTAGACCGAGTCTCGAGCAACATCATGAGCATAGTGGTTTGTCGCCGGGAAAAGGAATTCGCCGTGTCGAAGGGCTGAAGGAGATGATGGCGCCGACGACTTTAATGTGTCATCTGATCGCGAAGTGTGAAGCTTGGGTCTCCACAAACGTCCCTGGGACTGCTCGCAAGCACGAGCGATTGCCTCCACAAAGTCGAACGCAGAAAAGGGATTCGAACTTGGGCCAGTCTCACGATCCAAGGAGCCATTCAGAATGAGAATCTTGTGACGGGCAGGAGTCGAGCGTAAGGCCTCTCCGACTCCTTTAAGCACAATGGAAGGAATGATAGAGGTGTATAGGGAACCGATAGAATATATGACAGCCTGGGATTGCTTGATTGCCGAGATTACTCGTGGATTGGCCGGAGGAAGCATTTCTTGTCCGTAGGGATTGATGTACCATATTCGCTCGATTCGAGCGGGGAGGTCTTGGTCGAGATCTTTGCTGAATTTGATATTTCGCTGTCGGAGCGTCGGAAGCGTCCCTGGCAAATGGGCGTCCTCGATGTCCTCAGAGTGGTCGAAACTGTGACGGACGCGGAACTCGGCCGGTGGTGTTGATGGAGATACTGTGGGCATTTCCAGCGCGGTTTTGGCCGCAGGATGCGAGATGTTGTTCTGCCCTACGATAATCTCGCCATTCGCTAGTCCGGCCGCAATATGGTGAGAGAAGTTGGAATTGATGCTCGGGATGACTCGCACCTCTCCGTCAGGGATGGCGCATATGCTGCTCAACAAGTAGATTGCAGATTCGAAGCTGCCGCTGAAGAGCCGTGCACCGGTCAAGAACAGATTTCCAACACTCGCCGACGTGAAGTCGAACGTCGAAGAAGGTCTTGCTCGCTTCATGATCTCCAGATTCAGGAGATTGAGAAACGAGCGGATTAGCTCTTTCTTTGCCGAGGGGATGCCGTTCCAAAGCTCAGATGTGCCCCAGACTATGCTCTGCCATTGATTCGCCGCGTCCGTTGAGGAAGACGACGACAGCCGGTGATTAAACAAGTTGGAGATGGCCGACCTCTCGGTCGAAGGCGGATCGGTGGGAATCAACCTGACCAGTCGACTGCGCACGTCCCCAATTCCCGGTCCTCCAAAGACACGTATCAACTCGGACGAGGAGCCGCCGTTATCGCTTATAGGGATGATGTAGGATAGAGGGCAATTTTTGGCTTCGCGGACCGCTTCGAAGACGTCGACGAGGGAGTTGGCGGCGCTACCGCCAGAGAAGACAACGATACCCCGGGCGCTGAGCATGGTAGTACCGGGGTGGAATTCGAGCAGTGGAGGCGTTGCAGTACATCTGCTTTAAAGGGCCCCTTATATTGTTGGCGCAGGCAAGGCTACCATGGATTGATTGATATCAGGGATGAACACTGTGTCCGGGATATCTTTTCGAGGCGGGTGACTCAGCCTTGCGAGAGATGGTATCCACTGTGCGGAACGGCTGGTTCGGGAGATGCAGCCGCTGGTAAGAAGGGGCTGCTTTTAGTCCGTATTTGACAGTAAATCCGCCCCCTGATACAATTATGGCATCAATGGCAAGAGGGGTATTGAAAAGTCGTCTATTAGGGAGTTGGAATTGAAAAGTCTCTCTATCAAGAGAGTTGACCTTGCTTTGACAGAGTGTGATCCATTGGGACCCCAGGTTGACATGTGGAACAGGTAAGGGTAGGGGACAAGGGGCAAGATGGGGGAGTCGCCCTTACGGCTAGTTGAATGTCGTTTGTTCCTGAAACCTGCCCTTCTCGTCCAAGTACCCGCCGACAAAAGGCCAGACTCGCCCATTGGGGCCTCTGGGGCTTGCCTCGCCCCCTAGGGGGCAGCTGGAGCACCTCCGTCGCCAAAATGCTTTGGATTTTAGGGGCGATCTGGGCATAGTGAGCCTCAGAGCTTCCTATTGGCGCTAATGGAATCCTGCCTTGGTTAAGTCCCCCAACTAACATGTACCGAGTAGGTGGTTGTATGTGCCCCGAACTGCCCCAAGTGCCCCTCGCTCGCTCTTCTGGTGCTTCTGCATCCTGGTCGCGTCATGGGAATTTTATTTCTGGGAGCGCATTTCTTTTCAGCTGCTCCTTCAGCTCCCACACATCATGTAGCCAACATCCCCCTATTGATCTCAGCTTTTGCTCTCTGCCTCTCTTGGCGATGCCGCATACTGCTTTCGCGCCCTGCTAAATGTTCCGCAAACTGATTTAATAGGAACCTTCTTTCCTTGCCTCAAAATGGTTACCCATCCTGCCCATATTGTGGCCTCGTCGAAGCGCACATCCGTCGAGTCGACAGGTGAATCTGAAGCTTCCTTGACCCGCCACTCTCGAGAGCATGGCCACCGTGGGCGCCGTGAGGACGACCTAGAAGCCCAGAACTCAGCTGTCATTGATGAAAGTCTTCACCCTCACATCCGCATCCGGGAGGGTACGGAACACAATCACAATCACCATGAGGGAGACGCGGGACCGCACTCGCCGAACCTTCACCGCAGCGAAACCGGTGCTTCGATAAAGTCACTGCGGAGGAGAGGGCGGCAAGAAACCGCCAATATCATATATGGGGCGGGGGAAATGGGCAGAACAACGGGTTGGGCACCAGGGCAAGAGCCAGGAATAGACACAAGCGACCCAGCTCCTCCCTACAGCTTAGGTGCCGCAACACCTGCAGATGCTGCGCATCTCGAAGAAGAACTGAATCAACGGTGCGAAATTACAGTAGTAGACTTCAGCGACGAGCTCGTCTCCACGACGGATCTGGACAATGATAACCTCGAAGAATTTCTCCAGAAAGGTCCCCAGGAGTGGGCCGACGTCCGGTGGATCAACGTCAACGGCCTCTCTTGGGACGTGATTCGGATACTGGGGAACCACAAACGCCTCCACCGGCTTGCCATTGAGGATTTATTCAACACCAAGAACCGGACCAAAGTCGATTGGTACAGTGACCACACCTACATGATCCTTCCCTTGCAAAAGCTTATCTACCTCGAGGAGAATGAGTCCGACTATGGGTCTGATGCCGACGATCACGACGACTCCAAGTCTGCTGATGCTGAGTCCGAATTTCGGACCAGGATCATTTCAGAACGTCAGAGGAGGCGCCGGCAGCGGAAACGGAGAAAAGGCGCCATCCTCTCTCTGATTGAGGATTTGCGAAGACCTTTGCATAAGCAGAACAAGAAGAAGCAGCCGCCCAGACATCCAGACATCATAAGTGACGGCCTCCAACCCTCCAACAGCTTCAGACACTCGAGCAAAGTGGAAACACCGTGGGCGCCCAGGAAAATCCGCACTATGCAGCGCTACCATGCAGGGCCGAATCAAGACCGCATTGAGTACATGGAGCGCCACGCAGTTCTTGCGCACTTTGGTATCGGTGTCTCTATGGAACAGGTCTCTATCTTCCTGTGTGCGGACAATACCGTCATCTCCTTTTTCGAGTACTCTGCGCACGATGTCCAGACACCCATTATCCGACGATTGCAGTCCCCCGGGACGATTCTCCGCCAGTGCTCCGACGCCAGTATGCTCTGTCAGGCGATCCTCGATGCCATTATTGATCTTGCAATCCCTGTGACAGCGGCTTATCAAGACGCGATAGGGGATTTGGAACTCAACGTCCTCACCGATCCGGACATCCACCAATCCGCCACTTTGTACATTTTGACCTCTGAGATCGCCATCCTACGCAACGCGATTGCTCCAGTGGTTCAACTGATCGGCGCACTCAAGGACCACAAAACCAGCGCCCAGCCTGCAACGGCACCCCATTCGCGCATTGCTACTCCCGCTGTGCTCGACCAACAGAACAATGACCCTATAAACAAACCTTCGGCGTATCGGGCCCAAAGCAATGGCCTCCGAAAGCAGTACAGTGCTCCGCCATTGATGAGCGGCGTAGAAATCTCCCCTCTTACAATCACCTACCTAGGCGACGTCGAGGACCATGCGCTCCTCATTCAGGACGGCTATGACCAGATGCGCCGCAACGCCGACAACCTCGTCGACCTCATTTTCAACACCGTGTCCGCGTATCAAAATGAGTCCATGAAGCAACTCACCATCGTGACCTGCTTTTTCCTGCCATTGACCTTCTTGACCGGGTATTTTGGACAGAACTTTGCGCATTTCGCAGGTGTAGAGGACCACAGCGACGCGTTCTTCTGGGTCATTGCGACACCCGTGTCGGTGGTAGTGTTCTTGTTGCTGATGAGGGATGTCATGATTCGCTGGCTGGGCCGGTGGGCGAATAAGGCGTTGATTGCGAGAGGAAGAAGGAGGCGGTTAGCACAGAGTGGGCACCAGGAATGAACTACCATAGTTCCAGCGATGGGATTTACGGAACAGAGCAAAATTAGACCAGGTGAGGCAGGATCGTCCTCGATCAAGATCAAGCGCGAAAGGTGCTTGTGCATTTGGACATGTACGATATTGAACTAGTCTTACAATCAGGCGCCTACAAAGAGAATCTTTCCACCCGATTGGCCTCCCTAGGTGTATACATAGAATGCTCCGTACCTATATGTTCCTTGCGTTGACTTGATTGAAGTTTCCTACGTTGCCTCTGCTTTGGTACCTAGGCTTGTTCCGCCCTGCTCTGCCCGGGATGGATGGGATTCTCCTTGCAATACCCCAAATGGTGCATTGCTTGCTCGTCCATCTCTTGGCTATCTGACTACATTCGTGTGAAGGACTTTCCATCTATCAGTGGTCGGTTTACATACATGTCTGTTATTGCGTCTCTCTGTTGTCTGTCCGCTGAGAGTGCGCTGTGCTCCCAAGCCTGGTCTGGCCAATACACATCGATGTACTCTGTACGTGACGCCTTGAATTAGACAATTAATCAATCAGTCAATCAGGTCTATTGGAAGTGCTTGGCATTGTTTCCGGCCATGTCAATGATTCTGGCGTCTCCAATCTGCTTCTCTGTCTATGTTGAAACCTAGAGGTGAACCCCCTTCCATTCTACAGTGCAAGTCGTTAAAATCATTTCGTGGGCATCGTCAGAAGAAAAGGTACAAAACACAAGACGGTGTAGAGTTTCCCATCCAATAAAATGCAATGGCACTTCATGATACCAGGCCTCAGTTGCTCCGTACCAACCCCGTCCTGATGCATAAACAATATCCTCATGGCCGTACCTCAGCAATGCAAAAAACAAATAACCTTCGTCCGGATCTGTGTTTAAGCCAGCTAGGCTTGTTCATCAATAAATGCCCCCCAGATTGCCTCGTCCGAGGCGTCGTTTTCTTGTTTGGCTACCCTCGGGTCAGTCCCTCTGCTATGCCCATTCTCCTCGTCATCACTTAGCGTCTCCGCCTCGGTCAACAACTTCCCCTTCCCTTTTCCTTTCCTCTGGCCTTTCTCATCCGGGTCGTCTTCTCGCTTTCGCTTTTTTACCATTAACTTCAACTCAAGAGGGATCAACCCTCTTGCTGGTCCTGGGGTATCCTTCATGTCCAGAGTTTTACGGCACACAGGACAGACGCCTTTGGTCTTCCGAGAGGCCGGCACATTTTCCCTTCGTGTTTCAATAGACCACTTGAGAGTATCGACAATACAACGGTGACAAAACACATGGCCGCATGCCGTAGACGTGGCATCGGTCGGTGTATCCATGCACACGGGACATTTATACGCGGTAAGCGGTGTGCGGCCCGCTTCTGTCCCCGAGTTTTGAGCCAAGATGGCATCTTGACGCTGCTTTGCTAGAGCGGCGGAAAGCGTTTCATTGTCGTCGACGGCGGTGAGATCAACAGATTCGATCGAGGGGTCATCTTCTTCGGCGCTTGCGGTGGACGGACGCCGCCGCTGAGAAGATTGATTGGTGCTCCTTGAGGATGAGGAAGGGGGTGACATGGTGACTTGTGGAGGATCCTGGTTCTGGTTTTGTTCCTGCTCGACACGCCGACGGTGTCTGCTTCTGGCTTGAGTTCGTTCCCAATTTTGGTGGTTCTCTCTTTGACGGTTTATGGCCTCTTGTTCGAAGGCTGGCGGCAGCCGGCCGTCAACCAATGGGTAATTTGGGTCCAGGCGGTTCAGGAACACCCCAGGGCCGGTCGGCCAAAACCTGAACCTTGCAGAGAGACTAGGAAACTGGTGGTCGGAGCTGGTCGGCGGAGGCCCGTAGACGGGCTCGTCGAGGGCGTTGAGTCTTCTTGGTCGAGAGGCCGAGGAAGAATCGTGCGGGTGTGTGGTTTGGGAGATGTAGTGGCTTTCGGCTGAAAGTGAACTGTCTGATGTTTGTGGTGAGGTGCTAGGCTGTGTCGTCAAGTCCACTAACTGATTGGGTGTCTCGCTGTCTATCCGCAGTCTTCTAGCCTCGTTCCCGGTCGCCGGTCTCCTAGCTTGGTGGAAGGCCTCTTGGGCGTTTTGGAGGGCGCGATTTGCGTTTTCTAGTGCGCGGTTGACGTCGTGAAAGGTGTCTCGGTGGCTCAGGTGACTGCGTCTGGGATGAGGGAGCGTTATTTGCCTGCGGGAGGCACCATCTGACATAGCATCAAAGAAGTCGCGGAAGAGCCTGGGAGAAGATCGGCGCAAGGGCTGTGCGGGTCGCTGTTGAGAACGATCGTGAGGCGAGGAGCGGTGTGGTTGTGGTTGTGGTTGTGGGAGTGGGAGAAGGAGAGCAGGCTCGGCAGAAGAGAAGGGAGTCGAATGATAGGAAGAGGAAGAACTCATGGTTGAAACCAGAATAAATCGCTCGAGGAGTCTACGACCTCACATGGCCAGGACATGATCCACTGAGACCGATGGTGAAGAAATGGGAGTGAAGGTGCGGTGGGTTCCTGAATGGCAAGACTGTGTTCAGTGTGGAAACGATGAATTCATGGCGCATTTTTTGCCGCAGTTTGTCTTGCCGCTTTACGGGTTAGTCGTGCGCTGGTGGGGGGTTGCAGCCTCGTCAAATTCTGGACAAGGCTGACAACTACAAAGTCACCGCCTATTCGTAGTCTTTCTAACTTACAATGGGACCGTGAGATACTGTGCTGGGGAGTGTCTAGAGTCACGCTGAATGCATATCTTTAGCCTAGGAAGTCAACTTGAGCAACAACACCTAAGACTTGCTGTGACCAGACTTGGGAGGACTTTAATGCCAGGAATAGCGAACGCTCTTAGCGAAGCAGCCATGGCACCTGAGTCACAGGAGTTGCAGGCAGGAGATTGATACTCTGCAGGTCTCAGGGACTTTTGCAAAGTGTGTTGGGGATGGTTGTTTGATTGCCAAGGCAGAGCCAGACTTTACCCTGTCCTCTTGGATGGCCACATAACAAACCGGGGCTGTTCGAATCTCGCAGCAAGCAAAAAGAAAACCGGAGTTTTTGTACGCCCAATTCATTAGTAAAATCAGCAAAAATCAGCAAAACTCTAACCTGAAATCCAACTTCCCAGTGGAAGGTGAGGTTCAGGTCGAGCGAAACCCTCCATGTGTATGGGAGGAGCTTTTTCCGGTCATTTTGACAGGATCTCTCCGGCCTCGGACAATCCACGGGCTGGGAGCCGTATTTGGACGCGGAACCCCGGTCGAAATGATATTTCGACTGACTGCCTCCAGCGCAGCTTCCAGGGTCAGGGAGTTACCTTCTAGACTTCTCGTAGCTCCCAAGAGACACTGTCCCATGCCTGGTGGCCACACCCTCACGCCCCAACTAGCTCATCGTCTGGCTCACTCAGTGTGTGCCATCAGAGGTCGAGACCCGTGATAGACATGGGAATTGTTGGAGGGAATTGCGCAGGAATAACATATAGGATCAAAACGCAGGCCCCGTCGAAGTAGCCGGTTGGCCAATAATGTGGCCGGGGTTGTTTCTCGCCTTGGCGTGGGCACGTCGTTGTTCGCAGCCTAAGTCGCATGCTCTTCACCTGGCCTGCCACATCGAGACCTGTCCTTTTCCTTTTTCTCGCTCCTCTTCTTCTAGGTCTTTCGCAATTCTGTGGGCAAGGCTGTCGGTCCCTTGGTGCAAGAGGGTGCGGTGCGAAAAGACGGTCTATTCATTCGTCATCTCAATCAACGATTTCCTTCGCGGTACTGTGATCTGGAAAGGATATCACGCAGTAAGCAAGATCACATTCTGGTGTTCCTCCATCATGCGATTTAGCCATTGGAATCTGCGGTCGGCAGTCAATGCTGAGGGACATACTGTCGATGGTTGGCACGCTTTGCGACAAACACATCAAGGGGTTACGATATGTTATACGCTGCCCTCCCATTGCAAGGACAGGTCGGTCACATCCGCAAGATCATTTATATTCTGGATCCTTCGTGGCAAGGATGATGTGTTTGAGCGATGCCGGCATCTGAATCTACCGGACTTACGGATTCCGACACCAAAGAAGATGAGGTCGGAAGAAGGATTCTCACATATTCTTGGCTTCGGATAGAGTCATCCGAGATCGGCCCCTTTTCTCTACATTTCAAATCAGCTGCTTTTCACGACTCTGCAGTGTTTTTTATCGGATGTACAGCCGGACAATGTGCTTTCCAGATGTATGATCACTTGTATGCTACTACGTGGAAAATTCGGTACTATTTCAACAGCGTCCCACGTATGGCGAGATACGATCGTCATCAAGAGCTGTTCAACGCCAAACACAAAACGAGAAAGTATCGAGCCAGGCGCGATAAAAGAGCGTCACCCACCAGCACTCTTGACCCGGTGCTTCAAGACCTCGTGCTTTGCTGGAAATTAAAACACCTGGATCGCAGCTGTAAATTCTTGCGCTGGACTAGAGACTAGTATCTCTCTTTCGACCATCCTATCTGTCTGTTTGCGATGCCGACGTTTCTGCAGTTAATGTTCACTTTAAACGCCCTGTCGACAGCCCATTGCCGATTCTTTTTTAGAGCCAGCCTCTCCTAATGACTCAACAAGTGAAACTGAAAGCCTTTTCCAAGATCTAATGAGTTTTTGCCCATTCCCTGTACCAATCCAAACAGCCACTGTTGGCTACGCTTGCGCTCGTCTTGATATGCATGCCACTTAGAATCTGCTTGACAGCACCTTCAACCTTCTTGCCATTTGTTGTGATTGGGATTTCGGGACACTCGTCTACGATCTTTGGCACATGACGGGCGCTCAATTCCTTCCTCACTACAGACTGGATCTTGTGCACCAGGTCCTTTGAGAAGGACCGTCCTTGCGCCATTTTGAGGAATAGGACGACAACTTCATCCGTATCTTGTTCGCGCTTCCGGCCAATGCATAACCCATCTTCGACTTCTGCGCTAAAATGCTTGAGCAGGATGTTATAGATCTCGCTAGAGCCGAAACGAACGCCCATGGGGTTGAGCACGCCATCTGATCGGCCAAGCATCCAAATGCCACCCGTCGAAGGGTTGAAGCGTACGAAATCGCCATGGTGCCAGATTGGATGGCCTGTTTTGGGATCAGTGAAGACTTCAAAATATGATGACTTGTATCGTTTTTCGCCACTTGGGCCTGGAGGCCAGAACATGCATGGCTGGCAAGGAAATGGAACGGTGCAGACGAGTTCTCCTGGTTCGCCGGTCGATGTTATGTCTTGGCCATCCACAGAGAAGGCTTTGATCGCCATGCCGAGGCCGCGACATTGGATTTCACCTGAATGGACCGGTAATATCGGACACGGAGCGCCGAACAGGGAGATGATGTCCGTCCCGCCTGTGATAGAACCAAGAAGTATTCCTGGGTGAGGGGCTGGTGGGGACAGGTTCTTATAGACATATTCGAAAGTACTCGGCGCTAGGGGTGAGCCAGTAGAGTAAATGGACTTCAGAGAGTTGAGTGTGGCGCTTTGAGGGGAAGCTTCTCTGGGCAGTGTCCGGGACTGTTCCAAGATGGAAAGGTATTTGGCGGACGTGCCAAAATGGTTAATTTCAAGTTCATCGATAAGAAGTGGCATGCTCATCTCCTTGTGTGGATGAAACGGGGAGCCATCGTACAGCACAATAGTTGCCCCACTAGCTAAGCCCGACACCAACCAGTGCCACATCCTAGCATTCACCACATTAGTATCGGGATGCCTGGAAGACAGAGCAGAGCTCTGAAAAGCCTGAACACGGTCGCAAGCGTCAAGTCGCAAGCGTCAAGGGTAAGACTTACATCCAAGTCACTGTAGAAAAGTAGAATACCTTCTCCAAGGGTCTGACATCACAGTGGATCTGGTGCTCTTTCTTATGCTGTAGTAGAGTCCCCAGAGAAGCGTGAACAATAGGTTTGGGCACGCCGGTGGTACCGGAAGAGTACAAGATGTAGACAGGGTGCTCCGGAGAGAGATACCTAAAGCAGAGCGGTCTCGACGCATCACCCTTGGCCAGGAAGGAAGTAAATGTCTCGACGACTTTGTTTGGGTCCTCGTTTAGAGATGAGATGTCAAAGTGGTGGCCGGGAACGCTTTCGAAAATGACAATGTTCTTAACCGATGGCAACTCTGAGATAACCTGCGACACTTTGGCATGGGTTTCATGGACCTTGCCATTGTATGTGACTGCATTGTCGGCAAACAAGATGACGGGTTCAATTTGACGGAGTCGGTCGAGAACGGCGTATACGCCTGTATCAGGACTGACGCCCGACCATATTGCACCCAACGAGGTCGCTGCCAGCATAGCAACCACTGAATTGGAGTGGTTGGCCAGATACCCTGCGACTCTATCTCCTTTCTCGAGTCCGTGTATTTCCATTGCGGCAGCACATTTTCGAACGCGTTCTCGCAGCTCCGACCACGTCACCTGTTCGCGTGTGGTCTCTGTGGCAGCAATGATAGCAAGGGCATCATCGGGAGGGTTCATCTGAGGAAATAGCAAGTTCTCGGCGAAGTTCAATTCGCAGCCAGGGAAGAAGGCAGGCTTGGGGAACATGGGAGCAGACTCGTCGAGCACCTTGCAAACATGTCAGCAGGCATCGACCGGTTTGTCCTGCGAGACCTTGACGTACAGAATCATACAGCTTGTTTGCCTTTATCCCAGTACGGCGCCAGACTTCCTCCCAGAAAGCACCCGGGTGGTCGACGCTCCATTGCCAAAGGTCATGGTAGGAGGACGTACAAACGTCGAACTTCTTCGCGACGTGCTGCTGAAAAGCGTACAACTCTGTCGATTCGGGGCGAGGATGCCTCCAGAGCTCAACAGAGTCTTTGGACTCACCTTGTACACCGTTGGTCGCCATCACCGCCACTACTGTCGAGTTTGTGGGGGAGAGAAGGAAATGTTGTGAAGAGCCGTCGAAA
Source organism: Cladophialophora bantiana CBS 173.52 (assembly GCF_000835475.1). Taxonomy (NCBI): domain Eukaryota; kingdom Fungi; phylum Ascomycota; class Eurotiomycetes; order Chaetothyriales; family Herpotrichiellaceae; genus Cladophialophora; species Cladophialophora bantiana. The sequence continues at coordinate 230,310 of NW_015971596.1, forward strand.
AGGGACTAGGGCCTGCGATTTTGTTTGGGGAAACAAATCGCCGCCAAAACTCCGATTTTCTACGAGCCCCGGAGGACAGCGACAATTCAGTTGACCGTCGATGGGATTCTGTCCGGCATTCAGATCCAACCCGATGAGGGTCACTTGCATTCTCGAGGCAACTCGTTCAAACGGTGTCTACGAGTAGCCCGATCACCGAAAACTGTAAGTACGAGGTACAAAGTAGGTAGATGAACAAAAGCTGGAAAAGAATGGTCAGTGGATAAGTCACTGGGAAGAGAGTTCCTGACCCCTGGGAGATGGCCGATTCACTTCGACTCCCGTTGCATTCAGCTCAATATCTGTGCTCCGTAATAACTCCGCGAGGGCAATTGGAACAGGCCAGTTATATCTGACTACGGAGGACGGAGTACTTGCCTACAGACCGCACGGAGCCAAAGATTGGTACCTCGTCAATGTAAGAGAGTTCAGATGTGAGATTTCTTCATGATCAGTGCCAAGCAGCGATGCTCGAGCCGGTGTGGACCCAGCTAGATCCTTCAGCCAATCAGGCCTGGCTTCAATTCGACTGCAATCTGTCTGCAAATTCTACCGGGCTCCCCGGGCTCCGGGGGGCACCTCCCCCCTTTCAACTTTAAGTTTAGCCTTCTATTACCCCTGAGGCCCCTATTCATTCCGCCGTATAGTGCCCATGAGGCTCCCTAGGCTCCCCTCTCTTCCCCTGTGCTCTCCAAGTATTCATTGAAAGGGCGCCCACAGGTGTCCAGCAGCAATTTCGCGCCAGCCCCCCCAAAGGCTCCAATTTGTTTCAATCAACCCTCTGGGTCTTGTCAGCAAAATCATCTGTTTTGAGCTTCGCGTCTTTTTCGTGTCGTGTGCGTATCTCTTGGGCTCGGCAGCGTCTCTCTTCCTGCTGTTCTGCATCTTTTCTCCTCAACTTTATACCGCACACTTCTGGCATCCCGATCATCGCTGCTCTCCGCAAAGAGGCATTGGGTGTGCGGCTGAGGGCGGGCGGTTCCTGCAAGGAACAGGCTCCTCGTGTCCAACCACAGCGCGGCGGATCAGGACGGAATATCTCAGTCATCCGGTCAAACCGGCGCTGAAGGTCGCTCTTCGTCATACAGTTGACAAGTCCTAAATCGCATGATTCCCTATTGCATGAGCAGTGGGAAAATCAAAGTGGCATTCTGAGCTTCTTACAAACACTGGCAGTCAAATTTCAACTGCGCCATCCCTCCAGTCACTCCCCTCAGTTCACCTCTTGCCGACCTCTTACCTCCTCGACCGACCTCCCTTTGTCCGCAGGCAGCTGGACAAACTATCTAATATCAAAGATCGTTGCCGAGCCCTCTTCGAAAATCTTGCTTTTCTCTCCCTCCTACACCGCCACACTGTCCACGCCCTCCATCGGAAAAAGGAACTTGACAACTTCACGTACCTCTTGCGCTTGCACAAAGCGTCGGCGTTTGTCACAAGGAAATTCTCTGTCCTGATCATACTGAACAATCTTTGAAGCGATCCTTTTGGCCATGCCTCGTCGAGTGTCCAGCTCCCTCCTAAGCAGCTCACCTCCGACTCCCTGGCCGTCCTTTTCGCCGTCAGAAAAGGGCGGCAGCCTCGTCAACAAGACATCTCAAAAAGCAAGCAAAATCGCTCAATTTTTCTCCACTTCGCCAAAGACAAAAGAGGCCCAGTCGGCAGCTGCAGCGCTGCTGGCAGCTAGCAAGGCTCAAGAGCAGGCATTTTTGGCTTCCGGGTCACCTCCCATAAGCACACCCTCGCTTTCATTACCTAGTATTTCCCTGTCGACAGCGCAAGCAGATTCGGCAAATATGGACGAACCGCCCACCACTCTTTTCCAGCCACCTTCTCCGGCCGAGACGCGAAAGTTGGCCCGACAACATGCTCAGTTCGGCCCGTTGAATTCCCAGTCTCACAGATACACGAGTCGGCATCAAGGGGGTGAATTTCCAGAACCAATCATGGACGAACCACCCTACTACTATCTGTTGACGACCTATATCTCCTACCTGATTCTTATAATATTCGGACACGTTAGAGACTTTTTTGGCATGAAGCTAAAAGAGGACAACTACCGCCACCTCAAAGCACGGAATGGCTATGCGGCCCTCAACAGTGATTTTGATAATTTCTACGTCCGGCGATTGAAGATGCGCATCAACGATTGTTTCAACAGACCTACGACCGGAGTGCCCGGAAGATACATTAATTTGCTGGATCGGACATCGGATGACGGGAACGTCCATTTCACCATGACTGGCACGACGACCGAAACTTTGAACATGAGCTCTTATAACTATCTAGGCTTTGCGCAATCCGAAGGTCCTTGTGCCGACTCGGTCGAAGAGACAATCAGGAGATGTGGACTGTCAACCGCAAGCCCCCGAAGCGAGGTGGGCACTTCTGAACTAGCCGTCGAATGCGAGACTCTCATTGCCGAATTTGTTGGCAAGGAATCTGCAATGGTCTTCTCAATGGGTTTTGGTACCAATGCCTCCATTTTCCCTGCCCTGGTGGGAAAGGGTGACTTAATTGTCTCCGACGAACTCAACCACGCCTCCATCCGATTCGGCTCACGGCTTTCTGGTGCCATGATCTCGTCGTTCAAGCACAACGATATGAAGGATCTCGAGGGCAAGCTGCGCGAGGCAATTTCTCAAGGACAACCACGCACCCATCGCCCTTGGAAGAAGATCCTCGTTGTTGTGGAAGGCTTGTATTCAATGGAAGGTACGATGTGCAATCTTCCAGGGTTGGTCAGGTTGAAGAAGAGATATAAGTTCAACCTCTTCGTTGACGAAGCCCACTCAGTCGGCGCGTTGGGACCACGCGGAAGAGGTGTCTGCGACTACTTTGGAATCGACCCCTCTGAAGTGGATATTCTTATGGGTACTCTGACTAAGTCCTTTGGTGCGAATGGGGGATATGTAGCTGGCGAGAAGGCTGCCATCGACAAACTACGACTGTCGAATGCAGGCACCGTCTATGGCGAAACCCCGAGCCCCGCGGTCCTGGCCCAGATTATTGCCGCTCTCAGAATCATCAATGGCGAGCTTGTGCCCGGTCAGGGTGAGGAGAGATTGCAGAGGATTGCGTTCAACTCTCGGTATCTTCGGCTGGGTCTCAAGCGTCTCGGGTTCATTGTCTACGGTCACGACGATTCCCCCATTATCCCCCTCATGCTCTACAACCCGGCCAAGATGCCCGCCTTCTCTCACGAGATGCTAAAGCGCAAGATTTCAGTCGTCGTTGTCGGATACCCAGCCACCCCCCTGATCTCCTCACGAGCTCGATTTTGCGTTTCGGCTGCGCATAACAAGGACGATCTCGACCGGTTCCTTGCAGCATGCGACGAGATTGGAAATGTGCTCCAGCTCAAGTTTGCGAGTGGCATCGCTGGCGGCGCTCCCCCTCTACCTGAGGGCGTGACCTGGGAGATGGAACAAAGCCGGAAGCGACTGGAAAAGCACGACAAAGTCGCCAAGTCGTCTGTGGTCTCGCCTCGATGGAGCCTGGATGAAGTCATTAAGCGTGGCGTTCAGGATGTCAAGGTTCCGCTGCGGTAACGTCTCGACCGCAGGATAGCTCTCATCAGTCAACTCGATCTGGCACATAGATATATATGTGTATACCTAATGGGCAGGAATGCATGCAAGCGATTGCAAGATTTCAGAATTGAGATTTGGGGAATTAATGTTCGACCAAACCGACGCGACAGAGCCGATTGTACATAGAATTTGGGTCTCTGACAAGGGCGTGGGTGGGTGTCTGGAGCCACTGGAGCGGTCAGGCCGAGCAAAGCACTTCAATGCCCGCGAAGAGTAGGGCGTTTTGACAGCGACGATCACTGTGATCGTGTTCGGCCAAAAAAGAGGCTCGACTCAACTGACCGATACATTTTATCGATATCCAAAGCCTAATAATGTCAACCATGACGCACATTCAACCCTGTTCTGTGTTATTTCTGTATATCTTCTTCCACCAACATGGTCTGCCGCAGCAAATGGATATGCACAGTACGAAACTGAGTCGAGAGATCTGCTAACGTGCTCCGTAGCAATCGGGCGTAACAACGAAGTCCTTGCATGAACCCCTTCCACTCTGGTTCGTCCGCGTGCGAACTGATCCTCGGCCTGCGATGTCGCGCAGGTTACGGACGTCGCCCCATCGCAGAGGCGAAGAACAGACGATTGCCAAGGTCAAGCAAGGGACTTTACTCGCGACGTATCCTGGTACATACTGTACGAGTATTGGTCCCATCTTCACGCCCCTCAAACCCGGGACGGGGTTCGGTTTGCCAGCATTCCACACCATTACGGTGACTTCGTTATGTACTCGGGCAATCAATTACTGGGACATTTACAGACAGCAAGGACAGGCCATCCAAGTAAGTCAGCACTATTGAGTCAAATCTGTCGCCCGAACAAGCTAGTAGCCTTGTCAATACGAAGAGATCGTCGGAGTGAGGGGGTGCGGGGTGTCACGTGATGGAATTTTGGGACCTGGGGCGCAGGGAGTTGAATTCTCTCAGCAGTTTCATCTCACCATCTCAGCCCATTTCAGCCCATCTCAGCCATGGCCACCACCTTTTGCGCCCCTTGTTGTCTGATTCCATCCTGAAGTACCCTGTACGCGCCCGACTGCATGATGACCGAACAAGGCCCGGACTGCGATGACAGCCGGCCGTGATTCGTTCTCACCCTCCCTCAGGTCAATCTCTCCCTTACCGCGCTACTGCACCTCCTGCATCCTGCCAACGAAAGAATAGCGACACCGCCGTTTCAACCACCGACTCTGTCCTCTCTCGTCCTCTCTCGTTTATTCCTCTGCTTGCTGCCTTCCATGGGCCCCGCAAATCATATCCCGCACGTTCCCGTCCGGAAGAGCTACTCGCACCGAGAGAGGCATGACTCTCAAACCGCCTCCGAAGGACGGGCCAATGCAATCCTTCTTCACCTGCAAGGCAACCGTCGCGGCCATTCCCTCGTCTCTTGTCCCTCTACTACTAAGAAAAAGGGCGCATCGTCCACACCGGCCGGGGATATCTTGGTTTCCTCCAACTACGAATCCCTTCTCCCTTGACTCAGACACAGGCTGGAGCCACATACCTGGCCGATCCAATCGTTGAACATTCACAAACTTTGACTTGGTCCGCAAGGTCAATTGAAGCTACATACTCCGTGCCAGGCATTCTTCTGGCGTTTGTTACCGTGGGTTTCCGGCGCATATCATTGACCCATTTCCCGCTGTATTGCCCCACCAAACTTCCGTTCCTCCTACCATCTGCTACACACCGTCTGTTTACTGTACTTGTTGATCTTTACAAGACGCATCCTCACCAGCAGCAGACTGCGCCTGGCTTGTCCAGCTTTGCGGCTTCCTTACCCGCAACCATGGAACCACCAATACCCCCTGATCACCATTTTGCTCCGGTTGATCCAGATATTCGTGTTATGCGCGACCGCTTTGAAGATCGCTTCGATGACCGCTTCGTCGAAGAGCCTGCCTTTTTTGAGGAGCGGGCACCGAGTGTCCAACAACGCTTTGACAGAATGTCTCTGCAAGACGATGACCTTGAAGAAATCCGCCCTCGCGCCGAGCGAGTTCGATCTACTGACACTGTACCTACGGCGCAAGATTATTTGTACTACCGTCTGTCCAAGCGCGGTGACGACTGGAGCTCATGTGTCAAAAAACCAATCAATGCCCCAGTCGACGAAATTGAGAGAAAAGCCAGGAGAGGCAGAGGTGGCGATGGGCCGGTGTTAGAGCAGCTCACTCGCATGCCCACACTCCGCCGAAGCATGCTTGATGAAGTGGTTCGGAAGGCTAATGACCAAGAGACAGGAGATGCCCGTTGGGAAGTAGTCTATATCAAGTCCAAGAGAGTACAGACGCGGAAGGGCAAGATGGAAGTTCCGGATATGGATGTCATTCTTGCCCGAACTAGAGACAGGTCACGATCAAGGGCCAAGTCTTTCGGTGGAGAGAAGGTGAGAAAAGTCGAAGTCGTCCGGGAGAAGAGATACACCAACGACAGCTACGGTCGTGCAAGGAAAGACTCGGTTCTCGACAAATTAGAGGATCCTGTCGCCAATCTGCCACTTTTCGAGGCAGATGGGACACCGCGAGACGAGCTCGGCCCAATGCATTTCAATAACGCCAACCTCCCTCCATATATTGCGAGAGAGACGCCACTCGGGCACAAACCCGAGAAAAAGAATGACAAGCCGGAGAAGAAGCGCGGCAAATCTCGGAGCAAGTCTCGAGACAGGGGCGCTGCTCATGATGAAGATGGTGTTTACGTCGTGCCCGAAGTGCAGGACTTTGCCACCGACGCCGTGGACCCTGCTCCTGTCGACGCCGTGTTTGTTGAAGGCCCAACTGACCGTCGCGGCCGTCGAGGACAATCGCCACACGAGCACCCTGTGGTCGTTGTTGAGAGTGATGCTCGGAGATCCCACTCTCGACACCGGGTGCAGCCAGAGGCACGTTCCAAATCTCGTCGCCGAGAGTCTGTGCATTTCCCCAATCAGCACACTCAGCAGTATTTTGATGCTGGCTATGCCTCCTCAGAAAACAGCGATACTAGCCATTATGGATTTGCTGGCGAGTATGCCGAAAGCTCCAACACGTCCCTCAGTACGCCCGGTGGTGTTCCTCGTCGAGGAAGCCTTGTGTATGCCCAGGGCCGCCCAGACGTTGTGTATAAGAAGCACCACCCTGGACCTAGCAGGAGACAGTCCTATGTGGAAAGGCCATATCATGGTGAGCAACAACAGGTTGTCGTGCCGGCAGTTCCACGGCGGAACTCGTATGTTGTCTATGACCGACAACCAGCCGAGCTGCGCCAGGAACGCCATCCGCGGCTCATGAGGCAGGCAACAGCGCCCATCCCAGAGGATCGACAGATAGTCTACCGTGATTCACCTCGACGGTCGCGGGAGCAAGACGTTATCCCCCTTCGTCGCTACACCACTCATGAATCCGCCATGCCAATTGTTCACTATCATCATGCAGATGATGAACGTGATGGTTACTTCCGCGACGAACTTGACCGCCAAAGTATCCGCGTCGAAGACTACCAGCGCGACCGGGTCCTAGAGGATCATTTGAGTCGGCGTGAACAACAGCTGACAGCCCGCGAGAGGGAATTGGAGATGCGCGAGGATGAGCTTAGGCGAGTGAAGAGGCAGCGTGAGCTGGAAGGAGAACGAGAGTACTACGATGATAGGGATTTCAGGAGGGAGAGGAGGGAGACCAGGAAGCTCTATTATGACGCGAGGACAGGGGAGCATTTCTTCTACAACGATTAGATCAGAGAAGATGGATACGGAGTATTGCCTCTCGCAATGCGACGCGGAGGGATTTACAGACCTCTTTTTCTGGATCCGCGGGACAAAGCCACGTCTAAACGGACTTGTGGTCGTGAGATGGGGATCTACACAGCCTGGGAGATAATGCCACGATCCACCAGTATTACCAACCACCCTTTTTTTTTCCATTTGTTGTTCATCTCAGAGAGATGACACCCTTGGCGGATATGGAACACGGCTCGCTGCTACCTCGGGAAGGAAGAGAAATCTACCACCTGTCGTGTGGGACAAAAACACGAAGAAAAATGGAAGATTTGATACGAATGACGCTGGCGATCTCAGGGGAAATAGATGCATTGGAATGGACCGGATCGCGGTCGGATGGGCACATGAACGGATTGAGACTCGGACTGCAGGTTGATGACATTCTTTGCCCCCTTCAACAATGTTTTGTGCGACGACTCTAAGATGATTGGGATTTGATAGTTTTCCTTGCTTTCACTTCTTGCTGTCTCTTCTGAAAGATACCCCCGCTCTTTATAACGAGCAGATTGGAGAGTCGATTGACGCCTTTTCTATTCTTTGTGTGTTGGGGTTGTTTGAAGGATTGAAATGGAACGTGGTGAAATGAGATGCGATGCAATGCGACGAGATGATGATTTGGATGTTGCCGTCTGTCCTCGAGTGCTGTTGATGTGTCTCCTTTGAGGGATTCTTGATCGGGGAGCATGTGAGAGCGAGCGTTGGTCGAGCACCTGGAACATCTTGGAATCTTGATATCTTTCTCGGGGATACTTGGTGGCTGGGTCCACTGGCTCCTTGGACTGGGGAATAATGCGCATGTGACGAGCTGATGTTATTGCGATTGGGACTGACACTGAGATGGAAACTGTGACTCCTATGAGAATGAGACTGAGCATGAGCATGGGCACGAGCATGAGATCAGAACTGAGACTGGAACTGGGGCTGAGAAAGCAAAGACGAAAGTCGTGCCCCCCAAAAGCTTTGATTAAATCACAATGTCACTGTCCTTTTTTTTCACCTCTCTGGGATTTTTCCGCGACTCTCTCCCCCTTCTTCTTTCTTCTCCTTTCACAGAAAGCCACGCAGGACTCTCGTCACGGCGGCGATGTCTTCGGTGACATGCCAATGGCCCACACCTTCGAGGACTTCCAACGTTGCATCTGGCAGCCGCTTGGCGTACGACTCGGCCAGGGTCGTCGACGAGATCTTGTCGTCTTGCCCTGCGACTAGTAGCACGGGCATGATCAGTCCGTGTCCTTCCAGATCGCAGAGAATGATGCGATATCTCGCTTCCAGACCAGCTTCCAGGATCAGCAGAATGCAGTATTCCAATGAAGCTCCCAGGCCATGGATGAAGACGATTGTATTACCAGGCCGTGATCCGATCTCTCGCACGTTGATCATCTTGTCTCCCACGCGGGTCAATCCGGCTGCACCCCACGTGCGCTCCAGACTGTATATTGGAAGACGGGACCTGGGCTGCGTTGCTAGGGCATTGGGCCTGGTGTCTGAGACCCGATTCCTGAGCTTTCGCAGTCCAGTCACGGATACCTCGACTGGAAAGAGAGAATCAATTACTGGAAGAGAAGAGCCGTTGAAAAGGAGCACACAAAGGCGAACTCACCCAAGTCCCCTGGCTTGAGAAACTTTGGTGGGTGGAAGTGGACGCCGACACCGTCAGGTATCCCTGTGGCGATCACATCGCCTGGGCAGAACGTCAGCCCCCCAAGTAAAAGAACTAACAAACCCTCTTGGACGACGCATCATCACATGACAACTGGAACTGACCATTGGACAAAAGGTGTCTGGCGACTTGCCCATCAGGAACAGGCCTTGATCACTCTGCTCTTCTCGCGCCGTCACATCTGAGAGGGTCCATTTGTGAGCACCGGAGGACGACATTCGCAAAAAGGGGAGCATGGTTTTCTCCGTTTACATACCATTGATGATGGTGTAACCCTAAACATGCCCTATCGCGTCCTTCTCCCTGATGCCGAATCCCGGCTTGCCGATGATGACGCCGACTTCACCTTCGTAGTCAAGACAGTGGGTGAAGACCCGGTGAGAGGAGAGCTCCTCGTCGGCAGCGATGACGCTTGTACTTCGCTTCGTGAAGATTGTCGGGAAGGAAGCTTGGGAGGACACCACCATCGAGTCAGCCATGTTTTCCTGCTGTACATACGAATGGCCGAAGAAATTTGCTACATACCCTTCTGTTGGATCTTCTGCGCGTCGTAACCGCTCTCGCTGTACTCTTTGACATGGTCTGCGTAGTTGTTTCCGACACTCATGATGTCCCTGGCAGCGATCGGAGCCAGCAACTTGACTGAGGACAGCGGAAATGAATCTCGTGTCTGCACGACGGCGTCGTGACCTAGATCGATTACTTCTTGTAGGCTGCTCAGAGGGGATCCCGAAGGCATCGCCAAAGCATGCACGACCAACGGCTCCAGGTCCAGATGGCCGACACGGGCCCTGTCTCGCTCGTCTTTGAAAGTGACAAAGTTGTGCAGATTCTTCACCTGCAGTGGCTGGGCAGGAGGGGGAGGCCGTGCGGTCACGACATCGGACGGGGACGACTTGTGGATCCTTCCATTGATCATGATAACGTCCAACTTGCTGTGGTCTTGGAGCACGGCGATGTCCTGGAGCGGATCGCCGTCGACGAGGATGCAGTCGGCATAGTACCCAGGTAGGATCTTGCCCAGTTCATTCTCCTGCATGAACAGCTTGGACACGCCGGCGATGATGGACTCCATGGGCATAAAGTCCAGCAGCTTGACGAAATGCTCCATATCGCGGGCGTATGTGCCGTGAGGACACCATGCAAACCCATCGTCACCGCCGCTGGCCAGTTCCTGCGTCAGTTTGGACTGTACATCAACGCTCGTCTTGGGGACAAAATACTTACGGAGGGACTGTGATGCCTCTCTTGTTCATCTCTTTCAACGCCTTGATAGCAATCTCCAACTCCTTGTTGTAGCCGATCTGCTCGGCTTTCTCAAAGGTGTATCCGAACGGCTCGGCCTCGTGGACCGTGGTATACAGCCAGTTGATCGCCGGCGCCACAACGTGCTTGTGCTTTGCCTTTGAAAGCATGTTCATTCCCACATCGTCCGTATATGATGCTGTCTTCTGTTAGAGTTAAAAAGTCCACGTTTCAGGGATGCCTTCCTTGAACAAACCGTAGTAGATCACATCAACACCATGCTCAACGCTTTGGATGACCGAGTCCCGTGCTCGAGCATGAGAACAGACTCGCAAACCGTTCCAATGGGCTTTCAAGTGGTCAGGCGAACGGAAATTAGTGCGGGTTAGGGGAACTTGCCGTCATCTACACATTTGCAGTCTCTTCGTCACCAAAGAAACATTCTTCCGCAGACCTTGTTTCGGTGATCTAGTTGACACAATGTTGCTCAGCAGACTGTTATGCATGCTCAAGTTTCTTCCATAAACCTATCGATTTCCCGGACATGCTCAGCTTGATCTGGTCGACCCCGATCTGAGCATGATGCCTGATGACTTCCCGCATCTCCCGCGGCTCCATAGCACCTGGTGGCATTCGGAATGCAGCTGCAAATGATTTCAGCGTGTTCTGCTTACACTGTGTAGCCAGAGTCGAGATAACATAGCGCAGACTTGGCTGTGATTAAAACGTGCTCTTCCACGCTGATATCGCCCAGTAGTTCAAGGGCGTTATTGTTTCAAGTCAAATGAGTATGTGAGTCGCCCAGTCCCGACATTAGAGTACGCCCTCGCCCTTGAATTACCCGCACGTCATGCTGGGTTTGAAGATGTTCAACTCGAGTCACAGATCCGACAGCGACGATGCGCTCGCCTAGTCTCTTTAGTTAAGCATCATCATAACATGGTTTCAAATGAGGTACCCTCAATGTAGACATCTCCTCAGTATGGATCCTTGCCCGTAGAGTCCAGACTGTCCTATATCATCTCGCTCCGAAAACACGTACATCCAGACAGAAAGCATACATATTCACATCAAGGAACAATCTCTTCGAAGATGGAGATGTTCCTTTAGAGCCTTGCTCAGAGCGACCTCTCTTTGAAGAAGGACATGATTAACTCACCTGCTGTTTCATATCTCTTTGGTTGTAGTTTTGGATTAAAGTGAAGGTTTTCGTAAGGGTAGCGAGTTTGTATCGGCTTCGAGGTGATCGCAACGTCGTCGTGCCAACCATTGGCCAGTATTCCAGGAGCCATCGCGGATGAGATCAAGCCATGATACTGTAGAGTCATGCCCAGGAAAAAGCCGAATAGAAGATCCTCCAGCACGTTCTCTTCTGCTGTATTTAATGATAAATCCTCTGGCTCCCACGTTGAAGTCACTTCTTGATCCCCTGCACTACCCGCACCAGCCGCCCTCCTCGGAGAGTTACGTTAATTTGGTTACGTAGCCTTTCATCGTCAGTGGAGATTGGCATTTGATCTCTAGCTCTTTGTTGTGGGACTGCCGGTCAGTTGTGGTGCCTCTATAGCAGGGGAGGATACGCGGAATAAGGGCAGCCGCAATGCCCGCAACAGCCGCAGTGGAGGAGATTGGAGAGGATTGCAGTCGAGAACCTTTCGTTAACAGCTATCAAAAGCGGGGTTGGTTTTATTCCACAATGTCCAGCGCGATCATTCTCGGGTGGGAGGAGAGTTGGTGCTGAAAACTCCAGCGGTTCGATCCTGAATTGGTACCAGTTCACGTCGCCTAGAGCAGGCGTGTTCCAGAGGAGTTCGTTAGACCACTAATCAGGAAGATCGTCCTCGGCTCGTGTGATGCCATTGTTGTTGCTTGACTGCCATTCTTGTTCCTGAGTAAAGCCGCCACCTAGGCAGTCTTGGAGCACTGCAATATCCTGTTTCTTTCGATTTTGTGCAATCCGAACCAATTGTTCAATCGTTGTTAGGGCTTTCTGGGCAATTGAAGTCTTGAAATGGTTCACCACAGTCCTCAAGGTCGATATCGCTTCACGAACATGTAAGAGTGACTCCTGCGTATCCATTGCCAGAAGGATGCAGGCAAATTGGAAAGGGACATTCGATACGTGCCACCAGGGCGCGTTGTTTCGTGTTGCTCTGATTGAAGCTTCAAGGCCTTTGCAACCCACGGCAATGACCTGTTCCAGGAGCTTGTTTTTGACGTTGGTAGTCGCAAGACGTAGTCGTCGGTAGAGAGCGAAGCACAGATTGCTCTGTGAAAGGACAAGCGGATTCAGCGTGATCCGAAAGCCTGCTATTTGCATCAGGCAGTTTTCCAGTTCCGATGGCTCGCTCGGTTTTGACGGATCGAGGACCTCAGAGAGCTGAAACATGGCTATAAGATCTGTGGTGAAGTCTCCTGAGACTGGGGTTGGCGATTGGCAGGATGCTCCTTGCAGAGAAACTCTTGATCGACCAAACTCAAAACTAATCCATGAGTTCAACAGCTTAGCGAAGCCAGAAGAGCCTTCTCCTTCTCTCTACACCATGCTCTGATGGTTCGGCGTCTGAGTAGACCAGTGACACATCGGCTGTCTCCCTGTGCAGACCAGCAGCCTCGATGACGTGCATCGTGGTACAGCTGGCCATCCACCCTGTATGCGGGGGGCTGTTGCATCGCAAGTAAAGAGTCCTCAAAAGCCATCCTTCGGCGTCGTGGACGTTCGGGTCTCTCAGAAGACTTGTCGACTCCAGAATCTCTTTTGCACAACCCACAAGCAGAGCTTCGCGGCTGTCTGTTCTTTCGGGGGAGAAGAGCGTCGTGAGTACTGCAATTGCACAACAGAGCGTGGTCGTATGCGTTGGTTGCATGGGGATCTTGCCATCTCCTGGACGCTTTGAAGAGAATGGTTTCAGTGTCCAGGAGCCCGTACAAGCAGTGAATCTCCCGAAGATAGACATCAAACAGGCTATGCCATTCGTCTCTGGTTATGATCCACGTCATGCTCTTTTCAGAGCGCGAGTGATGATATGAATCCCCAAATTCCAGCCAAAACCTTGCACCTTTGGGGCGCTGGTAGGATTCAACTTCATCCCCAGGATATGAGGGGAGACAACTCCAGAGTTTACCTCCACTGACTGTTCGCCAAGCCCATTGTATTTGATATTCTTCTCTGGGGATATGGGAATGGCAGAGACGGTCCGTGAAGTGTCTGGCAAGGGTTCAAGAGGCGGATGTGCCTCGGATGATGGTATTCTTGCTGCTCTCTTTCTGGAGTGAGTAGTGTAGTAACATTGGTACTCGTACCTGGTGCATGAGACACACGGTTCACTGCCATTACACCGACGTTTTCGAGCTTTACAAGGTTCACACGCCCTCCTTGTCCTACGTCGGCAACCATCGTCTGCTCCAGTAGGGGTCTGCGGACGTAATTCCAAGCGCTCTTCAACCGTCGCTTCTCATCATCTATGGTAGGTGTTAGGCTCCAGTGTTAGAATACCGAGCCATCTTCTGGTTGACACCGGCTGGGAGAAGAAATATAGTTGGTTTGCAGGGAGATGGGAAAAGGAGACAGGGACCAATAAGCTAAGCAGTGTTCCGTACATAATATATTGCTAGAATAGTTACTATTTAAGCGTTTTGTTGTCCCCGCCCCCATACTTTCAGCCCCACAAAATTTGTCTGGAGTTGCAGAATGCAGGCAAGGTAGACTGAAATCCAAGCTTATTAGGTATAGCATAGCTCAGAGTTCTGGGGCGAGATAAAGACTGTCGAATGCGTTTCAGAGTCTCCTTCTACTCCAATCCTGCCTCCTTCTCTCCCTTCCCCAAAACTTCCTTCTCCAGTTGCACAGCGGTATGGTTCGTGAAGTAGGGAGATGGGTCCCGCACAAATACTACCAGACCACACGCAATGATTCCAAAAGGAATGGTGGCCAGCCAAGTAATTCGAAAAGTATCTGCCCAACCGAACTGGTAGCCTTCTATCGCTTTGCTGAGTATCTCAGAGCTAAGGTCCAGAAGTTTTGTCGTGTCGTCGGCAATTGCAGAAACAAGAGAGGAGACCTTGACTGCGGGATACCCCAGGGGTACCACAGCCGAAGCCACTCTAGAAACTGTGCTGCCAGATGCCCGGTTGCTCAAAATCGTAGAGAATACTGTCGTTCCCACTGCACTTCCCAGAAATCGAAACTTGCCAATCAGGCCCAGAGCCAACCCTAGGTCTTCCTGCGGAACGTGGAGAGACGCTGTTATATAACAAGCAAGGGGGATCCAATCGAACGGTGCATTGGCAAAAAGCTGAAAGACCGACGGCTTGGTAACCTGCCCAGGCCTGCAAATCGATTGCAATGCAGTGAACAATGTTTGGACCGCAATAGCAAAGATCAGTTGCCAGCGAATGTGCTTGATCTTGTAGATGAGTCCACCTAGGAAGACGCCACCCGCAGCTCCGCCAAATCCCCCGGGAGTGTTGTAGACGCCTCCCAAAGTTGCATCGCTTGTCAAGGTGTAGACAATCTGTTGCGGCATCGAAGTCGTAAGAGTGAAGTAGACGGCACCCGTCACAAAGATAATGAACAGCAGAAAAGTATATTCCCTAACCATTACGAATAGCCAGTGTGGGAATAGAGGTCTTCGGGGCCTACCACTGAAAATCCCAGACGAAAGTACATAGGAATAACACAGCTCCCACCAGAAGAGGAGCTAGGACATGAGGACTGTTCCAGGGACATGAAGTGCCAGCCCAACCAAGGCCAAGGAGGAAGAGAGTCAGCCCTGAAACGTAGAAGAACAGTCCGACATAGTCTAATAATCCCCAGGTAGAAAATCCATCTCCAGGTTGCTCGAGCGACGAACTCCCTGGCGATCAGTGGCGCCAACATTGTGAATGGAAGCAGGTTGAGCTCGGTCCCGGCCAGTCCATATGGTCGGTATTTGTTGGGAAGTATTTCTGATATTCCGGGGTAGAGGATGAATGTGGTCCCCGTTCCAAATCCCAAGATCACCATTGCCCCGATACATTGCTCGAGGCTCTGGGCTGTGGCACCAATGATATGGCCCAAGACTAAGAGACTCTGACCAAACATCAAGAGCTATCTCCGCCCAAAGTAATTGCTCATCTGTCCTGCAAGTGCAAAGGCTATGCTTCCGGCGAGAGACCGGCTCGATGCTAGCCAGTTGGAATTGTAAGTGGATCCCTGTAGCTCCATTTCTATTGGGACGACGACCGGGAACACAAATAGACAGATGAAGGTAAGAGATGGCTGGAAAGTAAAACCTAGGAAGAAAACCGCAAGGTAGGTAGATTTTGTGACATGGATCTTGACATCAGCGTCTATCAATGCTGCTTCGTGCGCATCTTGCGTCTTTGGGGCGAAAGACCGATCAGGGGCTTGTTGGTCTTCAAGACGATCAGCCGTGGCGCCAGACTTGGACACAGGCTGCAGCTCCATTTTTTGCGATATGTTTGAGAAGACTCTCGACAGCACATGTGAGCGGAGTATGGTCGCAATATATCATAATCCATGATTGATTCCATTGTGGGACTCGTCTCTGAATCAACTCGGCAACCGAGAACAACGGTTGATGCGGGAGTTGCGGATACCCACTGTGACCACCTTTCGTTGAGGTTGAATTGAGTTTCAAAGCTTTAGCTGCCTCTTCGTAAATGCGCGGCTGCTAGAGGCCAAAGGCCAGTCGCGGCTAACCTGAACCGCTCTTTTGTTTTGGGCTTGCCTGTTCAAATCTTTGGCTTAGGGTAAGAATTTTCGACACCTCTGGTCTACCCAACTCTCAAGCCAGGAAGCCATTTTCGGTTCAGCCGGAAGCCATGGATCCTGTGAAATTGCCCTAGTCAGCGTTGATGTGAGATGTCGAAGCTCTAGCCTGACTGTGAGACTTGACTGACACGAACAATCTTTTCCAGCAAATGACCTAACGACCGTGTCTCTGCCGGGATGTTCGTTCAAGAAAATTGTACAGTCATAGACTATCTCGTCAATAACAATCCTTAACACATGTCAGCTTGCGTGTGGCCCCTTGGATATTCGCACTTGAACCTACAGATGGCCGGGCAGGATTTCCCATTCCTCATCCTGACCTCATTTGCAGGTATTGCTGGTAGATCCTGGTTTGGCACTCCATTTTGGACAATGTGATATTCACCAGTGGCAGAGCCCAGCTCTTCGCCCGATTGCAACTTCTCCTCCTTAGCCATGCCCACCCTAGAACACGTATCTTGTTGGCGGTGAGGAAGCTTGATTGTCTGGGTGTTGTCGGACGGCTATGCTCTTTTGAACAGGGGGAAAAGACAGATGGCTGGACGTATTCTAGCAAGGAGTCGCGTTCCTATCTGGGCTAAATCTCTCAACCATTTGAAGAACATGCATGGCACGTTGCAAAAGAAAATCAGAATTGAGCGGAAATAGCCGCTATGGCGGATATTGCCAACTCTTGAGACATGATGGACGGCGCTGTCAATATGGGGCTAGTGTCTCTCTTTTATGAATGCCATGCCCTCGCCAGCGCGAGAACCACAAGTTCCTTACAATTAAGACTTGTTGCCGTAGGACGCTAGATGTGGCAGTCTGGCATGCATTGTCTTCGTGACGCACATAGCAAAAGCTCACGACCTATCATTCTTTGTGTAAGGATTTCCGGGAATTCGGTAGACGGCAACTCGTTCTTGTCGCTGGAGTTATTTCAGCCCAAGTATAGAAGTTGCACCAAGTAGTGGCAGCAAGGGGGAAAATGAAAGGCAAACCAGCCGAGACACGTCGGTGTTCATGGACGTCTCGACGTTTTCTAGAAGCGGCGGCAGGCGATTGAAGGCGCCACCAGCCACAAGGCATTTTTGGCCCGTCGCCGCCCTCACTCTATCTTTTCAATTTGATTACACACCCCTTTTCTCCTCACATCACACATTGAAACTCCTAGCCTAGAACCCGAAGCTGCTCATCTGGGACGGGGTTCGTTCTCATTGATGGCGTCTACCACGTGGGCCCTGCAGCGTTTCTCGGCTCGACCGAACCGCAAGGTCTCCTCGTTTGGGAATACAGAGTATATGGTCCAGAACCCAAAACCAAAATCTTCTATTCCCCTATTATTCCGACATATGCCCATTTTCCCACCCAGAATCCGACGGGTGTAGCTCGGAAATCATTCAAAAAAGGAGACTTCGCGTAATGGCCGGTGATCTCGCGGCAGCCTTGTCAGCCATGGGACTCGGGTTTCGACTTCTGACAACAATGAATCGGACTCTGCGTAAGCAGCAAAAGCCAGCTCGCCAGGTGGGCGACACAGACGATCTGGACAGATAATGCGCGTACGGAATCGAGAGGGGGAGTGCAAAAGCCGTATAGAGCTCACAATATCAAAGTCGACGTTGCAAGGATCACAAGCCTTCCGCCGTCAAATCATATTTTACGCTCATCTCTCTGAACTCTGTTTGAATTTCGACACAAACGTACACATAGTTCCGCCCGAGGTATATTCAACCCATGTCTCCACCCGTCAGATTTGATCGGGAACGACTGCTCACGCCAGAGCTGTTCTCGGCGGACAGATGATCCAGTCCATTAACATCTGTTCCTCGGGTCGAAGACCAATGTCAAATTACGTTGCCGTCTTCTGCGGCTGCTCCAAATCCACGGCCTTGTCATTGGGCTGGCTTTCTCCGAGAATATTCTTCTCCATGTGTACAGCAGTGTGATTTGTCAAGTATTCCGAGGCATCTTTGATGAAGAGTGCCGTGATAATCGCAATCACACCAAATGGAATCGTGCTGAAGAAGACCCGCTGATAAGCGTAGCCGTATGCTGACTTGTAGGCTTCTGCCGTTGCAGAGATGAGAGCGGGGGTGGCACCTTGGACTTTGGCAAACGCATCCGGAATCCCTTTTGCGTTATTCGAGACAGCTGTCACTAGACCTTCGATGGCGTCTGCATCACCATGAAAACCGTTGGCTGTTGCTGCCTTCAAGATGCGAGGCACGAGCTGGCTGCTGAGGACGCCATTGCGAATGGTGTTGAAGATGGCAATACCAACACTGCCTCCAGTATTGCGAAAAGTTCCCACCAATCCTGATGCAATTCCCAGATCCTTGTGTGGCACGTGGAGCCCAGCGACGACGTATGAACAGAGGGTGATCCAGGAGAAGCACATCATGCCGAAAAGCTGGAAGATGACCCATGCGGTCTTGTGGTGCGGGATAATTCCGTAAGCGTATAAGGCCGAGAACAAAGTCTGGAGGAAAAGGGCAAATACAATTTGAGCCCGAATGTTCTTGATTTTGTGGATTAAGGCGGGGAGGACCGCTCCTCCGATGAATTGACCGACACCATTCGGAATCAGGGCAACGCCGAGCTTGATCGGATCGCTGTCGTAGACAGACTCAGTAGCTTGAGGTAGCAGAGAAACCATCGCAAAGAAGACCATTCCGGACACGAAAAGCGCAACCAGCAGAATGGTAAATTCCCGGACCATGCGGAATATGTGGAGCGGCATCAATGGAAGCTTGGGCTTCATAGTCCAGTCGTAGACGAAGGTGCCAATGAAGACCAAGGCTCCAAGGATGATGGGCACAACCACAGAGGCTGAATGCCATGGGTGACCCTCTTCACCAGCCCAACTCATTCCAATGAGAAAAACAGTCAAGCCCCCAGCGTAGAGGATGTAGCCCACAAAATCCAGCTCCAGGAACTCCTCCCAACGTGTCTTGTCGTAGTCTCGGCGTGGTCGAGCAGGGGGGAAGTAGAAGATGGCCGTTCCAACCAGGCAGACGGCCGCATAGATGATGGATAAATAGTATACCCATCTCCACGTCGCATGCTCGTTGAGCTGATTGGCGATGAGAGTGGCGAGAAGACCCCATGGGATAGTAATGCAGAATTCAGTCCATGCCAAACCCATACCACTATATGCTAGAGTCAGCGAATACTCGAGGATTCGTTCTGGAAGAAGGGAAAAAAAGGCAAAGGCGGAGTGGACGTCTGCAAATAAGAACTTACCGATATTTGTTAGGCAGAATTTCAGGGATACCTGCGTAAGCAACAAAAATGAGACCGGCACCAAAGCCAATGATGGCGGACCCAGCAATCACATGTTGAGTAGTTTGAGCGGTGGCAGAGACAATTCCACCAACAATGTTGAGACCTTGTCCAGCCATGATGACATATCGACGGCCGAATATATCGCTCAGACCGCCTCCAAGAGACATACTGACAGCCGATGTGACTGCCCAGGATGAAGCTATCCAGCTGATCGGTTCCAAATTTCCCAATGCACTTCCGATCGGGACTAAAATGGACGACGCCAGAAGGAAAGCAGTCGAAATGCATCCTGAGAAGGACAAGCCCATGAACTAAATTACGCATTTTTGTCAACCAGAGTCGGAAAATACAGCACACAAGGAGAACGGAGGGTTCCTTCTTTTCTGCAACTTACAAAGACTGCCATGATCGTGGACCAGGTGACGCGTTGAGGAACCTCAGGGTTGTCTTCGAGAGCAGCCCGATGGGGGTCGTCCTCAATGTCCTCGCTGTCCTCCATCGGTGCCACCGCCGCCTCCCTCTGTCTGGGAACAGCCTCAATCTCCTCCGTCTTATTAGTCATCTCTTTCTGCGCAGCTTCTTCGGCCATGATGTTCAAAGGGCAATGCTACCTCAATGATACGACTGGAGATCTTCTCTGAAGTAGAAGGTCAGACCACATATCATGCGGACATAGGATGTTTTTGCATTGGAAACCCCAGACCCCAGAGCCTGAGTCCGGGGAAAGGACGGGGACGGCCCACGACCAGGTATAGCATAGGTCTGGATATTTTCGGACGGCCTGGATCCGTGGCGCGAGCGATAAGAAGGATTATTTGGGACGGTACGGAGAGTGACCGGTGGTAGTTGATTTCCTCCCATAAGGCTTTTCTCCGGGTGGATGCCATGTGCGGAGAGGATTTGTCGGGGCCCCAATCAGCTGCTGTTTCTCCGCATGTTGAACTGGCGAGTGAGCCGCAATTTGATTACTTGACGCCGGTGATAGAGGCTGGAAAAGGGGCATAGGTGAGGGCCTCGCTTATGCTATCCCGCGATAACACCCGCGTTCAGGAGCATTTGCCAGACTCGCAGCTCTGCATCTAATGGCTTCGCAGCATGCAGAACGTATATATACGAGCAAGTAACTGAAAGGTCTTCAGATACGTTGGAGGCCAAAATCAGCAGTTGTGCCAAGGCGCCAATGCCGCGGAAGCATCCGGAAGCTTGCAACCTTAAACTGGACGCAGGCAGCTCCCCAACACCATCAAAATACCTAGTAACAAATACTCGGTATGAGCCGCCCAGTACCGCCCGCTCTGTCCCCGGCTTCTTCTTGCAAGTGCGCGAGCACGAGAGACCTCCATCGGATCCTGCACCTCATAATTATCGATAACCGGCCATGATGGAAGTCGATTTTGACCTCGGAGACCATCGCCGGTCTAACAATCTCGTCTTTCATCGAGGCCTTCTTCATCAAATCTCTTACTGACCTCTCGGGTAAGGATTGGTACGCAGAGAAGCCGACATAATTGAACGCTGTTGCGGATCAAAATGCCTTGTAGAAACCACGCCCCAGATGACCATCGTATATGCGTCGCAAGCCTTCCCCCGGTTACCCTTAACATGTGGGGCAAAGGGGCTAGTTTGGACGGTCAGAGGTTTGAGACAGTACTGAGTACTCTGCATATCAGGAAAAAGTATGGAGTACACAAATTCAATTACTCCCTCGGGAAAGAGCCTCTCCTTCGTGTCGACCCGGCGTATCTTCGGTACTAGGGAGAACAATATTAAGGCAGACCCTTTCATTCGAGAGAACAATACTAAGCACCAGCCTTTGTTCCGAGCCTTGTACGAACTCCCCATATTCCTACAGTCCTCAGACCTTATCCAGTGTTGTTGTCTTAAGAACCAATCACAAGGACTTCTTGGCTCTTCGAAAGCGGCAGGAGACTTTTGTTCCAAGCGTCTGTCAGACTATTCAAACAAAGCCCTGCTTTGGAGAGGCTCTGCTGGCTCTATTGCCAGGCATCTACATAAATGGCAATAATGGCATCTGATTTTTTCTGAAAGTGCCACCAGATTCAAGGAATTTTACTGGCTTCTACACTGACTCTCTAGAAAAAAAATGGTCGTTCTCAATCACGCGGTGGTCCTGTTGGCTTCCCTCGCTGCTTTGGCTGCTGCTTCACCTGCCTCCACCCAATGGAGTAAACCCGACGCCTCCGCTACAGTTGTCGCGCACCATGGTAAACCTAATGACGTTGTCGCAAATGGTGACGGGAAGGTCCAGGAGCAAGGCAACTGGCAACACTCGGCAGCAGGGAATGACGAGGAAGAAGAAAACAAAAGTCCTTCAGAGAAGGGAAAAGATGGTGGAAAGAAAAATTATCATCAAGCCCGTGATGAGGGTGCGCCGCCTGAGCACCGAACCTTCGCTGAACACAAGGGGGGTGACCCCTCCAAGGGCAAGCCCTCCGGGAAGGATAGAGAGGATGAGAACGACAAGCACCACAAAGTCCGTGATGAAGATGCGCCGTCTGGGCACCCCACATTTGCCAAGCTTAACGGAGATGACAGCTCCAAGGACAAGTCCTCAGGAAAGGATAGAGAGCATGGCACATACAAGCAGCATCATGCTCGCACGGAAGATGTGCTCGCGACACTCCGGAGACTAGCCCGGCAAGAAGATACAGTCGACAAGCAGCCACAAGACGCTGATCACGATCACCACGGCCACAGCCACGATCAAAAGATGGAGCATGAGTCGCATAATCACACGGAAACTGGTGAGCACGGAAAGGGCAAACTCCACGAGGGCCGGGCGGCGAGTCAAAAAGGTGTCTATGAGTGTGCAAACGCAAACTGGCTCCATCCATGTGTATGGACTCCACTAAAGGATGGGCAATGCTATAACAGGTAAGTATCACTCTATTAGCGCAGTTGAAGAGGTTAGGGTTGAAGAAACCACGTTGACATCCGCTGGAAATAGGTTATATGGACGCTATGGCTCCATGGGCCCTGATAACGGCCTATCCTGCACTATCTACGAAGCCCCAGATTGCAATGACCACGGCTGGAACACATGCGGGCCGTTCGTATGGCCGGGGATCGCGGACTACCAGAAGAGCCACCTGCTGCTTTACTACGGGATGGCCGATGATGGTCCGTTCAGCATCAAGTGCAAGGTATGTGTTAATTATCCGTTGAACTCGGCAATGGGTACTGACATAGAGTAGTCTACTTAGTCGAGCTGGAGTCGTCGTTGATCCAGTAGCAACAGGGAGGCCCAGGATCGGACTGCGTCGAGGAAATGTTGCCGTGGACGCATAGCAACAACCTCTCATCAGATGGGTGATTGTTTGCTGGTTTGATGCCATCAAGCCGACCTGGCATTCAGATGGCCTCTCGCCATTAGATCTACCTAGAGATGTAGTCCGCAGAGAAATTGATTGGAATTTAGTTTCTTCGGCTTGAAGGGATTTAGCCCCTGACGGTCCCGTATTAATGCAAGGCTGATATTAACGCCACGAACAGTGCCACCTATGACGTCGATCAAACCCTCGATCTCCTTCTTCGATCTCTGACCATCTTTCGCATTCTCTCAGACCCTTTTCAAGCCACCGATCTGCAATGGCATCCGTCATCGGTCAGCAGGGCGAACCCGACGAGGGAACCAGAAACAGGTTTTCGAACACGGTGAGCGTGTAGCCATTGGCTGTGTGTCTTTGACCTAGCTGTTTCTCCGCATCGGCCTTTGCTGACCCATGATCTCGAGGCTGTGTCCAGCACAGTTGCAGACCGGGGAGGACCCTATATGACATCGTTGCTCGTGGCTGCTGCCGCTTCTTCTATCTTACTCGGGTAGATGGAAGCCGCAGTTCGATCCGCACTGGTGGGTGTATAGTATATATATTTTATATATATATCTTCACAGATTCTGCTTCCCAAGCATCTGTGTTATTCGACGAGCGACCAATATCCACACCCTAGTCAAGATAATCATCCCACAAACCCTTATACAGAACACACATTTCAGACCACTACCCGGGTACCAACGAAACCAACAATCATGAACTCTATCAGATCAGCCGGCCACTGGATCTCCAACAAGACAAAGGGCGGCGCTCACTCGGCTAGCAAGGAGACAAACAAGTCGTATGTCTCTCCTAACCCTTTCTTGTGCACACCTAGTTCAATCAGTGCTAATACTATGCGCAGAATCGCCAAGGACCCCAATGTCCGAACGTCTACTCGGCTGCGAGCCGCTGGTAATGCCATGAAGGATAAAGTGCACGAGACGAATTACAACCGACAAGCATATGTGCACAGGCATGCAGCAAAACACAACTACTGAACCGTGCCAACCATCATCGGTTCTGAGTCCGAATACTATCGGAATGTCAATGGACGACGAGGAGAATGAAAGAGACCCTTGAGGACGAAGACTGTTTATCGACTGCCAGGACAGCCTGCAAGAAAACATCCGGGTGTCAAGAGTGATGATGCTGATGACACGATATCCTTGTATTATTATGTTTGCCCGGGTTGGTGCCCGATAGACCAAGATTGCTGATTGATCAGTGGAAATTACTTATCTAAATTTTCGTCATATGCCTTCACATTTCATTGCTTTTTATTCCACATATAAGTCGGGGTCCAGATATTCAGCAATCGTTGCCCAACCGGATCCAGTTGCTTGAAATCCAATTATGGTAGATGGTCAGCAACGCAGAAAACCGGCCACCGAAAGGTAGCATGGCGAGACATATCTTGCAGGGTAACCACGCGAAGAGTACAAAGACCGAGAAGTTAAGGTGCGCTCTTTTTTTCTTTCTCATTTTTTGGATTAATTGTCGTAGTGTTGTCGATATATACATGCCGCCCAGGCGCCTCCATTCGCAAAACTCGGCAGGCAAAGCTTCACATTTGTTGGATAGCTTTCCTCCCTTGCTCCTTGGTATGATCATCTCATGACTCTGGGCTGATCTTTCTTGTCTCCACAGTTTGTTCACTCTCCGGCGGCAATCTATCGCTTATTTCGTCTTGATATGCTTCAACCTTGGCCCGGATTCATGCAAAAAGTTATTTGCATACGCCTTTGGCACAAATCTCCTCTCTTGCGGTTCCTGCACGTACCACTCATAGCCTTGTTTCTCCGCAAACGCAATCGCGTCCTCTTTCGTCTTGAAGTTCACTTTTGTGCCTTGCATGAAGTCGGCCGATGACTGCCAGCCCATCAGCGGGTTTTCCCAGCGGTGGCCTTTTCCAAGAACGTCCCAGTCCATCCGCCAGGCGTGGGAGCCCCAGGTGCCGGACTGGGTTGCAGGTTTGACGGGTTTGTAGATTCTGGGCAGAGACGCACGTCAATTTCAACCATAACAGGAAGCTGCGCGACTTGATCCCCTCACCTGACTGTGCGAGCTTGTAGATCCACAGGAGCACCAGACAAGACTGCTGCGGGAGTCACATGTCCGGGTTCGCTGCCGTTCATAACCCTCTTCGGCACCGGAGAGTAGGTCGAGGTTCCGTGGTCAACCATAGCTGTGTAGTCGGGCTGGTGATCGGGATGGTATTTCTCGACAGCGGGCTCAGGGCTATGGTCGATTTCGACCATCGAGGCTTGATCTTCGGTCATGTGCATAGCTTGGACGTCCGGGACAGCTCGAGGATCGGGCTCGCCCAGCCGTCGCTGTGGAGCCTGCGACAGGCATCTCGTAAACCTTGGGACTTGGGTATATGTCCGTGAGAGCCGTATTGAGCTCTGCGTCCGTAGGAGCGACATCTTGGGTTGTCTATGTGAAATGGCGAGCAAACAATGGAGGTCAACGTCGAACGTGGAAGCGCAATCACAAAATGCCAAGCCTGAGCTTCCCAAAAAGGCCTAGCAAGCTGTTTGACCAACACAAACTTCATTGGTCGGCCTGAAGGAGCTCCTTCTACCACTAATTACAGATGTGATTGTCTCGTTATTCACTCTTCCTGCGCGACAATAACCTGTACGATGTAGGATACGAGGTAGTTGCACCTCGACTTCGATGGGCCATTCAGCGAATTACCGGAGACCCAAATGGATGGCCGCCACTGCGGCGTTCGATTGTCGCCAGTTAAAGCTGGCCACACCTTTGAGGATGTCGATTGCGACACCAGGTGTACCCAGTAACCTCTAGCGCTTCCAGTTCGACCGGCACTGGATATTATCTACTCACGGAAATGGCGAAGGAGAGCTCGCGAATCAAAGTTTTCACATGGGTTAGGCGAATACGGCCTAGAACCGCCACTCTTGAACCCCTCGGTTCAGCCGCATCGCTGCCAGAGGAGTTCTGGTGCGGACTTTGGCCTGACACATTCACTGGAAATTGAAAGAGCATTCTTAGCCCCTACTCACCTTCTACCTGGAGCCCCCCTCTTGAGCATGCTCATATTGTGTCTTCCAAGTAAGCATGGCCGAATTGAATGTTGCAATGGGACGCCGCCGAGACAAGGCTTCCATTCCATCAAAATAGGAGAGGTCTCAGGCTTCTCTCCCCGGGTCTGTGATTTACCAACAAATCCGATTTAGCACTGTCGCACTCCTAACCGTTGTTCTCTTGAATGGGGCGGTGTGCGAGGCTTGTCAGAGTTATACGTTCTGGAACACCTCATGAAATATCTCAAAGGAGAGATGAGGCTGCAAAACTCATGCGAACTCAAACCTTGCAATGTCTTTGACATGATTTGCGGAACCAGGACTGGAGGGTGAGGCTAAACCCTACAGTGGGTGCAATATGTGGCTCACTGTATCAGTCTAATCGCCATCATGCTTGGACGCCTTCGGATGAGCGTTTTCGGCTACATACAGTCCAATTCCAGGTTTTCTGAATCCTTTTTTAGTACTCCACGTTCGAGATTCAGTCTACAAGCCCGTAGATATCACCCTGCCAAGCTCGAAAAACCAATAGACGTCCTTGTTAAAGAACGGGACAGGGTGATAGAATGCTGCATACGATGCAAAATGTATCCAACGTGTAAGAGAACTGCCCAAGTGTATTCGCAACCTGTTAATCCTTCGCCAGCTCTGTGTGTGCTGTACCAGCTGCGACCATGAACCATCCTCGGAGACTCTGTACGTGCGATGAGACCAGTATTGATATATGCACAGTCCGGGACGCTGCGAGGGCCACGTCCGCGGCTCCCGCCTTTTACAAGGAAGCAGAAATAACAATACGCGTAAGCATACGTGAAACATCTCTTAATGGAGGCCTAGGCTTCAACAATCCCGTCTTTGAACTATATGATGAAGCTAGGAGCATATTCCTGGGAAGACACATCGATTGCCTCGTCAGTATCTATACTGGCTCCTCTTCTCTAAACTCAGTGCCTTCTCCGAATCTCATTCAAAGCAAGATCCCGACTAACATCATCGGTGCCCTCAAAAAGATCGCCGTGCATCGCGGGCATGATCACGACAGAATGCTCCAGCAGTTCACCGATCACCCAGGAGCGTATTTCAGGTTCAACATTGATATTGGTCTAGAGAGGATTGGCCTAGAGGAATGGAAAATGCTCGGAGATATCAACAGTGTGACGACTGAATACCTAGAAGGACCTGCGGTTAGGCCACTAGTGCGTTCCGCTTCCAGAGCTTTGAATAAGCCATTGGGCGAGACAGGTCAGTCACATATCATAGTGTTTCCAAACATTCGTCTTCCCAACACTTCCTCCTCGCAAAACTAAAATCTATTGCTGTCATTTCTTTGGCTCACCTGCCTTGAGATATCGGATAAGCCAGGCCCAACTGTTAAGGATGTCTTTATTAGCCCTTTGAACATTGTTCCCCCTGTTGCAGTTCGATTGCAAGTCATGTGAACCCATAAACTCATACATTTGCCCGGAAAATCAACTAACAAGGTCGACTTCTTTTCCTTTTTGAACTTTACTGGTCAAAGCCGAGACGCAGAAAGCATGCGGATATTGGTTGATCGAGATGACCAAGTCCGAAGCTGACGTCCGGAATTCACGCATCCGACAGTTATTACTTGTGAGTTGTAAACTTGGAATTGGTCACAAATTGGACTGATTTATGAAAGCCTAAATGCACCGATGCTTCATTGGAAGACTGTTCGTTGATCCGTCTACGATGTGCAATGTCAGAAAGGAAAAGACAGAACGGCATGAGGGAACTTGTGAGTGGATCAATACAACGGCCCAATATCAAGATTGGTTTACACTACCCAGGCCCCAGATCCTCTTGAGAGTAGCCCCTCCAGGTCAAGGGAAGTCCACATTGCCAAATTCATCCTCAAAGAAACTGGAAGGAAGATTGCTACGAACAAGGGCGTCGTTATCCTCGAATACTTCTGCCACGGCCCCCCCCCCCCCCCCCCCGGCTGTAATTCAACTTTAAGCATTGTTCAATCCTTGTTGTCCCAGCTGTTTGAAGGCCGACCAAGTCTTTTTGAGACTCTTTTGTTACAGCATCAGAGGCTCATTCAACAAGATTCCGATCTGCCCACGGATGCGCCGTGGAACATCTTCCTTACGGCTTTGCAAAGTCCCCAGATCGAGGGCGTATACTGTATCATTGATGGCTTGGTCGAGTGCACGGATTCTTCCCAGGATCTGCTCTGGAGAACGATGGAGAGAGAATTGAATACGAAATGATCTGACGAAGCACCCTACATTCGCAAATTCCATATTCTCCTCACAATCCGCCCTACTGTACTTGCTAAGAAGTTTGGGCTCCTCACCAACGAGATTGAAGTCCAGAGAGAAGGTACTGACCCAGACATTGAAAAATATGTCAGCTTCCGAGTTGGAAGAATGATTTCGGAACAGCTCATTCCTGACGACATCTCGACATTAGCCAGCAGACATCTGTACCAGAAGGCAGAGGGGACGTTTCTCTGGGTAAGCCTGAATTTGGACCAATTGGAAAACCACGACGCTGCTTCATCTTTTCATGACGTCCTCGACCGCTTCGAACATGTTCCACCAGACATTCAAGGGTTGTACCCGCCAGGCCTTGGAAAGGATAAAGGACAAAGGAACCCTGCACGCGAAAGCCAGTTGGATTTTCGGCGTACTATTATGTTCTGCCCAGCCTCTTACTGCAAGCGCCTTTGGTCTGCTCATGATAAAGTGGCCAACAAGCCGCACGACCCATCAGGAACTCATGCGTCATTGCGACTTTAGATTTGAATATACTTGCAAAATGGCTTGTGGTTTCTTGATACGAATTGTGCATAACACAATCCAGCTTTGCCATCAAACCGTACGAGAATTCCTCTTGAAGCAGAGTCTCGATCAAGGGTTGCTAGGCGTCGGCCAGACCGTTGCCCATGCCTTACTAGCCGAGATCTGCTTACGATACTTGCTGCTGGAGGAGATTGAGACACCTCAAGGAGTGGAAGAGGCAGATGCTCAAAAGTACCCCCTCCTTGCTTATGGTCTTGCATATTGGCGGCTGCACGTCCGCTCTTCCAACGGAATTTAAAATTATGAAGAAACGGTACGCCGTTTTTTTGGACAATTCAAATATTGCACGGTTGCACTCATATCTCCGACCCCCAAGGGTTGGGACTACTGGTGTCCCAGCAATACTCTCGGTGAAGATCTTGTTGTTCACGTCACAGTGTACTTGGGTTTGAACAACTTACTGCAAACTTGATGGAGGCATTGGTTACGAGACAACGCACTCAGCAGCTGGGGGCAACGGGGATGATCCTTGGCTTGAACACTACCGTTGACGCTAGAAACTCGCTTGGCCATACCGCGTTACACATCGCATCGAGTCTAGGAATCGTTAGAAATGGTACTCGTTTTGCTAAGGCGGGGGCCTTGACCCGAACGCTACGAATTGCAATAGCTTGAAGTCTTTGCACTTCGCTGCACTAGGAGATGACATTGATGTACTCAATACATTGTTCGTGCTGACGGAGGATATTGAGTCCCAGACCTTAGAAGGAGAGACACCACTGCTGCTGGCAACTGATCCTGGCATATTAACCAATGCGCTTCTCGACGCCGGTGCCAACATCAACAAAACCCAAATTCCGGCCTCACTTTGCTGCACTTTGCCGCCAAAGAGTCAAGGGAGCAAGTTGTTGAGGCTTTGATCGAGAGGGGGGAGATATTAACGCAATTTCTGATACAGGCGCGACACCACTTTGGTTAGCTGCAGACGCCAGCATCGCTCCCAACGTAAGGCTGCTGCTCGACGCCAAAGCAAAAGGGTTGCCAGATTCAGGTCTTGGTTGGAATCCTCTACATGCTGCTGCCAGAAATGGCTCTCTCGAATGCATTAAACTCCTTCTTGATTATGGTGTCTTCCCCATGACAAAACGACGGATGGAAGCACCACAATGCATATTGCAGCGCTCTTCGGTCATTGCAGTGCATGCAAAGGTCTTTTAGAAGCTGGTTGCAGACCCAACGATCAAGATGAGGATGGACGTACGGCCTTGATTTTAGCTGCTGAGGACGGATATGATTCCATCGTCAATCTACTTCTAGCTGCAGGTGCATCGGTGAAGATTGTGTCGTCGACGAGCGTGACAGCATTGTCAACTGCCGCGGCGAATGGCCATGCTGAAGCAGTGCGGCTTCTCTTGAGTCAAGGAGCGGACAAGGACTTCGTGATGGAAGAGAGGATACCTACGTTGCTCACCGAAATATACTGCGGACATCGTGATGTGGTGGATCTGCTGATTGAAAAGGCAGCATCAATCTTGAGTCTAGGTCGAAATCGTGGACGCCGTTATTCCTCGCCGCTGTCAGGGACCATATGGCAACAGTGAATCAGTTGCTCGAGGAAGACGTGGACATCCACTGCCCTGGACCAGATGGCACGACGATTCTGCATCATGCCATCCGCCATGACAGACATGAACTGATCAATCATTCATTAGGTATGGGCTTCGATGTCAATGCCTGCAATCGCTCCTCATGGACGGTGCTGCATGGAGCCACAAATGCTAGACAATTGGAGATTCGACTCGATTGATAATCGGGGGCTCTTGTCAACACACCACCTGTGTCGGGTTGGACTGCGCTGCATTTTTGCTGCCTGAAAGGCTATCTGGATTTGGTGAACCTCTTCCTCAAAGAGCGGGCCAACAACCCTTCCCGCTCAAACAATGGATTCACTCCCTTGGACCTTGCCGCATATAACAGCCATTTAAAGGTCGCGGATCGCCTCATGCAAGAATTACATGAGCTGACCTGGAACTCTGCTTTACTCCTCGCAGCAGGAGGCGGGCTTTTGGAAGCCGTCAAACATCTTCTTCAAGAGGGCCTCGATATAGAATTCAAGACTCCATTCGGCTCCACCAGCCTGATGCGCGCAACTGCCAACAACAACCATCAAACTTGTCATGGGGTTCTTGATCAGCGATGGTGCCGACATCCGCACAACCGATAATCAAGGGTTTACAATCCTTCACGAAGCTGCATGGCATAGAACGATTAGCCTAGTGAAACGTCTTCTCGCTGAAGGACTGGATTTCGCCACCGAATTTGGCTGGATATACTCCCCTGACCGCAGCGGTACAAGCCGGTCCAGTTCGACGCAATACGAATTTTTCTCAGCCACAGGTCAGACACAACTCAAGACTGTAGCCTCAGTGGCGATCTCGTTCATGATGCATGTGCAAACAGCAATGTTGTGATTTTGGATCTTCTCCTTTAAGCTGGATACGACGTTTATGATCTTGACGAGTTCGGGAGGTCGGCGGCATACATGGCTGCAAGGGATGGCCATAATGACGTTTTGAATTTGTTTTGTTTGAGAAACACGTCGATACATCTCAGCCTGACAGGTGGGGTTTCACACCGCTCCGTGAAACAGCTGAAAGAGGTTATAAAGATGTCGTCGACAACCTAGTTCACCACCGAGTATCTATCGACCCTTTGTTTGAGTTTGGCGGGATACCACTCCTATTGGCTACAATGGCGCGGCGATTGGAATGCATCCATCTGTTGATAAATGCTGGAGCAGACGCAACGACCAAAGAGATATTTGGACGATCTGCTCTGGACATAACTGTGTCTTCACCGTCCCTTTTAGCAAGAATGGGCACTTGGAGCCTATCAGTCGAGCCAACGGATC
Source organism: Cladophialophora bantiana CBS 173.52 (assembly GCF_000835475.1). Classification (NCBI taxonomy): domain Eukaryota; kingdom Fungi; phylum Ascomycota; class Eurotiomycetes; order Chaetothyriales; family Herpotrichiellaceae; genus Cladophialophora; species Cladophialophora bantiana. The sequence goes on from NW_015971596.1 coordinate 261,713, forward strand.
AAAGTTTACTAGACATGACCCAAGCAAGAGCTGTGCGAAAGATATTCCAGTACCTTTGCAAATCGGGTTCTCATGATTCCACAGAAGCATGCACTGCTATGGGACCCTTGGTGGCCAGCCTAGTCCTTCTGAAGGACTATCAGCTTGCTCGCGTGGGCGTTTTATTATCGACATGGGCGTCGCCAGATCAGGTATTTATAATCACATAATCTTGTCAATCATGTCAGAAATATATTGATGTCTCCTCGACAACTACGCGGCTATGTCAAACCTGTACCGTCCCTGTATGCGAGCCCTGCTTCAGCAGGTACGACGACGAGCGGCAACCTAAGGACTGCTGATGCGAAGGTCACGAATTTCTGACAATTAGCAGAGACGAATGGGATGAAATGGATCCAAAATATGTGTACAGCGAAGACAAAGTCAGTCTTATTCAGGAGGCGTGGATCGCTAACATGCGTCAAAAGTTCCCCCCTCTGGATCCATCTGATCTCGAGTCAAGCTGAGATTCGAGAATCCAGGCAGCGGAGCTGACTCGGGCGTCTTCGATTGTCTATCGAAACCAACCCATAATGCAGCCTCATGAAAAGGAAAAACGTGGAAGTCACTGACGGACCGGGAGACTAAGGACAAGGTCTTTATGGATTGCGTCGCAGAAAAGGGGGTGGCTACCCCGACACTTCAGGGGACGATCTGGGTACAATATAGGCATCACCGCAGAATATTCAGGCATGAAAAGTCTCGAAAGATTTGTCGGGATCTATTGATTTCTCTCTGATGGACGCTGAAGAGATGGCGAATATGGAATATCAACTGGTATTCCGTTCCGGGTCATTGCACAGCACCTCTGGAACTAGCATGAGATGTCGCAACATGAAGTCTCATCTAAGGAGCCAAAGGGAGATTCTGGATGGTGGTACTGTAACAGAGCACTTCAGGGTTCGGCGTGCACGTGCAACAACGCACAGAGGCCTGTCCAGCAGGTCGGGAATCGAGAACGCCTTTCTGGTTGCCACTGACAGAACAACACAACCACCAACACCACCTAGAAAGGCAGTGGCTAGGGCAACGAACGCCTAGCACGGCGGAGGCATTGAGGAGCTGGACAGGACTGATAAAAACACTCAGGAATTAGGTAGACGGCACCAAAAACCATGGAATTCATGACACTCTCGTCAAACTGTAAAGAGCGGCACACTGCCAGCACTGTAAACTGTTTCGTCACTACCACTACCAGTCCATTTTTGGTTTGACATGTGACTAGACCACTCTCCCCCCCCTGCTACCACTCTACCAGCCCAGCACAGCACAGCCACTTAGCCTTGTTACAGTACTACCACTCTAATCTACATATCGAAACATCGCCGACTACAGCTCCACCGAGGTCCGTCCAAACCCGTTATGTGCGGGTGTAGCGAGGTGTGAGTCATATTAACGGGGGCGAGGTATTCGTATTGGTGATGTACAGATCCCCTATATCTATCTACCATTTCTCCGATTCCCACAAAGCAGTGGCAGTTCTCAATAGTTTGCCGTCACTCCCGAAAATATTGTGTGCGGGACAGAAGCGAAGATGTCCACACAACTCTCCTTCGTGACGCTCGACGTCTTCACCTCGACGCGGTACACAGGCAACCCGCTGGCGCTGGTCAAGGTGCCACGGAGCCTCGCGCTTTCTCAAAGCCAGAAGCAGCGCATTGCCCGCGAGTTCAACCTGTCGGAGACGGTCTTCCTGCACGAGCAGACGCAGACGGACCTCGACGACCGATCCGTGCGCATCGACATCTTTACCGCCCAAGCGGAGTTGCCCTTCGCAGGCCATCCCACCGTCGGGACCGCAAACTATCTTCTCCGGCTCCTCGGAAATGAGTCGGCGAGCAGCAGCAATGTGAAAGCTCTGCAGGCAAAGGCAGGCCGCATCGGTATCGCTTTGAACCCGGCCGTGGACGGGGTCCAGATCTCCGTCGCGCACAACCTGCACGTCCACGCCGCTCCCTATGCAGACAGGCCGTTCGGGGGGTACCCCGTGGTCAGCATCGTCAAGGGCATGACCTTCATCCTCGCACGGCTGCCCGACCTCGCCGCCCTGGCCGCGCAGACGGAGAACCTGATCGGGCTCGACGCGACGTACACATCCGCCTTGGAGGTCCTCGACGCAGGCTGGCGCGAGGGCATCGTTGTGACATACTCCTTCGTCGACCTAGGCTTTGCGGAGGAGCGCCATTCTTCGTCCCTCCACGTATCTGGCGGCGCAAAAGTCCGCGCCCTGCGCACACGCAGTCTCGGATCGCGCGAGGATCCCGCCACAGGCAGCGCGGCCAGCGCGCTGGCCGCGTATCTGTCCCTGCAGGAAGGCAGGACCGGGCGGTTCAGGTACGCGATCGTGCAGGGCGTCGAGATGGGCCAGCGGAGCGAGATTTTTGTCGAGGTCGCCGTCAAAGCGGCGGCGGGTCCTGAAGGGTTAGAAATCGAAGAGGTCCTCTTGAGTGGCAGTGCCGTGCACGTCATGCAGGGTACGTTGGAGGTTCCCACCCCGAAGCCCGAGCCGGAGGCCTGAGTTGAAAGTTGCATGAGAGGTGACGGTGCTTACTAACCGGCTTGATACACACGTGTGGCATATGACGCGCCGCAAGTCTCTGTGGCAAGGCTCTACATGCCGAAATGCAGTCGAATCTGCAGAAAGCCCAAAGGGCAATTTGGAGGGGGATCAACTCTGCCTTTCTTAGCCTATCTCACATGACATTAGGACTTCAAAACGTGGAATTCACTAAACAATTGATGCGTGGATTAGTTGATCGATCAACTCCTCGTTGTTCTCTCGTCGTTAGGGCTGCATATGTCCTGGAGGAGAATTAGATAGACAATGTGGGCACGCTCTTCATATCCATGAACGGCCAGCCACGGCCCCGCCTGTCTCTTTCTCACACACGGCCCATAGCATCGTACAAGTTTTTCAATGAGATTAGCCTAGATCGACACCTGCTCTGCATAGCCGTCTAGTTCTCGCTCGAAGTTCCGGTGCTGGGAAATATGCCAGAAGAACTTGCCCGTAAAGTCCTTTGCCTCCTTCAACATGTTGATACCTTCCTTGACACTGCTTCCTGTGTCGGGTTTCTGCGCTGTGACGACGCCGTACCAATCCACCACATCGTCGCTTCCTTCAGAAGCCAACTTCACATTTTGGACCTCGGTAAGGGCAGCGTGTACGAGTTTGACAGCCTCGCCCACGGCGCCAATGGCTTTGAGATGCCCGAAAGCTTCTTTAACCCAGAAGCGTGCTAGGCCAATCTCCTTCAGAGTGTTAATGGACTCGGCGCCACTGGGGATGAACAAGGCGTCAAACATGGTGGATCGCTGGCCATTCAGGAAATGGTCGGGCTTCACCTGCGTCGAACCATCTGAAGCAGTTATAGGCTGGCGCTTGGGCCCGATTGTCCATGGGACAGCGCTTTGTGCGAAGACGGCTGCCTTCATAGCCTCGTACGCCTTATTGTCGAACCCGTCAGCAATCAAGATGGCAACGCGGCGGCCCTTGATCGTTGGTTCTTTGGGCATGTAGTCAAACTGGCTGAGACCCTTGGCCTTCTTGCCATGGTTCGGAACCGTCTGTTTTTCAGGAGTCTTTGCGCCGACGTTCTTGGCCACAGCCTGGGCGAGCGCGAGATCAATCTCTGCCAAGCGGGTGACGAGGCGTTCATAGACGATGTCATCGTCGCAGTGATCCAATTCAAAGGAAAAGGCTTCAACCATGTGCTTCTTCTCGATATCGGACATGGAGTTGAAGAATAACTGCGCTTGCGACAGATAGTCCTTCCATTTACGTGTGAGCATACGCGCTTTGATGCCGGGGTAGTGTGCCGGGTATGATTCAAACCCGCCCTCGCCGCTATGGCTGGTTGGTGGGTTGGCTTCCCATCTGTTTGGCCAGTAGTTGGCTTTGCCCTTGGTTATGGTATGACGGAGTTGACCGTCTCGGTTGAAGTTCAAAACTGGACAGACTGGGCGGTTGATGGGCAGTTCTTCCCAGTTCACACCCAAGCGGGTAATCTGAGTGTCTTGATAAGAGAAGTTCCGGCCCTGAAGGAGCGGATCTTCGCTGAAGTCGATGCCAGGGACAATGTGACTGGTGCAGAAAGCCACCTGCTCGGTCTCTGCAAAGTACTCATCAACATTGCGGTTGAGTTCCAGTTCACCGATGTAACGAATAGGCACTTGCTCCTCAGGCCAAACCTTTGTCGAATCAAGAATGTCAAAGTCGAATTTGTCCTGGTCACCATCCCTGATGCATTGAAGTCCAAACTTCCATTTTGGGTATGCTCCGTTCTCGATGGCCTCCCAGAGATCCTTACGGTGGAAGTCTGGGTCTTGACCAGCTAGTTTGAGGGCCTCGTCCCAAACCAAAGAATGGACGCCCAGCTCGGGTGTCCATATGAACTTGCAATATGTTCTTTCTGCCTTGGCGTTGACGAGGGCAAAGGTGTTGACACCAAAGCCTTGGATCATGCGGTACGAGCGGGGAATGCCTCTGTCGGACATGGCCCAGCAAAACATATGGGTTGCCTCCCTATGCAGAAATACGAAATCCCAGAAGTTGTTGTGAGCCGTTTGCCCCTGTGGGACCTCATTATCCGGCTCCGGTTTCAGGGAGTGGACAAGATCCGGGAACTGTCCAAAGCTGGTTAGACGACGCTGTGGAAGAGGAGGTAACTTCCACTCACCTTGATGGCGTCTTGGATGAAGAATACTGGAATCTTGCGAATTTAGTCAGCTAATGCCGCTTTCCACCGGCAGAGTCTGCTTACATCGTTGGCCACGATATCCCAATTTCCCTCGTCTGTGTAGAACTTGACAGCAAAGCCTCTGACATCACGAACGGTGTCTGCGCTGCCGCGACTACCCTGCACGGTCGAGAATCGGACAAAGATGGGAGTGGTCCGTGAGGTGTCTGTCAGAACGCCGGCGGTGGTGACATCTTCGGCACTCTCGAAGAGTTTGAAGTGGCCGTGGGCAGCAGCGCCTCTCGCATGGACGACTCGCTCGGGGATACGCTCATGGTCGAAGCGATGAATCTACCACAGTTTAGACTCTTTGGACTGGCGGCAACGTGGGGCAACTTGCGCGTTCTCGGGCCACTGCGTCTTCGAGGAAAGACGGTCCAATCCTCCCGCTCTTGTCATCGGCAATCTTCAGCCAGTGGTCGACATCTGAGACTTTGGCACCCCAATCAGTGGTGGTGTTCTGCTTGGTGTTCTGCTGATCCTTCTTGTTCTTCTCGAGGTCGGCGATTTTCTTATTGTGAGCCATACTTTGGACGGATTCTGCGGCTGAATTTCCAATGTCTCGCACCGTGTTAGCGATTGACGAGGCCATTGTCTACACATTTGTGAGGTCGAAACAGAAGGAGGGAAAAGCGATGGGGGCAAGATTAAAAGAAAAGCGAAAGAGGAATGAGCGGGGTTTCAGTTGAGTGTTGACGCGTTGTTGCACGTTTGCTACGACGGGTCGAGGGGTCTGTTCTCTACCAATGGCACCTATGCCGATTGAAGAGCTATGCGTAGACTCTGTCCAGCACTCGAAGCGAGCAGCTGTTGCATCATAAGCAGGGGGTGCGAGAGCATGGCGAAACTGTCCCGTTGGGCCATTTGACGTAGGCAGATTCACGCATGGTTCCACATTGTCCTTTTAATGGTGGTGATAAAGGCAACATTTCGTCACGGTGGAAATGTATTCGGAATATTGGATCCTCATGTAGAAGTCGTATGAGGCTCGTCAGGATGTGATATTCGGAATTGGGACCCGGAGAAAGTTGTTGCATCATGACGCTGATCAAGAAGCATTCATTGGTCCGGAATAGAACCGGGGGAACAGGATGACAATCCGTCATAGCTTTGGGCTTGTGAATGGAGGAGTCTTGATTGGCGTGGCGGCGGCGACCTTTGTGATGGGTGTTAGAATGGGCAAATGCGTGACGGGGTGGCAGCGGAAAATTGATCCAAGGAGAGGCAATTGAAGATTGTCCGGAGTAATGTTGTTCCTGCTGAGGTTTGGACAGGGTATGATTATGTGAGCAAGGCAGCGAGAATTGGCGAGGCTAGATCCAGGAATGGAGGCATGGCGGATGCGGATATGAGATCCAGAGCCAGTTACGTTCTTGTCTGAGAAGGATACTTCCCTGAGACCAGCTGACCAGTCTCTCCTCCAGGGTTTCCCACAAATCGTGCCCAAAAAGTCTACCAGGATTACAGTCTAGACTTCTTGCACAACGGGTGTCACCGGCATGTTTCAGCAGCCAACTTCACGGACACAGGCAGGATTGGGGAGCATCGGGAGGGGGGAGGGAGGCCATCTTGTTTCACGCAGAGAAGTGCTGCTTCGACCATCGTGACCATGTGTCGGGTGCAGGGACAATTTATCATGTAATAGCCTCGGACTCTGTGATGTCTGCTGGACGTGCGGCAAACTCAACTATGTATGAAATGGAGAAGGGAGGAATAGGGTTGGACAAGCGAGAGCTGCCAGTGCTGATGGCGCCGCAAAGGGTTGGTGCTTGTTGGTGCTGTTGGCAGTAGTGCCGAGTCGGCCATCTCCTCCCACGCCCAGAGATGCGCCTGCAACCAATCAACCAGGCGTCCGGGGCTCGCCAGATGCTTATCAGTTCGGGTTGCTTCGCCTGCGCCTGTGACTGTCGCGTGCAAATCCGGCCAGCAGCCTGTCCGCATCTCGTTTGACCCTCCACCATTACTATCATCACCCATCTTGAACCACCACTCAGTGCCGCCCTGCCTGAGGGTTTGGGGCTTCTTGACCTACCAATCCAAGCCCATCTGACCTATTCATGCCTAATCTTACAGTCATTCCCCTATGTCATCTGCACACAATCGCCCTCCGCCCCAAATTCTAATTTCTTCGGCTCGTCCCTTTGGCCGCGCCGAATCAGCCTCGATCCCCAGGCTGATCCCAAGGGTTCAGGTTCCTATCAGTGGTTCTCTTTTTTTGCCTGTACTAATAGTATTGGGGGTGTGACTGCCTTATCGGGTCCTTTGTCTTCGTCCAACATCTCCCGCGTCTTCGGGACACGCCTGCGCTACTCTCACACTCCTTTCACACTGCCACCACAGGCCGCATCGCCTTTACAGCGCATTCGTCCTTCTGCACTGTTTCTCCTCTCATTTCTTTTCGGTCTTCATGATCACGCTCACGACTTTATAGATCGACCTTTCTTTCCCCAAGAGGACCTCTCGATTCGAAGTCTAACCAATAGTATTGTTGCGCATTGCTCGTCTCATTGACAGCACAAGCCTCGACGGCGTTCGAACGGAGCCTCATATGCCCTCGGCCTCATTTCCACTCATACGAGCGGAATCTGGACAGTTCTGAGACCGGGGCGAAACATATCCAACCTTGTCTCGAGCTTACCACGCCGGTACCTCAACCGACGTTTCGACAGCGATGATAAGGAGGTTACAGCTTGGATGATTGTTGATGCCCCTCAAGAGCTCTACTCCAGAGTCGATAAGCAATGGCTTTCTCTTATATCCCGTTCTGGACGGCGTCCTCTCTACCAGACCACTGCACGCCGACCTCTCCCCTCTTGTCTGAATTATCCCTATATCTTGGGTTTTGCATACCTACCCCTCTTGCCGCGCTCTCTACTCTCCTCGGCACCCTGTCAATAGTGTCATGGTTATTCGCGCAGATGCCACAGATTTTCAAAAACTATTATATCAAATCCACTGCGGGTCTCTCGATTTTCTTCCTGAGCGAGTGGTTACTAGGCGATTTGGCCAACCTTCTTGGAGCGATATTCACCAAGCAAGCTGGCTGGCAGATCATAATCGCAACCTACTACGTCTTCGTTGATATGTGCCTAGTGGTTCAGTACTTCTGGTACAGTTACGCCGCGAAGTGGATATATGAGGAAAGTCTCCATTCCACAGGGAGCAGCGATATCGACGACGCCGATAGTGCCATTATAAATGGGCTGTCACCCATCAACTCCAATTTCGCCAGTGAGGGCCCGGAACTCAGGGACTCCAACGACTATGCTCCGAAACGATCAGATCCCACAGATGTCACTGCTCCTCAGTTTTCCGCTGTAAATTATGGCGAAAAGAAAGGAACTTCGCCTCAAGATATTGTCTACGGGGACAAATTTGGGTCGAGTTGGATGGCTTCGCCCTCTCCACGCACTCTTCTATATGCGGCTACTATGGCTTCCTTGGCCTCCAATGTGGCAGCTGCTCCAGTACCTTTTCCTTCCGACCACCATGTGCATGGAATTCATCTCTTCCGCGTCGACACCCCTCTCGAGATTACCGGTACTATCTTGTCGTGGTGCTCCACCTTCCTATACCTTGGGTCAAGATTACCTCAACTGTACAAAAACTGGCGCCGGCAGTCAACTGCTGGCCTCTCCCCGCTTTTATTTATCGCTGCGTTTTGCGGCAACTTCTTTGTATGTCCCCCCTTTGCTCGAAAAGCTGTGTGGTATTTGGACGAGTTGTTCTTTTGAGCCTCATCAATTTCTGTTACTCTGCTAACTGGGCGCACCAGTACTCTGCCTCCTTGATCACCAACCCGAACGCATGGAGCGATTACGAGCCATACGGACATCACGGTTGGGTGGATGCGGACGGGAACCAGAGATGGGCATGGGTGGCCCGAGCAGCGCCATTCTTTCTGGGGGCTGCAGGAGTGCTCATGATGGATGCCTTGATGGGTGTCCAGTTTATCATGTATGGGGAGCGAGAAGACAGAATCGTGAAGGTAAGAGATTCGCACGGGTATAGTCATTGGGAGCGAGTCAATGGATGGATGAGAGGCTGGATCCCGGCCATGGTCGGAAAGGATAGAGTCGTGGATATGGCCCAAAGCCAGCGACTCCTGCATGAGAGCGGGCATTTGAGTCTGAGTCGGCGACGAAGTCACCATCACGTCGACTACGGTACAATAGCGTGATACTGTTAGACATGATTAGACGTATAGAGTATGTGTTTCCCATGAATTCCGTGTTATTGGGGAGAACATGAGAGCGATCAAGAATGCCAGTACCGCAGGCCCAAAGCGATGTTGATTTCAACAAACACAGTGGTGACGGCATTTTGTCCGCTTCCGATCTCCGCATCTCACTGTTACGAGGAACTCCATGAGCAGTTCACCATCACTGCCCCAGACTTGCACGAAATCTCCCTTCCTTACCACCTGGGTTGAGCTTCGAGTTCGATTTCTCATGATCACAGCACGCCTCATCCGCCCGATCCTTTCTACCACCGCCGCATTTGCCTCGTTCATCCGTCCTGCGAATACCCCGCACTTGGGAATTTCATTGAATTTACCAGCATTCGCGCAGCAGCCCGCGAGAAAGATGCATGTCTTGAGTATTCCTATGTGTATGCCTACCCACATCTTTACACTTGTGCTAGTGTCCGCCAATACTGGAGAGAACGCGTCAAAGGAGGACAGTTGATACCCTCTGACCCCTGGGGCGCAATTGTGCTGTGATGAGGAACTGCTGAAGAGAATGCTAACAAGCTGTGCTATTCAGGGGTTGGCTCGTCCAACAATTATGCGTACTTGGTCAGCGATGACGAGACCAAGGACGCTGTGATCATTGATCCAGCAAATCCTCCAGAGTACGTTTCAAGCTTCCCAACACATCGCGGTCTAGTAGGGATGAAAGCTGACACCCATCCTTTCTGCTTCTCCAGAGTCCTTCCTGTCCTCGAGGAGAAATCCAAATCTCTAAACCTAACTGCAATCATGAACACACACCATCACTGGGACCATGCTGGCGGAAACAAAAAGATGCTGTCCGCCTTGCCCTCCCAATTGCCCGTTATCGGAGGCCAGGGCTGCGAATGCGTTACAAAGACTCCTCCCCATGGGTCAACATTCTCGATAGGCAAGAATATCGAAGTCACCGCCCTGCACACGCCCTGCCATACACAGGACAGTATTTGTTGGTACATGCAAGATAAGTCCACAAACGAACGAGTCGTGTTTACTGGTGACACGTTGTTTATCGGCGGCTGCGGTAAATTCTTTGAGGGCAATGGTACAGAAATGAATACAGCTCTCAACGAGATCTTGGCTTCCTTACCGGATGATACAAAGATCTACCCCGGGCACGAGTACACAAAATCCAATGTTAAGTTCTTGAAGAAAGTCGACGGGAACAACCCGGCGGTGAAAATGCTGGAGAAGTTTGCGGAGGAGAACCGGGAAACACAAGGAAAGTTTACCATTGGTCAGGAAAAGGAATATAATGTGTTTATGCGAGTAAAGACGGAGGAGATGAAGAAGGCCACGGGGAAGAGTGAGCCTAGCGAGGTGATGACTAAATTGAGGGAGATGAAGAACGCAAGTTAAGCCGTTGATGACACGGAGATAGTTATGGACTTCAAGTTTAGAAACTGCTCTTTGAAGTTATGTGAAGACGCTATGCTACCATGTTCTCCTGCACACCAGCTTGGTGTTCCTTGACCTGAATACATCAGGCCTGATCAAAAGGCAGTCGTACAAGATATACTCACAGCACATATAGGTTGAAATCATGTAGCATTTCTCGCAATCGACCATAGGATGTGGAAAACAGGGCTTCCCGTTCGCTCAGCCATACTTAAGCCACATGCCGGTCAGTTAGTACTAAGGTGGGTGACCACTTGGGAATCCTGTCTGTTGATTGTTTTTGTACTGTATTGTTTTGTTTTTTGCCTCGATTCTATAGAATAATTGAGAAGTACGAGGGATGTTGTCATTCTTTTTATTTTATCGAAATGTGGCCGTTTCTACAGCCATGTACGGCGGACCAATGTGGTAGTGTAGAAGTACGCCTTATTGAACCTAGGTCGATCAAGGTCGATCTAACAATTCCCTTGGTGCATGTCGTGGCGGGTGGCTGGCGCCTGTGGCGCCTATTGCACGGAGTCCTGGGCATCACTAGCAACTTCTCCCAAACAGCATAACAGCGGAGTACTGCACTGGCCTCTTACCTCTTCCGGGGCTGTATCTTGACCTTTTCGGCAGACCATCTAAACGGCTTTTCGACGTCACATATCAAACCCTGCACCACAGCTTTGAACGAGATTCTCCCTGCAGCCCACAGGCAAACCCAGAGACGATCCTAGAAACGGACGTCCAGCCGTTCGCCGTCGCCTGCTTTGTCCTAAATGTACAATATCCTCGCCATCGCCCCTCTCCACAGTCTAATTTCCTTCGCATGAGATAAAATCTCCAGCCGACAAACCACACCGAACCTTTCCTTTGAGACGCAAGACCTCGCCTGCGCCGACGAGACCCCATCTCTTTTTGTCTCGAGTTCTTTTTGCTAGATCCGCATTGCAACGCCTCCTCTGCTCTCGACTTCGTCTTTTTGCAGTCTCCTTTGCCGCTAGCCTCGAAACCGATGTGAGAACCACTCCTTGACCGCCTTGAAACATGTCTGGAAAATACTCTGTCGAAGATCTGTTGAAGCTGCGAGCATCGCCGCTAATATGCAAACCTCCAAATCTACCACCGATAGAGGAATGGATGGGGTATGGAATACATGTTAATTTTGTGTCTGAAGCAGGATCAAGATAACTGACGTTTGGCCAGTGCACAAGAACTGAGTGGCAGAAGACCTATAACTCGAGGAGTTAAAGACGAACAGCCTGTCCAAAGTGAACCCTTTCAAAAGAGACCAACTTTAATTGACGCTCACCGTCGAACAGCGACAGGTACGCTTCAAATATATTTCCTGCGCTGGCCCTACTGACTGATAGTTTGCAGATCCCGATCGCATCGTTCTTGGTCCTCCTCGCCGCTCTTTTGCTTCTTCTAATGCCCGCGCTGTTGGCAAGACGCAGGATCTAGGAGAGGACACGGGAAATCATAAAGACCGATCAGCGTTCAACGACAGATCCAGAAATGGCGACGAGTCCGAGCCTCGACACCATGAGCGAAGATATACCCAAACAAATGGTCGCTACAGTAGTCGTCAAGAGGGCGAGGATCCAGAGACCGAAGGTCGTCGTGACTATGACCGCAGACCGAAATGGGCAGGAAGAGACAGGAACGAAGACCAAGAGAATGATCAAACACAGGACGATTCATCACGTGGTTTCAGAAGGGACACGCAGTCAAGGGCGAAGCTGTCGCAGTCATGGTTTAAGAAAGATACCGGAGACGCTGAGGACGACAAGACACCTGACTGGCGTCGCGACCGAGGAAGAGACCGTGATTGGGACAAGGATCGCCCTGCCAAAGTCGAGGCGGAACCCGAATGGATGGACTCGACAGAACCAGAAGAACCGTTTCAAGCCCGTACTCAGGAGGACTTCCAACGATGGAAAGAGCGGATGAAGGCCGGCAGCACAGCAAGTGTTGACAAAGTCGAAACAGCCGCCACCAGTCCACCACCAGAAGAGAAACCGGCCAAGAGAGTCGTTTCCACCGAGCCGGATGACTCAATGGACAAATTCTTTGCCAGATTTGAGTCCAAGGCGACGGAACAGAAGGCCGGGCCAGCAAAGTCACACGGGAAAACGCGCTTTGCGTCGCTCTTCAGCCCTGCAACCGAACAAAACAGGCAGATTGATGCTCCTGCTCAACCACCGTCCTCGGAGAGACCTTCATCGGCGCAAGCGACAGGTTCGGCGACAGATGCTGACCAAGCTGGATTTGCTCGCATCCTCGAAATGTTGCAGACGCGAAGTAACAATCCCACTCCTCAAAACCAAGAAGCACTGAAACCGCGAACACCATTATACGCAAGATCAAATGAGCAAAAGTCTGAACCAGAAGCCAAGCCTCCGACGCCTACACTGTATGCATTGTTATCTGGCCAACTGGCAGGTCAACCGCAACAGCCTGAACAAATTCAACTGGCTGCACCTCAGGAAAGATATACAGAGAGCAAATCTCCAATCGAGCAACCCACGCATACACGGCAGCAATCCAGCATCACTAAAGACGAGGTTCTTCTGAGCTTGCTTCGGCAAGCCTCTCTGGCACCAAAACCTCAACCACCACCTCCTGCTGGAGGAGGAATGTTTGTATTACCACCTGACCCGGGCAATCGTGCGGTCCAGCCAAGGGGGCCGGTGATTTCTCCAATTCAGGCTCAGCAAGATCCGACAATAGCACAACGAAGGGAACCAAGAGGACCAATGTTCGAAGAGTCGCCCGTTTCCATGTACCAAAGCGAACAGGTGCCGCGCGAACAGCCCGGTAGAAGGCCAACCAACGGCACGCAGTCTTTGTATTCAGAAGATCCGCTGATTGCGATGCTCCGTGGCCAAGCACCTCCACAAAGACCAATGCAGCCTCCTCGACCGCCTCAAGTACTTCCACCTGGTCTTCAGCGGCCTCCTGGACTCGATCAAATGACACGACAGAATCCAAGCTGGCCTCCTCAACAGCCACAGCAGCCGCAGCCTTCGCGTCAGCCCTCACTCCCACCTGGCTTGCCAAACCTCCCCCGAGGGATGTCAGGAGCACCCTATGGTCAACCTCAGCAGATTCCGAGTCAACAGGCTCTGCCTCAACAGCAGCGTCCGCAGCAGCCACAGCCGCAGCGGAAATACACTGCAGATTCCTCTGGGATGCCCCCGAACCTTCCTCCCGGCATGTATCCCCCGCCTGGCTTCATGAATGCAGGACCTCCGCCGGGCTTTCCAGGTGCACTGGCAAATCATCCCGCTTCTAGGTTCGGTGGTGATCCGGGTGCGCAGCAACGAGCTTTCATGGAGATGTACGGTGAAGTTGGTGGAAGAGGATTGGGGTTGAGGGGTGGTGCTGGAAGCTCTGGGATGCCGCCGTACCGATGAACAGGAAAGGCGGTGATGGAGATATGTTTATGAACGTAGGTTCTTCGCAAGGGACGGAGACGCAAGCGATGGTTGAAGCGGTGAGCGATGCGGATGCGGAAGACGTACCACATTTCAGGTTGCAGGAGCATGGAAAGGGCCCAGTTCAAGTGGTGAACATCGACGCAACAAATCCTTGAGGGGATTATTTGTCGCCAGTACCGCTCGACGAGGCTTTTGGTGGGATGGATGCAAGCGAAATAAGTGTGTCATGAAAGCCACCAGTGCGGCACGGTCTGTAGATAGAGCATTCGTTCTGGACTCACGGAACACGCAGGGGAGGCAAATTTGGACTGCGAGAAGAGCGAGAGAACGATGAGTGCCCAGGACTTCAAAGGGACAAAGCGAGTGATATCCACGGAAGGGGGAGAATCGCAATGCAAGCGAGAATCGACAAAGTAGCAATGCAGTTGTTCTTCTGCGTCTGCTTCTGCTTCTGCTACTGCTATCTATTTAGTACTTGCGGAGGACTTCTGGACCGTTTGCGGGCAATGTGGACCCAGCCAGTTCGTCCGTCCGTGTTTCGACTCACCCAACAGCTCACCGGTTGAACCACTCACTCCTGAACTTGGACTTGGACTTGCTAGCGGGAGCATCTGTCCCTGGAGTCAATACTGCCTACGCACTGCGTATGAGGACTTGTTGTAGCTATGCAGGGACTGATGTCGCGGCTCGCTCAAAAAGACCCGACTCGTTTATGGATATATGTACAAAGGATGCGTGTAGGTACATATGTATGGACCTCAGCTCTTGTGGCGGCGTTTAATCTTCTCAACAAGGCTCTTCACATCACTGACTCCATCGGGTTTGTTCGCACCGCCATCGCTCTTGCGCTGTACGATCCGAGCATGAGCATCATCACCGGTGGGAAGCTCTGGACGGGAGTGTTTCTCGTCTGATTCGCGTGTCTCCTTGTGCTTTCGCCTGCGTCCTTCCTCCAATAGAGCGCGCATGGCTTTCGTGCCCTTGAATTTCGGATTCGTCGGATCGATGGCATACTCATGGCTCTCAAACAGTCGAGAAAAACGGGGATCTGAGGTGTCCACTTTGAACGCGTCTTGTTCATCTTCTGGGTTGCCACTGTCGTTCCTGCCGTTGGCTGGGCCCTTCTTGGCTTTGAGTTTCTTCTTGTTCTTCTTCCGCTCCTCCTTCTCAGCCTTCTGGATCTCGCGCATGTCGAAGTGCCTAATCCTCTTTCCTGCTGCGCCGTCTTGGGCAACGTCGTCGTCGGCCATCAACAGCTCAAGCTCTGCTCGCTGCTTGCGCTCTGCCTCCTCTTCGGCCTCACGTTCCTTCTTTTTCTTCAGGCGCTCTTCCTTTCTCAATTTCTTAGAGGCAGCTTTCTCGGATGCAGCTGACGGTTCCGCAAAGAACGGGTCCTCGAAACCCAAATCTTCCTGGTCGTTCCCAGCTGGAACTTCTTGTTCTTCACCGCTGTCGTTATCGTCGGCAGTGGCGTCGGCCTCGGGAACGCGACCCTCGCGAACATTCTTCATTTTCTCCTTACGCTTCTGCTTCCTCTCTCTCTCCTTCCTGATGTATTTCTCCAGCGTTGTCTCCTCGGGTTCGGGTGAGTTTTCGAACACTGATTTCTTACTCTTCTCCTTCGACCCACCACTCAACCCAGAAGTGAACGTGATTTGCACACCTCCGACCGGCCCTTTATCCTTCTTAGAGGCCTTCTTCTCCGGCTCGGGCGGGAGACCGAGGAGCGTGCGCATGCGTTGTCTTTCTTCTTCTTTCTTGCTATTCGAAACAGCCTCGTTCTCCTCTTCATCATCATCATCCGAACCGTCCGAAGCCAGATAGGCTTTCAGATCATTCTCAAGAATTTCGTGCCTCCCACCTTTGAAAGCCCTTGCCACTGCTTCTTTCCGACTGCCGTCCTCAGCGTCCCACGTCAATTTTACCTTGGAATGCTGCAATGCATCTGTAACAAACTCATTCGGCCGGTAATCGTCAGGGATTGTATGACACTCTTCACGAGGAATATCGGTGGAGAAATCGGTGTCGTCAGGCACAAAACGGAGGTCAAAGAAATTTGCTGTGCGCAAATATTCAGTCCCATCAACGGCATCATAGATCTGTTTTGCCACACTCGCCGAAGAGAATGTCAAGACGGCGTAGAAATAGCGCAGACGTTCGATTTGGTAGCGGCGCAAGGCAGTCGAGTCGAAATCGGTGGTGCCGTCGTCGGGTTTCAGCAAGGAGTTTTTGATGTCTTCATCTGCCAGTTCTTCGTCCTCGAAGTCTTCATTCGCGTCTTCCTTTGCAGGATTCGCAAAGATGTCTCTGGGTGGACCTTCCATTTCTTCACGTTCCAGACGCTCTTTGCCGAACTCGCTGGGGTAGATGGATACCTTCAGCAACGAGCCTGAAGACGGGAGGAAACTGGTGAAGACGGCCATTAGATCGGCGGCACGTATATTGTCCCAATCGAGGTTGACAATGGCAATGCGAGAGGTCACCTCGCCTGTCGGGATGTCTGTTTGCTGCGTTGGACCGACGCCAACCTCATCCTCCAAAGTCGCTGCTTCTCCCTCTTCGGACTCCTCGTCACTTGTGGTCTCATCTGAGGAATCCTCCGAGTCAGAGTCTCTACCTTCCCGCAACGGATCACGAGTCTTCTTCTCAATCCGGCTCAGTTCCTGTTGCACTTCGCCATCGTCGTCCGGCACATCGCTCTGTTCATCATCTTTGCCCTCTTCCTCGCTATCAAACTCATATTTCCGCTTCAACCGCTTCCTCTCCGCGTTGGATTCGAGTGGGCGGCCATACCGGTCAACCTTGGCTCGCTTCACAAAGTCCTCATCTTCAAGGACTCGAGTAAAACGTTTGTCGACCTTGACCTTGCTTTGCTTTCCGGGGAGGCGGTAACGTGGGTCGAACTGAATATTTGCGAATCGAGGATCGGTGATACGAGGGCCCGTTGAGGTCTTCGGGAACTTCGCTGTTGTCTTTAACTTTTTTCTCGAAGGTTCCTCCATCTTGACTGTGTCCTCCGTGGAGCAGCCTGCGGTGATGGTACAATGGCGACAAAGCACATGGACGGTAAAAAAAACGTTCTCCGATTGTCAAAAAAATCGGTGACTTGGTGGGGTGGAATGGTTCCACAGGCGGCTTTTTCCGCCTGAGCCTGCGGCCTGCGCCTTGTTCAGTGAAGGTGGTGTTACCATTCCACTTGGTCCCTTTGGTCCCTTGCAGCCACCAGGGCGGGAAGAATTCTTTTTCGAGCTTCCCTTGACCATAGATCGGTCCCTTTTTCTCAAATCAAAATCTCTCTCCCTTTTTGTCCCAAGTTGCTCTCTGTCTTCCATACTCTGCGCACAAAAGGCTCCCATCCTCGGCTCACCTGTGGCTCGATTTCCAAGGGCGCGGTCGGCGCTGTGCACCCAAACCCTACCCCGCCTAGTCGGTCTCGGGTAGCGACGTGCTTCATTGACAAAATGCCTGCGGGGTCCTGCTTGATCACCGGGTAGGTCAGGTCTTTATACAGAAACCCAGACAAAGACTGATCTCGTCTTCTCCTCTCAGAGGCACCGGATACATTGGCTCCTTCACAGCCCTGGCCCTTCTCGAAGCAGACTACAAGGTCGTCGTGGTCGACAACCTCTACAACTCCTCTCCAGAAGTCCTCAATCGGATAGAACTCATTTGCGGTAAACGACCCGAATACTACAATGTCGACATTACGGACGAAAAAGCTCTCGATGATGTCTTCTCCAAACATCCCGACATTGACAGCGTTATTCACTTCGGTGCATTGAAAGCTGTTGGCGAGTCGGGCGAGATTCCCCTCGACTACTACCGTGTCAATGTCTATGGCACACTCTGCCTCCTCTCTTCTGCCGCCCGACATAGTGTGACAAACATCGTCTACTCCTCATCCGCTACCGTCTACGGCGACGCCACGCGTGTACCGGGCATGATCCCGATTCCAGAAGAATGCCCCCTGGGACCTACAAATCCCTATGGCAACACCAAATTTGCTTCCGAGTTGATGATCACGGACCATATCAATGCCGAGCGCGCAAAGGCCCAAAACAGAGAGGATGCAGATGCAGTCAAGAAGTGGAATGCCGGACTCCTGCGATATTTTAACCCGGCGGGAAGTCATCCCAGCGGAATCATGGGTGAAGACCCATCAGGAGTACCATATAATCTGCTCCCATTGCTTGCGCAAGTTGCCACGGGGAAAAGAGACAAATTGCTTGTATTTGGCGACGATTACGCATCTCACGACGGCACCGCCATTCGCGATTACATCCACATCCTGGACTTGGCAGAAGGCCACCTAAAGGCACTCGACTATCTGCGCACGCATCAACCAGGCGTCCGCGCCTGGAACCTAGGCACCGGGCGCGGCTCCACTGTGTTCGAGATGATAAAGGCGTTCAGCAACGCCGTAGGTCGGGATCTACCCTACGAAGTGGTTGAGAGAAGACCAGGTGACGTACTGGATCTGACCAGTAACCCCACACGGGCAAATCGAGAGCTTGGTTGGAAGGCCCTCAGGACGATGGAGGATGCATGTGCTGATCTATGGCGGTGGACGGAAAATAACCCTGAGGGATACAGGCAGAAACCGCCCCAGAAGTTTTTGGACGCATTGAAGAAGAACAACTGAAACAGTCTTTGCGTGCTGAGGGACATGAGGTATGACATGGAATGTGGGCTGGATAGTCTGAGGATTCATTGTCGAAGGAGGCAAGGTCGATGCGAACAAGGGAGGCAGCTAGTCGGATGGATGGGTCTGGGCCATTGCGTACGGATCGAATACCCTGCACACAAAATGCATTGGCGGTGAGCAATGAATGGGAAGGCGGTTTGCACGAACATGATGTATCGGAGGTTTTCGATTGGTTTGGTGGCTCCCAACAGGGGGCCAGGTAAAGATCGATGGAACGACGAAGGATACTGTCTAGATATGTGAAAGCAACCCACGCTGTAAATGGGGACAATACACTGGTAAATGCGGAAACCGAAAAGGTGTTAGAACAAGGCGATGTCCAAGAACGAGCACATTCGTCTGCTTTGAGGCTTTGACAGGATGGAGTTTACCACATTCCTAGCTCTCGGAACTCAGCCGCGAATCTTGACTTGTCAAAGGATTTATTACCAGGTCTACCTGGTATTTCCATTTCTCGACCTGAGCACTTCCGCTATTTGACCCTGAGCCATGTTTAAGCCACTTTGAGCTGTAACATTGGTTGCTCGGGCTCGGTACGAGCAAGGAGGTACACACACCTCCCTTGACCTCCCTTGCTCCCTCAGCTGGGTGCTGAGTGCCATGTGAGCCGCCCGAAGTGCTTGGCCAGGTTACTAGCAGTGCTAACAGGATCAGGCAACGATGGTTTCCGTCTCGGCTTTGGCCACTTTATCATGACCGCTCGCCGGCAACATTATCGGCCTTCCTCCAGGGATCCATGCCTGGTATAGCTATAATATTGTGTGCATGATTGGGCCATATCCATGGAGCATGCTCTTCGGACTGACCTGGAGGTATTTCCTTCGCAGCTCTACTCACCTAGGACTTACCATTCATGCAAGCACTGCGAAAATATTGTGATCGACCTTGCCGACTCTTTTGACATACTGGTCACTGGTGTTGTCACCGTGACTGATACAATCTGCGATGTAGTGTTGGCCTCGTCTCCCGAGAGCGCTAACAACGCGGCCAAAGACGGATGCGCTCTCTTTGATATGCTGTTACTTCAACTCCAAGGCAACTTTCCTCCATCTCCCGAGAATGGTCAGTTGGTCCTAAGAGTTCGCTTTAAGAACCCCGGCGAGATTTATTTCACCCGTGTCGAGTATGGATGGAGCGACACTACTACTTCTAATGATATAAGTTTGCGAGGCTTCGTGGCCTCTAACGGAAACAGAGCCCAACCACGACATCCAAAAGGTTTCCGCGTCATTGGGATCGTTGATTTGTTGCCGCGCAAGAGTCAATACACCCCGGCTCCCGCATCAGCTTTTGGTCCTACCGGGGAGCCGATTATGACACGGGAGCATTGGGAAGATGACCTTGAATCGGTATTGATGGATAGCAAAAGTCACCTCGATCATTGCCAAAATAACCACCAATGTCGACCGCGCACAGATGAGTTTCTGCCAACAAGATTGGTCGAGATTTGTCGGGACCATGGGAGAGTCACTGCAAAGATTCATATCGCCCAGAAAGGGGAATCCGTTCGATATGCTGCGTTGTCTTACGTATGGGGTCATGTGAAGCCCGTCGTGATCGATGGAACCACCATGGAAACCTGGGCTCAACAACTGCCGGTTGCAAAGTTACCAACGACCTTACAGGATGCCCTCATGGTCACCCTCAATCTTGGACTTCGATATCTGTGGGTAGACTGCCTGTGCATCTTGCAAGATGATCCCGAGGACAAAGCTCGCGAGATTGCCAAGCTCCCACAGATATTTGAGAATGCCTATGTCACCATTTCGGCCGCGGGGTCAAGAAGTTGCGATGAAGGTTTCCTGCCCCGAATAGGATCTCGTGCGAGCTCGCTGCTGGCGCCCCGGCTGACAATGATAGACTTGATGAACAATCCTGAGCAGTTATTCGTACGACCCTCTGGACGAGAATTTGACCAAGACAATCAGCCAATCCACAAACGAGCGTGGACACTACAAGAACACGCTCTATCTCCTCGAATATTGATATTTGGCACCGGGCACGTCAAATTTGTCTGCCGAGAAGGGAGTAAAGTGATTTCAGGAAAAGACTATCTGCGAGCTATCAGAGTTCATTTAAGCTTGCCAACGATGAACAAGATTCACAGTCCACGGGAACGATGGTACGACACTGTCAAAGATTACACTCGTCGCATCCTCTCGGACCCAAATGACAGACTTCCGGCTATATCTGGCCTTGCGCAGAAATTCTCCATCATCCTGGAAGACATCTACCTCGCTGGACTCTGGAAGAACAGTTTACTGGCGGATTTGCACTGGTTCGTCTTTGACCATGGTTCCGATCTTGTGGATAGTGCTGTGAATCGATTACCAGGTCCTACTTGGTCTTGGGCAACATCAAGGTCTGAGATTTTGTTCCCTTCGGATGGCGAAATCAACACCGAAGCATCATACTTTGCCACCGTTATTGATTGTACAGTTAAACCTGCCATTGCTGATCTCCCATTCGGTCTGATAATATCAGGCCGTCTGAAATTGAAAGGACATTTCTTCAAAGCACGTTTTAGGAGCGCGAATACCTCGGGTGTATCTAGGAGTTACCAGGGCAAACTTTCTGGAAACGCTGGCGAGTTTGGAGGATCGATCACCCTCTATCCGGATAGTAACAACAATGCCTTTCAGAACGGCAAGGATGGATTTGTTGAAATCACCTGCTTGGAGCTCAGTGAAAGAAGGTTCTCCCCATGGGCCGCCAACCGTGGGCCCATGATTGGTTTTGAAGTTTGGGGCCTCCTTCTCTGCAAAGCCGAGGTAGGTTTCCAGAGAAGTGGTCTGTGGACGTACTGGTATTCAAGCAAGCTCAATTGGTCTGGTGAAAGGGCGCAGATGCTGCATCTGGAGTGGAAAGAATGCATCAGGAATCTGCGAGAGAAAGTTGTGACTATCACGTAATCGTCCCTGCCTCCATTTCGCTGGTAGAGTACCAGAATTCAGAGGTTGGCCAACATAAGAACGAAGCCGAGTCTTTGACTAGGCTGTTACATGACTTGGGATTCATTTCCTTCGTTGAGTGGACGCTGGAGGACGCTAGAGAGGCGTACAGAGAGACATCGCGGTACCGGAAGCATTCGCAGCCGGCAAGCAACGTCGAGTTCGGGGATTCGGAACAAGACAAGCCGAGGCACTGCGAATATGTAGTTGGGTGAAGTGGGCGACATTGATTGATACAGTACCACACACATATCAACACATATGTATCTACCTATGTAGGTCCTATGTACAGGGTAGGTATGTATCCTCGGACTCTGCATATCACGGCACTGTGGAGACTGAGTGACAATATCCTCTGCTTAGCAATCGAGTCCGAGGTAATCTTCTCGCTCTTGGACGCCTTGGTGGGCTGCAAATCGCATTTAAGTCTGTCGAGCAATCCCCAACACTGTAGTTGATACCCTGAAAAGAAAGGTAGTTAGGTATATTCGGTTTCCTGGCTTGTTCAGGATACGTCTCAAATATCTTGCGCTGCCGCAGACAGACCAATATCAGCAACATACAGCCAGCTACCGCATGGTAACGGCCTCGTTTCGTCATGACGCTAAAACCCGTCCTCATCTCCGGCGCCGGCCTGGCCTCTCTTCTTCTCGCGCGCTCGCTCCTGCGTTCCAACATCCCCTTCCAAATATTTGAGCGCGATGCCTCGCTCTCCTTCCGCGGTCAGGGCTACCGCCTGCGTCTGTCCTCTGAGGGTCTCGACGCGATCGAATCCGTCCTGGACCCTCCCTCGTTCCAGCGCTTCTATGATCGTTGCGGGAAGACCGCGGGTAGTGGGTTTGTGGGCTTCGATGCTGTCACGGGCGAAGTGGTTGAGGAGCACAGAATGGGCGAGAATCTCGGTTCGCGAGAGGGCAAGATCGTCGGGATTGCGCGTGGAGATATGAGAAGTTTGTTCATGGAAGGGTGCGAGGAGTTTGTGCAATTCAACAAGCACGTCAAGGGCTATGAGCTGACCGACGATGGAGTTCGAGCCGTCTTCGCCGATGGGACGAAATCTGTCGAAGGGTCCCTCCTCGTCGGCGGCGAAGGCATCAACTCGACTGTTGCCAAACAGGTGTCTGGCGGTCGTCTCAAGGTCTACGATCTCGGCGCTCGAGGCATCCACGGACAGGCACCGACCGCGGCCTTCAAACCGCTGGGCGAAGGCGTCTTCCGAATCGTCGACACCTCCAACCCTCACGGGCGCGTCTCCATCATCACCAACGTCCGTCCAAATGACATGGACGACCCTAATGTCGAGTTCGGGTGGACCATGGTGGGCGTGCCCGGTGTCATCAAGGCCCCCAATGACGACTACACCATCGTTGGTGAAGTAGCGGCCGATATTGCCAAGTCGCTCACGAAAGATTGGAACCCGCGCTTCAAGCCTCTATTCGACCAGATGAACGAGTCCGAGGCCGCGTTTTGGAAAATCACATGCTCGACGCCAAGCGGCGTGCCGGAATGGCCAAACGTGCCGCGAGTAACGGTTCTTGGCGATGCGGCTCATAGCATGACCCCCGCCGGCGGCATAGGCGCTAACACCGCTGTCCGGGATTCGGCGTTGCTGGGCCGGTTGCTTCGCGAGGCCGGTGGGTATAAAGAGGGCGTCACGGCTGCTTACGAGAGGGAGATGAGAGTCTATGCCAGCGAAGCCGTGAAGACAAGCTACGGTATAGCCGCCAAAGCGTTTCAAATCCACATTGACGAGTCGTCTCAAACACTTTGAGACGATGGGTTGGGACGTGATGGGACGGGGCGTTTTATTACAAGGTATGATGGCACTAGACGGCGAAGGTCCCGGTTTAATAAAGCGCCCCTGCCTCTCCGCAGGCTTTTTCAGAGCACAAGACAGCTTGTAGACTAATACCATGTAGGTAGATGTGCATGGTCGGTCCCTTTCATTCCTGCCCTGACGCTAATTCTGTCATGCGCTGCGACGATTGAAACGTCGATGTAGAACACCCGGTAAGGCCTTTGAAGCACATGGTTATGATTATGAACAGGTGCACGCCGGGTCAGTGGTAACATGATCTACCGTACCATACCCTAGCTGAATTTACTTGCCTAGGAATGCTTAGAGGTCGCGTTACTATCAACAGTGTCACTGCATACGAAGGGGACGGCAGGAACACATGCCGCGGCGTGGGTTTCGAAGACATAAAACACATAAAGGGTTTCTTCCTTTGTGCCATCAGTACCGATTGCTTGTGAGCTCCTTCTTTTTGCGTCTGAAACAGCGGCCTGATAGATCATCAGTATCAAGTGTCACGCCAGGATGGTTGGCTCCAGGCCGGAGGGTCCTAAGATGCGACAGAAGTTGAAAGATCAAACGAACATCTTACCCTGGAAGAGAGCTTTTGAACGCGCTGCCAGAGCGATTGATCTGTTCAAAATCCCTCAAAGGTGACGAAGAAATCATCAAGACAAAACCTGACAAGCATGACTATCTCAACAATACGCGGCTGTCGACTACCGGATTGAGATAGAGAAATACAAAGAAAATCGCCAGAAGGTTCTGGAGGCGCGCAAGCTGATCCAGGATTGGGTCTGCGATTATATTATCCTTGAGCTCGAAGAAGAACTCGACGATCCTGGAGACCCAACTGCGGCATACAAATACATCCAAGACGCAGACAAAGTCAATGAAGTGTATTTCCGCAAGGAGATCATCAGAAAAGTCACCGCCATGAAGCTATGTGAACACCGTCAGTACAATCTCGATCTCGAGGAAGCTAGATATATAATACGTATAGAGAGGATGGGATAGCAATCGATTTCCTCGCTAGACTTACTGAGGCGTATCGACCCTTTATTGACCACTATGAGTTCAGCAGACTCAAGAGTAGTAAAGGCACTCACGATATCGAGTTCGTGAAAACAGCACTCTTGGCTCTGGTAAAAGAAATTGAAGCAGGCAAACGAAGAAGTACATTAGCGTGGAAACAACCACAAGATCACAACCAACGAAGACGCTGAGGCGCCCAAAAAGTACACTTGCTATCACTTGTGATCGTTGTTGTTGGACCCTTCACCCTGAACTGATGCCAAAGGCTCTCGAAGAAAAGCTCAAGCCTAAGAACATCATCAAGACCGAACCGATTGCTGGCCTTACTGGATTCGATGTCGACCTCTTTCACTGCAGCCAAAGCTGAGTGTATGCTGCGACACACCGTTTAGTAAATCGTAAGGCTGACACCCCTTTACCAGGCGCTCACGGATCTATTGATAGAAGGGACCGGAATATGCAGGGTAAAGTCGAGCGTGACATCTTCTGCTAGGCCGTTCCAGGACAAGCCTTGAGGCCCCCAGGCTTCTCTCTTTTGCTTGAATAGCTACCGAGTACCTCGTGCTAGTCGAGTCTTTCCGACTCCTCTCTCCTCTTGATTCTCAGATGGCCAGATACTTCTCAATAAAAATGATATGCCACCACGGTTGTGACCACTTTCCCTCCGTTCGCTAGCTGGTTCCTACAGTTTTAGAAGACCATCAAGCCCCAAAGGATGTTCAGGGACAGCGAAGTGCATTAGCGGCACTTGAAGTCGGTACAATATACTGTGCACATGGTACTTTATCCAGAACTGGAGTGTCAATTAGTGGCTCTTGCCTTTTGAAGTCTCATTATCTCGTACAGTACGGGGGCCAAGATGGTGTGGCCCACAGGAATAGAAACGAACAAATCTTGCCGCCAACGCCGTTGCTCATAAAAGTTTAGGGAGGTATCAAAGTCACACCCCGCTCCTAGACCAAGACGAGAGTCACCATGAGGGTGCACATCGCCGGGTAGGAACGGATTAATAACGTTCAGGTTGAGTAGGCAATGCTTACACCCACGCTGCCAGTCCATTTCTTGATTCCGCCTCCGTCAACCGCTGTCCCAACTGACTTCCCAGAAGTCTTTTTCCCAGCTCCCGCGTTCGCTCCGCCAGCCGCAGCTCTGGTAACAGGATTCACCGAGAATCCAACCTCGACAAGCAAACTCTTGACCCTCCCTGTCCAAAGGGCTTTGACATTCCAAGAATCGTCCACCCGGAAATTCAGCACGTTCTCTTCCTCCCGTTCAATCCGTTCTTCTTTAAGAGCGCGTTCCGCCGGGCTGAACCAGTCTTTCGTGAGTGTGCGAGCCCATTGGATTGGATCCCCGTCTGTCTCGTTGCCAGGACTGGTGACAGGAGAGTCGTTGTCTGTATGTCGGGAAAAGGCGGAGGAAGAAGAGTTCGGCCGACGTCGAGGT
Source organism: Cladophialophora bantiana CBS 173.52 (assembly GCF_000835475.1). NCBI lineage: Eukaryota > Fungi > Ascomycota > Eurotiomycetes > Chaetothyriales > Herpotrichiellaceae > Cladophialophora > Cladophialophora bantiana. The sequence continues at coordinate 287,477 of NW_015971596.1, forward strand.
CGCCACAGCTCCCCACCTACAACATATCGCGACTCCCATGAATAAAAATTGAAGTCGAACCTAGACGACAGGGACAGTGCCGATGTTGGCCGTACAGAATAAGTGGACGATATCGATCCCGTGAGGGGAGTAAGAGTTAACGTCATCGTATATGGAAATGAAGAATGCGGTACGTTTGAGGGAGTGAGTAAAGTGTGAGACGCTGTAGAGAGGAGGGCGGCAGACGTTCCTGCTAGCGGCTTATTTGGTAAAGGATTCGGGCGAGGCGGTGGCGGTGTTCGTTCCGAGGGTGTGATATGCGGTGTGAGCGTGGTGAAGCGCAGGCCCGTCGACAGGCCGATGACGTGTGAAAAAGGACTGTAATAGAATTCCGCACCAGCGGATAGAAGGGATGGTTTGGAGGCCAGACGATTTTGATATGCGGTCAATGCGTCTGCTTGCGGTGGAAATCCTAGTCGTGGTGAATGGATTTCCGTGAGGCTCTCAGGTGCGCCTAGATTTTGCGGCGGCAGATCGGCCGTCGACGAAATATCAGTTGACATCTTTGGGGGGCTAAGACCGAAATTCCAGAGGCCTCTGACCCCCAGAATGCCATTGTCTGTCGAGCCAAGTCCCTCGATTGAATACTGGCCTGCGTCGTGTTGAATATGGGCAAGAACCGAGGCTGGTGGAGGACCAGAATTCGTAACTGAAGGGGAAACCGATTTGCTGTATATTGAAACGGAGAATAGAGTCTCCGGGCTGATGCGGCGTGCATATAACGCCGACAGAACCGATGGAGGGGGAAGCTCTAGAGTCGCACGCAGCAAGATTGGCTTTCTCCCACCTTTGCTTAAGATATTCGATATGTCCTTCTTTTTATTCGGTGTGAAAGCAAGGGGCAGCCTTATATCTCTGTATCCCGGGGCCAAATACTTCAAGGGGATGCTCGGTGCTTCCGAAGGAACGTGACCCAGCGGGATGCTAGAGTAAAGGTAGGATATGGAGCCATCTATGTGTCCCAACGTCGACAAGGTATATGAAGATGCGAAATTCGGGGTGCTCAGAGACGAGATGTGCAGCGACAATGTCGAGGGAGTGTAGAACGAGAGTAATGCATCGGACGTTGCGGTAAGAGAGGAATAGCTGTTGTCGAGATTCCAATCGGTCGCCGTCCTGAAGGCGTGGGCAATGTAGTCCATGAACTCGATCATTTTGACAGTCGGTTCGATTCAAGCGCACCAGGCGCTATCTGGAGTCTGAATTCATCTTGGAAACACCAGCTACACACTACAGCAAGGTGTTTTTCTTTGCCGGTGCATGGGGGGGCATTGTCGAGATTGAGTTTGGAGGAGCAACGACGAGCTGTGCGGCCGCAGGGAATTGCTGTTGAAGATGCCATGGTGCGCCGTAACATTACGGAGGAGCACAAAACCTAAAAGTGCATTTCTCCATCCTGCTTGTAAAAAGCTTGAAGACTCTTGTCAAAGTCTTGTCTGCACACCGCATCATATATGGCTTCACTATACCCAGTACTCATCAGGACGCTCGAACTATTTGTCACTGACCTTCTTAGCATCCAAGAACCCCAAGTCGCTGCTATCGGTTCCCGAGTTTCCGACACAACCGGCATACCCTATAAATTGTCAAGGCGAACTTGGTCTGATTAAGCAGGAGGGATTGCCTGCTTCCAAGTAACGTCCCCATGGCCACGGACAGACAGCAGCCCCGGATTTTTTCGCCATTTCAGCCACATGATTCCACCATCTCCTTGGCAATGATTCTGATGAGGCGAGACTGTGAGGTGGTAACAGCCTTGTCCCTTGCCGCAGCTCGGGGGTCACTAGGTTACACCTGACGCCACGAGTCCCAGGCTACCAGTCAATGCGTTCCAGCCCCTTCGCTTCGCGCTCTAGACTCGGACTTCTCTGGTTGAAGATGGCCACAGAGACGGGAACTTCGCGACCAACTCCTTAATGGACGGTGTGAAGGCGCTAGTGCGTTGCCTGGATTGCCACGATGCACTCAGTATCCACTGCAGCCTATCACGACTAGTTTGGGTTTATCACGCAATAGCTTACTGCAACGATAAGCTGAATGCAAAGAGGTCTTTTTCAGATAGCACCTACGCTCGCGGGTTTCTAGAAAATCTGCGACTAGCCGATGGTCCTTAAAACCCTGCAAGGATCTCGTAGCTGTGATTTTCTCCGCATCCTTCAGCTTGCCCGATATCTCACTGCCCAGGGGAAACAGCAGCGCACAATGTCCAAGTCCACCTACGCCGACGAGAAGCGGGTAGAGCCCGTCTACCCAGTTGCCGACACTGAACGAGATGGGACTGTCCCCTTCGAGGGCTTCAGTGCCTTGATTGCTGAAGGCGTGCCTCCCAGTGACATGTTGCTATGCATTTGCTAACGGACATCTCCATAGACCACAAACATGAGATCAAGCTTCGGACTATGTCATGGCAGAAGGCAGCGTGGTTGCTCTGCGGCGATCAAGTTTGTCTTGCCATTATGGCCCAAACATGGTCGCTTTCGTAAGGCTACCCTGGTGCATTTCCGATCCTGACAGGACTAATAGCGGTGGTTCAGCGTCCTAGGCTGGATTCCGGGTATCATCACCATGGTTGGTGCAGGTATCCTGTTTTGGATCACCTCCGTTACCATGCACAAATACATTATGAAACATCCTCAAATCAGGGACATCTGTAAGATCTTCTTTGCTGGATGCGACGGAGGGCCTCCCAAACTCCAATCGGGACTTCCAAACTGACTGTCGTTGGAACAGGTGACTTTGGTTACTATGCCTTCGGTAGAAGTCGAGTCGCCTATGAATGGACTGGATTCATGTTGCTCGCCAACAACATTCTCCTCATTGGCTTCCACGTCCTCACCGGTGCCAAGATTCTCAATACTTTATCAACTCATTCCCAGTGCACTGTCGTCTTCTCCATCATCGTTATGCTCATGTAAGTTTCCTCTTTACCCTACAGCCTCGCCCCTTCTGGTAAGGCCTTTAACTCTAACGTCGAACAGGGGAATCGTTATGTCAATTCCGAGAACCTTGCGTCATGTCTCTTTCATGTCGATGTTCTCAGGTGAGCGGCCGCCAAATCCGCCACGCCGCCGGTTCGCTCGCTAATCAGTCTACCTAGCTGCCTGCATGGGAATTGCAATCCTCCTATTTCTGATCTTTGCTGGGATCGAGCAGCATCCCGGGTATTCGTATTATGGCGATTACCCTGCCGCAGGAGAGGTCCGAACCTACCCTTTCCCTCTTCCTGGCACTACCTGGGTTAATTGGTAAGTCTTATTGAAAGGAGTTCTACTCTTACATAGACATTGTTAAAGTCTTCATGTCTCTTTCAAAGTCCTAACACCTGGATACTGACGATAAGACAGTCTAAACGCGGTTCTTAATATAACATTCCTCTGGGTAGGAACTTTTAGATATCATCTATGCTTTCAGTCCCAACTAACATTCATGTAGGTGCCGCAAATCCTTTTCCCGACTTTCATCGCCGAGATGGAAAAGCCAGAAGACTTTCCTAAATCACTTGCCGTTCTCACCGTCATTTCTGCCTTCCTGTTCATCTGTCCTCCGGCAATTGGGTTCCACTACTTGGGCCAATATTCGACTGCTCCAGCTTTCGGGAGTTTGGGTGCCACGGCCTACAAGAAAGGTTCTTTCGCATTTGTCATAGTCCCAACTTTGGTTATCGGCGTGATTTATGCCAACGTCACATCCAAGTACATCTACTTCCGGATCATGGGTAAGTCTCACCACGCTCACAGCAACACTGTCATCGGATGGGGTGTTTGGGTCCTGGTCATGGCCGCTATCTGGATCATCGCATTCATCTTCGCTGAAGTCATCCCCAGCATGGGGGATTTCCTGTCTCTCCTTGGAGCAGCGTTCGATTCATTCTTCGGCTTCATCTTCTTTGCAGTGGCGTACTACCACCTCTACAAGGGAAGACTATTCCACGGTGTATATAGGTCCAGTATGACGGTGATTCATGTCTTCGTCATGATTGTCGGGCTGTTCCTGCTTGGGCCAGGATTGTATGCTGCTGTCAAGGCCATCATCGCGGACTATTCGGGGAGCACCACGCCGGCGTTCAGCTGTGCGGATCTGTCTATTTAGACGAAGGTTGTCACTAGAAGGAGAGTCTGAAGGTTCTCGGTACTACAGCTTCCTGTTCCGTGCCAACGCAATCTACCCAGGGAAGACGATGGATGAGCTTGTCGGGCCGAAGCGTGTCAGGCTGGCTAACGGAGGCACTTTGATATTAACTAGCCTGATTAGGCCTGAATCATCGTGCCTTGGCACCAGGCCAAACTGTTACCGTGTATAGAAATGCCTCGTCACTCCAGAACGAAGTCTTGGGTCTTCGCAATGAACCAACCTTATCATAACTCCATTTGGTTCAGCAGAACTCCGTCTGAACGCCATGTCATGCCATTCCACCAACTGTCCAACTCGCTATTGGTCCCTCTTCAAATCCACGCGTTTTCGAGCTGAAAATAAACCTCACGAATCCTTCAGCCACTGCTGCGTTCTGCAAGCCACCTTCAGCAAGAACAAGCCGAGACTGTTCCAGACTCAGCAAAGCGAGCTGGGAAATAGCTGGGCTAGTTCCCTTCCTGTGCATGAAGGGCTTGGGCTTGTTTCATGACGAGCTGAACATGGAACATCGCTGCTCGCCCATGTCTAGCTGCAGCGAGATGCTCAGCGTCACGACGAGCATCTGCGCGAATAGGGCGCAACCATCTTCTCTAGTACAACAGTCTATAAATATTGCGCGTAGTTCTTGCAGTTCTATTCCTTCTGCTCCCCTTCTCGTCCCCCTTCCCTGAATTAAAGCTGCACCACGAAGATAACCACGAGTCAAGCATTGACAAAAGACGATGGCCCCGATCAATATTCGAGGAAATGTACTTGACCCGGCCAACCCTGGGAATATCACCCTGCCCCCAGCCGCTGCTGGCACGAATTACGTCTTGGTTCAACTCAGTCAAGAGATGGATTCAGACACATTGGTATTATTCCTCCGCAGTGCAAGCTTCTATTGAAGTTCAAAAACCAGTGACCGTGAGTTCGGAAACATTCCCTTCAGGTTGCCCTAGATCTTGCCCAGATACAGGCGACCTGGCGAGCCTGCTCGCCTGCTCGCTAGCCATTCCCTTTCCTAGCATGTATCCTCCGTCGTCTACGAGGTGCAAATCTTACCCATTCGCATATCAATTCTCTGCAATCGGGCGCGCCTTGACAGGTATGTCCGCTGCCGTTGTCCTTATCGTAGCTGACGTATCGTCAGTCGAGCGCAACAAGCTTCTTGCTGAATCTTCGAAAGGAGGGAATGCTTTGCGCACCACCGAATGAATAGCTCTCGGGAATCACATGGTGTGAAGAAGCGAACGCCCAATGCGGATGTTACAGTCCTCCATCGCTCGTATTAATCACTGGTAACTGAACGCAGATTGTCTCTAGTTGCCAGAGATGTCGTAGGCAAAAGATCAAGCGCAGCGGCTCAGCGCCGTGCTCCAATTGCTCCAAAGGTGGTGGAAGGTGTGCGTCTTTAACGCCGCAAAGCCCACCATATCGGTTTCCAAGACGCATGTATCATAGGTCCTGCAGCAGGCCTCTACTAAGATCCGCCCAGCGATCTGGCAAACCTCGAGGGGCGACTCACTGCCTTAGAAGGATCCGATCGGAAAAATGAACAGTGCCACCTGGCTGACCCTGTCAATGATAATTTCAGATTTTCACTCGGTGGGTTTCATCCTTTTCCCTTTCGAAGACTATGTCTGACTGGGCTGCAAGAAAGAGCTGAGAATGGGGCAGACGTTTCCAGACCGCCTGACCTGCCCGATGTCAGCCAGCCGCTTCCTGCAAGCTCATATAGTCTTGCACACGGCCACTTGATATCCAATGCAGGAGCATCAAGCTCGACAGAGGAGCGCCAACGGCAACAGCCCCTTGGGGAAGATGCACAGATGACGAACCCTTTGAGCGCCGGCCCCTCAGACACCGGATTCATCTCTGACGTCTCATCGGGCAGATCGAGTGAGGCTGCGTGAGGCGTTTTTTTCAGATACGGAGCGTACATGACAGTGGGATCAAGTCCAAAGTTGAATTCTTCTCAACAATTGTGCTTATATTGTAACAGAGCACTCCAGGGTTCGGCGTGCACGTGCAACAACGCACAGAGGACTGTCCAGCAGATCGGGAATCGAGGACGCGTTTCTGGTTGACATTGATAGCGCAACACCACCACCACCACCCCCAGCGAGGCAGCTGCTAGGGCAGCGAGCGCCTAGCACGGCGACGACATTGAGAAGTAGGAACGGGCCGACGAAACACTCAGGTAATAGATAGACGGCATCAAAAAGCATGGAATACTGATACTCTCCCTGATTATAAAACGTAAAGAATGGCACTCTGCCAACACTGTAAACTGTTCCGCACTCCCCTTGCCAGCCCATTTTTGGTTTGACATGTGACTAAACAACTCCCCCCCGCGGGGGGACCACTCTACCAGCCCTGCACCGCTTGCCAGTGGCTAAATGCTGATCTCTACGTCTTTGCACCGCAATACCAGACTTCAACTCGACCACCGACAAAGTCCGCGAACACCGCCTCCAGGCTACTGCAATAAACCCGCCTCGTGGGGAGAGTTTGACTCAGCGGCCGCTCATCCAATTATAGCGTGCGATACGATGGGGGGCCAGGGGTCTGCTGTTTCCAAGCGAAGAAACGTATCCTCTAATAAGCGAAGACATCGTCCAATCTCATAGCGAAGGTCGTTTACATGTATCTTGTGGCACTGCCGCACCAACGCAAGCAATGCGTATTTATCATATCTCAATATTTGGAACTGAGTTGCCCCCAACAGACAGAGCCTTCCTCAACCTAGCCTGCTCACTTTACTATCCCAAACGAACCAGCACTTCTGTCTCACCTCATCGGCGCTTAAGTGTGGAATCCTGATCGACTCGAGATCATCGCATCGCTCATACTCGTCCACGTGTATGAGTGTCTTGGCCTGCCTAGTAGGGAAGAACGCAGTGGGTTCTTCGTACTCGTAGAGCATGAGGAATGTCCCATTCGACTGCACTTCAGCGCTGTCCTGCGGGACAGGAACCGACACCCCAGCCGGACACGCCGTCCAGGTATGTGGCACGCCAGGAGCGATCGTCACCAGGCTCTGCGGCGGGATGACGTATATCTCTCCATTGAGCTCGACGAGGGCGACGCCATTCAAGACGACGATGCGCTCGGCAATGAATCTTTGCGTTGTAGCACTGCCGTCTCCCGACATCGCAGAAGAGGAGGCGGGTGCAATGTGCACGTGTCGCGGCAGCCTAAAGTCGGTCGAGAACTCAATGAATCCAAACTGTCCCGAGAAGGCCTTTCTGCCGCCTGGATCTAGCTCGTGCATCTCCACTGGAATATCGCTAAAAGGGTGTTTGATGTTTGCGCCTTGCCCGTGCACGATGTTGCAGCCGTTGGGCAAGGTGACTCCGTAGTTGTGGGACGCGGACATGGTCGAGTTGATGAGAGCGAGAGATGCCGACGCGGGGAACTTTGGCTCGCGAGAACGGGGCGCCCAGGGCTTCGGCGCATACGCCAGGCCCGAGAGTGCGCAGAGTAACAGTCGTTTCTTGCGTTCACTTCCTTAAGTGGCCTCCAACGAGTCACTGGTTCCATGTATTTTCCCCTGACTGTTGCAATATTGCAGGGAAAACGTTGATGATAGCGGACCGAGCCAGGAAACTCTTGTGGTTATGGCTAGCAGGCCTCGGAGCCTCGGCCTCAAGCAAAACGCGAGGCGCGATCGCGACCTGTCTGAGTGGTTCGCTTGGGATTTTGCTCTAACCTCTCGCTCCGAAAGACCTAAGACGCAAAGGTTCAAAAAGACCCGGATAATCCTTGTAGCTTGAGCAGGCACAGCTTTGGGCTGAATTTTAGCGGTCCATGACATATTTGGTGTCTTGATGCCAAGAGATGCCACGCGAAAGAGAGAGATTAGCAAGGTCCAAAGTGTACAATGTCTCAATGGATGCAACATTCCATGATGGAAGATATAACAGAGGGATGGCCACTGTGAGGTGGACGAGAGACACAAGCAAGCAAACCAACGGCACAAACCGAGCAAAGATCATAGAGAGTTGAACCAGAAGACGAAAATCCATGGCGCCTTTTCCTGTTCTCATCATCGGCTGTGGCGTTGCCGGCCCAGTCCTTGCGGTTCTTCTGAAAAGAAAAGGATACACCCCGATTGTATTTGAGAAAGTGGAGCAGTTGGGCGACGTCGGGGCGTCTCTGATGTTGATGCCGAATGGGTCAGTATTTCAAAAGAGGCGAGGGGACGAAAAGCCTTGTGTGCTTCATGCAGAGTATTGACTGCGGATATAGGTTGAAAGTGTTGAACTTGGTCGGAGTTACAGCAGAGATCGAGAAAGAATCTGTGCCTCTAGAGGGATTTCTCGATTGTTCCTCGGACGGGGAAGTACTCGGCGTCTCAGAAGAGCCCAAGTTTTTCAAGGAGAAATATGGCCAGCACGCAATGGGCGTCAAACGGACAGGCCTGAACCTGAAACTCAAGGACATGGTGATCAACATGGGCATCGACCTGCGGGAAGGTTGGGAGTTGGAAGACATTGAGGAGAAGGAAGACGCCGTCACAGCTCATTTCAAGGGGGGCCGAAGCGTAACGGGTGCTTTCCTCATCGGGTGCGATGGCATCAAAGCGGCTTCCAGAGGGATTCTACTGAAGAACAAGGGGCCAAGCGAAGGTTTGCCCCTGTTCAGCGGACTTACTCAGGTGAGCAACTCGAGCCCGGAGTGACCAAGTAGCTGACCATGTAGAGACCGCCGGGCTTTCATCAACGCCACAGGCGATGAAAGGCAAACCTTACATGCGGAACTTCTATGGCGAGGGTGTCCACATGATCACGTACGCAGTCTCGCCCAAAGTCACATCTTGGGCATTGACACTGCCCGAAGAGACTCGCTCCGAGGCTTCCTGGGGCTTGATCACAGCAGAAGAGATGGACGAGAGGAAACGGAAATTACTTGCTCACCTCGAGCTCTGGAACGACACGGCTCCTGCACAACTGATCCAATCGGCTCCTCGAATGATCAAGTTTGGGCTGTTTGACCGAGACGAGATGAGACCCGATCAATGGCATACAAGTCGCTGTGTGCTTGTCGGAGACGCTGCACATCCGACAAGTCCGCATCTTGGCCAAGGTGCTAATCAGGCATTGTGCGGGGGTTTCTTGAATGCCTCATTTGAACCACAGCTTATGTCCTAACAGGGAAGACTGCTATCACCTCAGCCAATCATTGCCGGATTTGGGTTTGGAAGATGGCCACCAACGAATCTTCGCCGAGCTGAAGGAGAGTCTGCCAGCAATTTTCGAGGCATACGCGAAAAAGAGGCAGCCCCGGACTTCGGCCTTGGTCAGGGGGGCACGAACTCAAGGCCAGATGAGAGTCGTAACGGCTGGGCCGGAAGAGTGCAAGAAAAGGAACGAGAAGGTCGCCTCTGCTTGGAAGGATACTGAAGCGGTAGCAGCCAAGTACGAGGGACTTTGTCAGGAGCCATTCCAAGTGGCATCTTGAGACCCGGGCGGATGTATTACCTAGCTTTTATCTTGTATCATCAATGCGCATTAAGGAAGATCAACACGATGGGCTTCTTAATTGCAAAGGGGCTTGTAAATCAATGGACCTTGCTTGATTCTGTCCATCTTCAGCATTTGTTGCTCTGATCGGGTTAGAGAAGGCTAGAGTGGTGACCTAGCGAGCTGTACCCAATACTCAGTACGAGCAAGTACGAGGTGAATACTCTCGAGGTCCTTATGCTCCGAGTGGCTGCCAAGGCTCGATGCACGTGACCTGATGCTTCCAAACTCATCTGTGCCACCCTCCTTTTATTATTAGCCGTCGGAACGATCCTTGCCCGTCCTCTGCGGGTACCAAGTACTTAGTGAACCCGCCCGTAAGACTTCACCATCACCCCAGTACCCGAACGCCGCGCAATGCTCCGTCGCTTTCAGAAAGGTTTAAAAGGAGACAGACCCAAGGCGATTCAAGAATCCACGAGGGCGTAAGCACTGATCCTCTCTCCTAGGTCACGTCCAAGATCTCCCCTCACCACCCTGAAGAGTGTGTCTGATCAAGGTAGTCCCAGACAGCTGGATCTGCCTGGCTCTGTCGAAAATGCTCTGAACACTGTTGGACTAGTGACCCAGGGCACTGCTATCAATCTCTCGCCAACAGGTGAACTCTCCACCCCCAGTCTCCCTTCACTGCCAGTGAGCGACCCGGCGGCGCCTTCCCACGTGTCGATCACCACGAATGCTGCGCTTCCAACGTCCCAGATCCCTGGTGATCCCCTACGCCCGTTTCAAGAAACCCAAACAGAAGGCTTGAGGCTTATTTACAGACCCTTTAATGAGCCGGAAGTTTCGGCGGATGTTGTCTTGCTTCATGGTTTAACAGGTGGGTCGGAAAAAACGTGGTTGGACGAACAGTCTAGGGTGTACTGGCCCTTTGATCTTTTGGCAAAGGATGTACCAAATATCCGGATTCTTGCTTTCGAATATGATGCAGACGTCACCAAGCTGCTCGGCGCCATTTCGCAGTACAATCTTCGCAGTCATTCTGAAGCGTTGCTCAGTGATCTGGCCGCCCTGAGAGATAATACTAACACGGTATTAGTACGTGGCTCATCGTTCCTTTCAGAGCTAACGATTGGCGTCAGAAGTCCCGCCCCATAATATTCATCGTGCACAGTCTAGGTGGTCTCGTCGTGAAGAAGGCACTGTGTCTATCTGAATCCAGCTTCGAAGCCCATCTCCATCAAGTCGCCCATTGTACCAAGGCAATTGCTTTTCTGGGAACGCCGCATCGTGGATCTGATCTTGCCTCGTTTGGTCTGGTGATTGCGAATATTCTAAAGGCAGCAGGCAAACGAGTCAATACAGAAATCCTCGGACTCTTGAAGCCTGGGAATCAGGTGCTGGTAGATGTTGAAGATTCCTTTGGAATCTGGCTGCGCAACAAACAGTCTTTTGATCTCACTTGCTTCTACGAGGAGCTAGAGCTTCCCGGCATAGGCAAGGTAGGTGCTGTCATTTGGTCAAGGCTGAGCTGCCCACTCACTGGATGCTCTCAGGTTGTCCCCAAAGAGTCGGCAAAAATAAGCGGATATATACAAATGCCAATTCATGCAAACCATCGGGTAAACGGCGCACTTCAGTTTAGTTTTGGCAGTGTCTGAACTCATTTTCTCAGGACATGGCGAGATTTGCGAGCTCCTGTGATTCAGGATACATGCGGGTCCTTGGTGAGGTTAGGAGATGGCTAACTCATATCCGCACACCTTCAATAGGTTGGATCCTATCCCGAAAGTTATTTGAATCAAAAGTAACGGGTTACGTATTCTATCAGAGACTGCGAGACAGAGGACGCCAAAAGAGAAAGGTACAGGTACTCCAAGTTCCGCTAGAGACATCATTAGCTGATCTAAGCGTTTGCAGCTGCTCTACGCTCGATAGCGTTTCCCGAGATGAATTCGAGAGGCGATGATATAAACGACGCGGCCGCTGAGACCTGCGATTGGATTTTCCGGCACCAGACATACAAGACTTGGCTGAGCCAGCACCAAGGTCTACTGTGGATCAAAGGTAATCCGGGCTCGGGAAAGAGTACCATGGTCAAACATGTGCTGAAGTCTTACGAACATGGGAATCTGACAGCAAGGACTGTTCTTCTGTCATTCTTCTTCCATGGTCGAGGTTCAGCCCTCCAAAGATCACCGCTCGGTCTCTATCGGTCAATCCTCTATCAAATTTTAGATCAACTACCAGAAATGCTCCAAAAATTCACAAAACTGTTCGAGGAAAAAGAAGACAACATCGGAAAATATGGGGAGGATTGGGGCTGGCTTGAAAACGAACTGAAGAATATCTTCGTATCCTATCTTTCACAAGCAGCCAAGATAAATTGATTGCGCCTTTTCGTTGATGCACTTGATGAATGTGGTACAGCCAGCGGCAGAAGGCTTGTGATCCTCTTCCAAGACATAGTGTCCCGGCTTCCTGATGATGCTTCTCTTCAGCTGCTGTTCTCGTGTCGGCACTACCCGCTCTTGAGTACATCCGGAAGTCTTGAGATATTTATGGAAATCGAAAATCGTGGAGACATCAGGCTCTATGTCCATCACGAACTCCAACGTTACATTAACGACCCAAAGGCGATTGAAGAACTTAGGGAAACCATTGTTTCTCGGGATTCTGGGATCTTCCAATGGGCTGTGCTCATGGTCGGAACTGTTCACGATCTCTATCTTAGTGGAGTTCGCCTCAGCAGGATTCTCGATGCAATCTCGACGAAGCCAGTACATCCACATGACTTATACCGGAGCTTGTTCGAAGACATCGGGAAAGAAAAAAGGCAGAAATCATTGCAAATCATTCGATGGGTCTTATTTGCCAAACAACCGTTGTCACTGGGGCAACTTCGCCACGCTATAGCTGTTGAGTCTGACCCAGAATCCACGTCCCTTGCGGAATGTCTCGAATCTGTGGATTGCGAGACCGACGACGAATTAGAGCGGAGAATACGAGAACTCTCCCGCGGATTGCTCGAAGGTTATGGAGTATACAGAATGATACAATTCATTCATCAGTCAGCCCTAGATTTCGTGAGCGAAGAAGGGTACCGCATTCTTGACGATTCACTGCAGTCCTTTGAGGAATTTATCGGCAAGTCACATTTCAAACTGTCGCGGATCTGTGTCCGTTATATGAACATGGAGCGGGCCCAACTAGATAGGTCATTGAAATATGATGATCTTGCCGATTTCATCCAGGACACGGGCCTTCTAGGATATGCCTCCAATTATTGGCTCAGACACGCTAAAGATGTGGAGGCCCACAATATCCACCAAGATGACCTTTTGGCACTGTTTGGCTGGCTAGTATCGGAGCTTGTCGATGCGTGGACGCGTTCTCAGATACACTTTCGGCTTCAGAATCCAATCCCGGTCAAGGTCGAGGTTGGGATGGACCTCCTCGAAATTGCAGCGCGAAGTGGTCTTACAAGTGTTGTCCGGGAATGCCTTGATCGACTGAGTAAAAATGTTGTGAAGGTTCCTGCTGACCATTGGGAACATCACCGCTCTCCACTTTCTTGGGCAGCAGCGTCCGCTGAAGAAGGAGTTGTGAAGATGCTGATTGAGCGTGATGATGTGGACGTTAATTTCAAAGGAGCGGGCAAACATCCGCCAATATTATATGCTGCCAGCCGAGGCCACGTTCAAATCGTCAAACTCTTGCTTACCCACAAGGCCATTGATGTGAACCGGACTAGCAAGGGTAGGACCCTGCTAGGCTATGCATTAGTATGCGGCTTTGACGAAATACAGAGTCTATTGCTCTCCCGAAATGACCTCGATGTTAATCTCCTGTACAGAGGGAAGTCGCTTCTAGCATGGGCCATCAGGAAAAACGACAAGCAATTTCTGAAAAAGCTACTGGAGCGGAAGGATATCAATGTCAACCTGCAGGATGTCAAGGGCTGGACTTCTACTCCACTATGTTGGGCAGCATATTACGGACATGTTGAAATTATCAAGATGCTTCTTGCGCATCCGGCTATTGATGTGGATATGAAAGATGCTTGGGGAGGAAATGCTTTGGAAATCGCCACCGGTAAACGGCGACAGGACATCATCGCACTTCTTAAGGATGCCAGGGCGACGATGCCAGAACCGCCTGCGTCTCGGACCGTTTATTACGGGGCCGAGGGAGACCTTTAGAAGTTGCTACATCCAAGTAAGAGAGACGAGAATGCGAGCGAAAGGATCCTTTTCAAATTGCCAAATTCAACTCGGAGCGACACAGCCTTGCCGCATTATTCTCCCTGCGAAGAGGGCCTAGGGGGCTACTTTGACTGGCCACTTTGACTGGCTAGTCACCTTGGCCCAGATATTTGAGCTGGTGATTCCACTGTCAGGTCGATCACTCGGTGTTGAGAGCTTCGTCACTCTGGGGAATCCTGGCAACTCAGGGCGGGGTAGGGCACGATGTTGCATTTCCGCAATTCTCTACGCTGGTCTTCAAGCTTACCTGGCGACGAAGGAACCCCCCCTTTTTTCCGCCGGCCTCGACGAGTCTAAGCATGCGAGTCTGAGGCTGTAGGCATTGCAGCTTTGATGCTTGAGTTACTTCCTGAGTTGGATGCTTTTGCGTAATAAATATAGTTAGAAGTACCCAGACAATCTGCCTACTTGGGGATAACGAACATTATGCGTCTGCGGTGGGAATTAGAGGAGCCAACATGGCAAAACGAAGAGAGCGGAGGGCATTGTCAGCTGCCTACAGTACAGGTCAAAACTGCTTGCCCCGCTGGTTACAGGTTGCTGTGCGTTAGCGAGATGCGTCTTCCACTCGGATGATTTCGGAAAACTCACAGCTGGTTGGTTCCAGTACGTCACGGTGAGAGATTTCGCCGATGGTGTGATACGAATCACTGACTACCTTGGATAGCCATAATCATACAAACCCAGGCACATCGCCTCGCTTGCGCAGATTCGCCTTTCCCGATCAAACGATCACCGGCCATGAAATAAGAGCCACTCTGACTTCATCAACCACCTGAGATGGCTCAATCACTCGCTGCGGCCGGGCAAAAGCTAGAGCGGCGCACGGTTGTGTCGGTCCTCCTATTTCCTCATCAGCCATACGCGTCCAAGCCATATAGAGTTCTTCTATTCCGCCGCTCTGACAAGGTCAGCACATATCGGAGGAAGCTTGCGCCCATTGCAGGCTCGGTCGAGACGCACGACAAGTCGCCTCTCCATGCCGCCTGGCGAGAACTGAAGGAGGAGACTTCTTTCGGACCACAGCAAATTGAATTATGGAGACGAGGTGCCGGATTCGAATTTACGGACCAGAAGGTTGTGGTTGTGGGTGAAGGTGACCACCAAGTCAAGGGACGAGTCTGGAAGGTCTGGCCCTTTGCGTTTCGCTTGACGAAGGAGACTGCCGACTACAGCAATGACGTCGACAAGTTGGGGCTCAAGATGAACTTTGAGCATCTGGGCTGCCAATGGCAGAATGTCGACGATGTTCTGAGTGGCAAGATATTGGATGACTGTGTGCCGAGACTGGAAGTGACACTCGGGCAGGTCTGGGTTGACCCGGACTGCATATTGTACCAAGCACTCGAAGAACTCCGACTAGACCATTCACACGGGGCTAGAGAACTGGCCACAATGGCAGTGAAGTCGCTGATCAAGATCGTTGAACATGACCAGCAAACGCAGCAGCCCAGAGATGTCACCGAATGGTGGAAGGGCTTTCAACGACAGGCATTTCATCTCGCCTTCAATGGCCGCCCAAGCATGGCGGCTGCCATCTCTAATGCTGTTGCCTCGGCCTTGAAAGAAGCAAAGAATCAGATTGACCCCTCGGCACCGAATTACCTCGAGAACGTCAGACAGAGCCTTGAGGCGTCTGTTGGCAAACGGGGAGAGATATCCAAACAAGTGAGTCACCAATTCTCGAGATTTTTGCGGGACAAGTTCGGGCCGGCCGCTCAAGGCCGAACAGGTGAGAAGGAACGCATCAAGATTTTGACCCTGAGTTCATCCTCAACTATCAAAACCGCAATCCTGCACGCCCTCGACGCCGATGGCTCATTGTCGATGGAACTGCGCATCCTCGAGTCGCGGCCTCTTAACGAAGGCGTGAGCTTTGCCAACGCATTGACTGAGGAAGCCCAGCGGCGCCGCGAGCCTGGGGCCACGGGTCCTTCCATTGACGATCGCCTGCGGATTGTTCTAGCAAGCGATGCTTCGGTTGGTGTGCTGAGTCAGGACGTCGACCTCGTCATTATTGGTGCCGATCGGATTTCAGAAGCGGGAGATGTGAGCAACAAGACCGGCTCCCTGGCGGCTGCCTTGATCAGCAAGGCAGTCACGAACGGCACGGCTGTCGTTGTGTGCATCAGCGAAAGTGAAAAGATTGCGGTTCCAGGAGCAGCGGCCGATCATCCGGAAGAGGACAACGATAAAACCGAGCTCACTAGCGGCTGGGGCAAGCTACAGCCCACCGCCTTGTGGGATGAGATGGTCACGGT
Organism: Cladophialophora bantiana CBS 173.52; assembly: GCF_000835475.1. Lineage (NCBI taxonomy): Eukaryota > Fungi > Ascomycota > Eurotiomycetes > Chaetothyriales > Herpotrichiellaceae > Cladophialophora > Cladophialophora bantiana. The sequence goes on from NW_015971596.1 coordinate 303,620, forward strand.
CCGCAACGTCTACTTTGAATGGGTACCTGCCCAACACATTGACCATTACGTCTGCGAGGACGGCACGCTGTCGATGCAGGATATTCGCCAGAGGTCGAAGCGGATATATGAAATGATGAACGAGGTCTTCACGGTCGAGCAGGGATTGAACATTTTCGAATCACCAGGTCGTTTATAGGCGAGTTCAGGAGGCAGGCATGATTGACTCGGGAAGAGCAGTTTTTCTCCTCTTACTAACATACCTAGGTAGATAGGACGATAAAAGTTGAAGCAGGGATTCAGCATACGAGATTCTCGCATCTTCAAACCACGATGGCTTTCAAAGGAGAAGTGTGTCGCTTTGAGCGCTGCTTCATGTCTCCCGAAGGATGTGTCGATGTCGACGATGACCCATCCTTGAGCTCTCGTCCCGGACTACTAATACCCATTCGCCATGACCTGTGTTCACGGACCGCCGCCCCCTCCAGAGTTACTGCGTCTCCTATTCGCCCGCCTTCGAGCCTTCTCCAAAATCGCCGCGATACTCAAGAAGACCAGGAGTTTGAGCTGCCGTTGCGTCCCTAGCTCTCCTCCACTGCCGTCTTCGAGGTCTCGAAAGATCCTCAATTTGCCCTTCTTCTTCCAGCTTTTGAATTTGTTGTCCAAGAACACCGCGATGACCTCGTTGGCGCCCATGTCGATGAGCTGGAAGCTCTCGCGGTGTAGAATGCGTGTCGCGCTGCCGCCTTCAACGCCCGCCGCGGCGTCGTGGGTGCGCTTCCACGCGTACGACTTGCCGTTGAGAGACATGTGGTACTCGCCGTGGGTCATCAGGTTTGGATTGCGCACTTCGACATAAGTCATCGTGGCGTCGGTGGACGAAGGATCGCCCAGTCCGACCTTGATGTGGCGGGAAAACTTTGGGAAATGCGCAACTCCGACCACCGGCCCCGATTCACCAGTGTTGGCAAGATATTCCAGGTCGTTCGTCATGCCCGTAGTCGGGGGCAGGGCGTGCAGGACCACGTCTGGCTTTTTGAGAGCGAACTCAGACACCTCGACGTAGTACAGCGGTGCTTTGCCCGTGGCTGTCGAGGCAGCGGCGTCCGTGATGACGAGCCCACGGCTCAGGAGTTTGGGATGGTACCATCCATATTCCCGGGCGGAGTTGGGACTCGCTTGGCTCCCTGCGAACAGAGCCTCATCCTTCGCGTCATATAGTGAGCGCTCGGTGGACGACTCCGAGTTCCTGCGATAGGCCGGTGGAGGGACGCCGTGGCCTTCAGAGCCGTCCGATTCGTACTGCCCTTCAGATTCCGGGCCATGAAGTTTTGAGTCCATTCGCAAACCTTTGAACGGGAAGAGGGTGTGCTTGCTTAGAAGACTAAGAGTCTCCCAACAAGTAGATCCACTTCAGGGAGGAGGGACCAGTTTCTATAGAAATTTTCACCTCGAAAACGAGATACTAGGTCCTTACTTCATTATATACATTCTATCACCCGCCGAGCCGGGATCGACAAATGGCCATTGATCCATGACAGAATAGGAGGCTGAATTTATGTTCCCGGAGCCTAATTGCAGTACGCCTAACGATCTTCCATTGGGGGAGCCGTACCACCTAAACTTTAGGTCGCAATTTCTTGCGCTAAGGGAAAGGAACAAAGCTGCTCAAGGATTTCGGATACGACGTACTCGTATCTTCGACGGCTATTGCAGTACACGTGATATTTGCTTCGATCCTAAGGACACAAAGATGATTGAAGGAGGTTGGCGTAACCAGGCTGCTTCTGCTGGCGTACGAGAGCAAACATTTTCGGGGCTGGTTTTGAGCTCGCGCTGTGCCCTCCGTCATACAGGACCAACAGCATGCCCTCAGTTCGTTCCATCGGCTTAAGAGAAGGATCATTAGTATTGCCATCGTCAAGCCGACTTGAACGAGACGGACGCCACTTTATTGCACGTGTGTTTGAGTGGCTCCGTACTGAATGGCTGGCAAATCGACGAGGCTGAGAGGACAAAGGGGGTCGTCAACGATGACTGACAATGGCCTCTAGAAACGGCCACCCTGCGAGGTCCAGATCACTTAAAATCTAGCCAGTAGCCAGGCGATCCAGGCTAAGATGATCCCAAGATGTATTTCCGCATGTTGGTGAGGGTTGGATGCGATCGGAGTAAGCCCACCAGGTCTGGCGAGAACCCTTCTATCACCGAAGCACAGGTGAAGAAGACCAAACAAATATTTGATCTTGGATTTAGAAAAGAGTTCAATGGGGATTGGCACTGAAATTTCAGCTAAGGACTAGGAGTTATCTGGCACGCGGCTGCGACACAGACCCCCCATTCGTTGTGACGACGACTGCTAACCTCAACTTACACTTTGCAACAGGGCTTTGCAGCACAGATTTGCCCCCTTTCCACAAGACTACACGCAGACTCACTGTAATATCGCGAACCAGTGCAAATAAAAACACCTTCTCAGGCTCAGAACGCAGAGCCTCGTCGCGCGACGTCGTCCATCACCTCCTTCTCCAACACGCCATCTCGGGCCCGGCTATGCGCAAAGGTAGAGGTTGGCCTCCATTTGCTCGAGGTGCGCGGCGTGGACTCTTCCATCATCTTGTCGACTTGTTCCAGAGTGAGGCCCTTCGTCTCAGGCACCAAGAAGTACGCGTAGACGAATGCCGACGTGCAGAGGCCGCCCCAGACGAAGAAGACTGAGGATTTGAGGTCGCCGTGGTCTTCGCCGACCATGTAGGGCGTGATGACGGCAATAATCTGTTTTCATATACCTTGTCAGCTACCTGCTCTGCTGTTTTCTGTAAAACGCTTTTGGTTCTAGGCCAAGACAAAACTCACCGTGTTCCAGAGCCAATTCGACGCCGTCGACAGCGCAACGCCCCGGGAGCGAATCGGCAACGGGAAAATCTCCCCTATCACTATCCACGCCCCGGGACCCCAAGTGGACGCGAAGAAGAAGATAAATATGGCGATGAACGCGATCTGGGCGTTGACCGCCGGGACGTTATCCGCCAGGCTGAGGTCCGGATCGGTTGGGTCCGGGTGGGTGTGGTTAAACCCGACTGTCACGCCGATGATGGCGACGAGGAACTGGCAGATCAACATGCCCAGAGCGCCCCAGATCAAGAGCGGACGACGGCCAAACTTCTCAACCGTATAGAACGAAAGTGGTGTACTGCATACATTGACCAAGGTGAAGATGAGTGAGATGAGGAAGGTGTTGTCGATGGCCCCGGTGCTCTGTAGGAAAGGGGTCGAATAGTAGAAGATGAAATTGACACCAGTCCTAGCGGCGACTAGTCAGCATCCTCGACATGGACCTAGAACATTTCTTCCATGGGCAGGGCCATACCATTGTTGCATCATTTGCAGAGACGTGCCCAAGATGGTTCTGCGCAGGTTAGATTTCTGCACCCACAAGCCCCCCTTGAAGCAATTCGCCCAGCTGGAGAACCAGCCGCTAGAGGGGATGATGGCACGCTCGTATTCCTCATTGGCAACGATCTCAGCTAGCTCGATCTGAACATAGTCGGAGTCGCGGGGCTGGCCGCGGAGTTTCGACAGTGAGATGGCGGCATCCTCGAGGCGGCCCTTTTTGACGAAATAGCGTGGTGAGTCGGGCAGGGTGAACAGGCCACCGGCCAAAATAAGGGCCCACGCGAACTGGATGGCAATGGGGATTCGGTAAGAGCCCGTATCCTGCCGATCCTCGGTTGCGTACACGACGATGGAAGCAAGCATGATACCAATGGTAATACAGAATTGGTAGCCGGCAACGAGGGCTCCGCGGACTTTTCTGGGGCACTGTTTTGGAAGGGTTAATGATCGTCTGTAAGGCAAGGCAGGGGCGGCATATATATACTTACAATCTCACTCATGTAAAGGATCACAATAGCACTTTCGAAACCGACCCCAATACCGGCAATGAGGCGGCCGGCCACTATCGCAGCCAGGGCATCGCCCTCTCCGGTAATCATCTGGATAACGACACCAAACATGTAAATCATACAACCCATGATGACGGTCCACTTGCGACCGATGAAATCTGCCATGTCGCCGCCGATAAGAGCTCCGAAAAAGGTGCCAGCGGACAGGATTGACACAATGAGCGATTGGTGCGAGGAGCTAAGAGCATCTGCAGTTGGGCCTTCGACTGCCCGGATGAAGATGTCTGCTCCGAGTACTCCATTGATGTAACCTGAGTCATAACCGAAGAAGATGCCGCCGAATCTGGCTTGCCGTTAGTGTTGTCGAACTTTACATCGAGAAAGGCAGGGCTCGGGAGTGTCACCACCACCTGTAGCGGCCTCGAGAAGACTTACGAAGCAAAAGCGCACATCAAGTACGCTTTCCATGTTACAGGCGCCTCAATACGGTTGACATCGTCGGTGGTTTTCAGAGAGACGGAACGAGGGTGTTCAGCTTCCTCTTGGAGTCCTTTGGAATCGGACATGGTCGATGGTTGCTCAGTTAGATGACCGCAGGAAGGAGACACTGTAAATATCCGAACAAACAGGTGTCGCAATAAACCTTGCTGGGGAGCGGGGGCAGTCCATATGACTTATATACATTCCTGGCGCGGAGCATCAAAACAACGATCTCAAAAGATTTCGCCCACGGGCACCCATGGGTGACACATCGCGGATTCGCGGAGATCCATAAAGAGGATCAATTGCCAATTGAAAGGCCCGGTCTAGCCTCGCTTTGATTGACCTCCTTCGCGCACGATAGCACTCGCGATATGTGAAGGGTGGAGGAGTTTCATGTCCATTGATCGGACTGAAACCCAAGAGGATAGCGGGAGCCGTTGAGTAGCAGATTGCATCATAGATTGCAACCTTGGAAATGGCCACTGCAACATTGCGGGCGTGGCATGAGTCTTGAACTGGGACTTGACGTCGCGGAGTCAGGCTTGTCGTTGAGCGGTCGAGTCTTGGACTCGGCCTTGGGATGTTTTTCCAAGACCATGACAAGACCGGGACCCCCACAGCTTGCTCCAGCATTCCGCACGCCGAGCCATGAAGCAGAATGCCCTTCTTGGACAAGCAATCTGTTCTTGCAGGATCTAGATTCGTCTGAGATGGACGTCGGCTCTTCCGAGGACCGTTCTCGACGTTGGAATGGTGCGTAAAGAGGATGACGCCGGTCAGCTGGTATCTTCTGTCTTGTGGCAGAGGAATGCTCCGCCTGGTGTTATTGATTGCCCAGACAACCGGAGGCCCCTTGGCATTCCGGTCCAAGACGGAGTGGCAGAAGCACCCAAGAAACGCATTGCGGGGTTCGTTCCAGCAAGCATGTTCCAAGCGTTGATGCCAATATGCCGAGAAACGCTTCGTGGCCTGTGGATGGAATTGCCTCTTTTTGCCCCACCGTTCTATGTGTGTTGGATGGTGGAGGCTAAATCGTCCGGCAGCACGCAAAATGCTGTCAAAACCTGTGGCACCTAGCGTTGGCATTGTAATCGTTGGAGCGCTGACTCTCAGACTGAGATGTGGCGAATGGTTACCCGAGCAGGATCGGATGGCGCCAGTCTGTAATGTCGTCGTATAGTCGCTCAAATCCATCGACTGTCAGTCGAGCTTCGGTTGCTGGTCTCATGGGGCTGAATGTTTCCAGTGATCTGTCAAGATATCTGCCAACCGTTTCATCGTTCCATTCCTCTTCGCCTTCCAGAATGCCATGATCTTATTCACTAACATTTCTCGAGCCTGTGGGTCATCGATAGACACCCCCAAGCAATAGAATGGCCAGCAGTAGTATTCTGCGAAATAGTCTACTGAAGGTTCGATGGAGCGGACAAGGGCCATCTCTTGGGAGAGCAAGGTTGAAAGGGATGTTGAAAGACATTGACCTCCCATTTCGGACGAATGTGCTACCATCCGCCTCAACAGAATCTTTGCAGCAAGGATATAGAGCTTTGGTCCGAAGAAAGACTGGGTGGAATTTTGAAGGTCAGAGAGCAAAGACAACGAGGGATCTTCGTTGGCAGAATCGGTGGAACTGATAATGTTGACGATGTATGAGTCGGCAATATTGTCGTGGCTCCACCACCTCAAGTCCTGTTCCAGACGATGGCATTGCCGCACATCGAATCTCCGGGATCGAAACTGGGAATATACCAAAGCCACTTGTCGTACGTACAAGAATAGCATTGGGGGTACTCCAAGAACCGGCGAATAGGGATAGTTCAATGTTCTTTCCAGCCATAGCCGCTCCAGTACAAGCTGCGCTTTTACAAAGACCTCGTCGACGAGAGCAGATGTCGGAGCAGGATCCTGAAAGGGGATGCTCGTAGCCACATGGAAAATGAAGGATTCTAGGGTGAGAATGCGTGTGGCAGTCCACGTAGCTGGTGTGCTCTTTGATGCTTCCATCCGCTTCCAGCACGACTTGAGCAGCGCGGCCGCACCATATAGATGGATAGAGACACCTTCAGAGCGGTAGAGTCGAGTTCTCTATCAGGGAGCTTAGGCACCTCGGGAAAGTCATTGTGTTGAATAGGTACTCACCTCATAGATGCAGAGCATAAGAACAGTTCGCAGAGCACGTCAGGAGAGCCTCCATGAAAAATGGAGTGTTGTACGCGAGCTGGAGACTTCCACTTGTAAAATCTTTGATGTATTGGCTATCGGTCGCGGGTCGAACAAGCTGTGGGACAAATACTGTTCGCATGAAGTCGAACAGAAGAGGACTGTGAATCTTTGTGCGTGAGGCGACGGAGGTAAGTTGAGGAACGAGTACGAGAGAGAGCTCATCTTCTTCATCGTCCACGCCGTGGTCATCAGATGTCGGCGAGAAAGGAGCTGAGGGTGTTGACAGGTCTGCAAATCCCCACCCCTCGCCGTCTTCGATGCCATAGCATGTATCACGGCTACACGGTTCGACAACAAGGCTGAGTGTCGGGGACGCACCATTTTCAACCAGACTCAGACTTGGGCCGGAATCTTTCGACTTTGAATTGGGGTTCAGCGGCCAAATGCAATCCACATTTCTTTTGACGCAGTTGCGGCAGACGACCAGATGTTCATCACACTTTTTCTTCCGTCGGCGGCCTTTGTCGGCAATCAGCCAGTCATTTATCAATCTTCCACAGGTGGCAGGGAGCACGACACGGATCAAACTCACAGTTCAGACAGCCAGTTTTGGTGCGAAGATGGGCTGGCCTCCGCCGCGGCTTTCGAGAGTTCTTGACCACCTGCGCCGGCTCAGTCATGGTCAAGCCGGTCCCTATGATGTTGGAGGAAGTGCTTTCTTACAATCCTCAGAACCTGAGACAGGGCAGAGAGGGTTAATGCGGAGGATGCCCGCCTCCACTATTCCAGCGGGCTCATTAGACTGTCCTGGCTATCCTTTCCAACATGGTCTTAGCCCGCGAGACAACGGCAATCCGACCACTTGCAACACGTTCCGCGATTTTGCTCCATCTTCCCCAAACTCTTATCACGGGTGGCAAGCTAGACTTCTGCAGGCCATGCACGAGATCGAGGGCTATAATGGATTCGTGGCAGGTATAAGAATGCTAGAGCATCTTCGATGAGAGGCTTGGACTCTCCACCACTGCCGACACTGCCACTCTTCGTTCGACACCATGTCGTTGATCCGCCGCTCTTCTATTGATATGTTCTGGCCTCCGGGCACATTTCGCATTGAAGTAAGGGGCATACATCGCGTTCTACCTGTTGTTGCATGATATAGACTTGTATTTTGCTCACTATGTGCCTGTGACAGGTCTTCATGGCAAAAATGCAGAGATTGTCCTGCAACCTCAGCCCACCACCAACCCAAATGATCCCCTGGAAGGTTACTCTCCAGTGCCTGTCGCTCAGGGGCTAAGATTGCGTTTAATACTGAAACTGGCCAGCATGGAGAAAGTATCCCAACTTTATCCTCGTGCAGTTTTACGTACTCCTGGTTTTTCGCAATGTACGTATCCCACGCACAACGGCAACATGAACCATGCCCCACACATCTCCCGGGCAGGATAACCACGGTGACGGCCACTTGGGGGTCGATGAACCTGGAGCTAGGTTTCAGCTATGATGTCCTCAACGACAGCTATGCCGCTGGCTGTGGATCTCTCTGCATCGGGGGTGTCTTCCTTCTACCATTCGCCCCCTGAAATACGGCAGGGGCCCTGTCTACATATTCAGTATGGCCGTCCAATGCGGAATAGCGATCTGGTCGGCCCGAGTACAAAATGTCGCGGATCTCATGCTGGTCAATATCCTCGGACGCTTCGTCGGCGCCCTCGGTGAAGTCATGATTCAGATGACTGTCGCAGATGTCTTCTTTGTCCATCAACGTGGCTTGATGAACAGCATCTACATCTGGACTCTGACCATCGATCTTCTCTAGCACCCTTGGTCGCCCGATATGTCACTATTTCTCAGGGATGGCGTTGAGTCTGGTGGTGGACTGCCATTTTGATCGGAGTGTTTGTGCTCATGTTCTTTCTGTACGAGGAGACAAAATATGAGTGTCAGACCGTTAACGGCTTCCCTAGTCCCAGTCGCCCTTCACAGCGTGACCTCGCCAGGCAGGTGGACAGTGACTTGGAGGAGAAACAATCACCTGCAAATGATGCCATTGTAAGTGTCGTTCCGCGTCCAGAGGTCCCCCTCGTCGGAGTCAGGATCGATCCGATAATCCCGGTCAAACCCTACTGGAAGAAGCTGGCTCTCTGGTCCTCCTCACCCAAGTCTATTCGATCCTTGGTCAGACACAGCTACCAGCCATTTTTCATTCTCTGGCACATCCCCGCGGTGCTGTACATGTCGATCCTCAATGGAGCCATGACGGCTGCGGCAATCATGCCCATCACGGTGTGTTCCATATACATGACTATGGCACCGTACAATTTAATGGCTCAGGAGATCGGTCTCTTGAGCTTGCCGGAGTTCATTGGCGCGCTGGCCGCTGCTGTCATCTGTGGTCCTCTTAACGACTGGGTGATTCTGCGCATGGCGCGGAGCAATGGTGGGATCTACGAGCCCGAGATGCGGCTGTGGCTCATTTTGACTTTTGCACCATTTGTGGCCGCGGGTCTGTTGATGTTTGGGATCGGGCTCGAAAGGGGTTTACCGTGGCCTTTCATCGCTGTTGGCTTGGGTGTGGCCTCGTTCGGGTCGACGCCGGCGACGAGTCTCTCTCTGGCCTATCTGACTGACGCATACACCGAAGTAAGTGTTGAAAATCCAGTTCGAATTCTATAGTCAAACCCGACAAGTGTGGCAAGTTACTGACAGTGCACGCACGTCCCATGCAGATCATCTCCGACGCGCTCGTGGCCGTCACATTCGTGAAAAACCTGTTCCCTACCGCCCTAGTCTTTGCATTGACGCCTTGGATCACAGCAGTGGAACTCGCAAACGTCTTCATCAGGGCCACCGTAATATTTATCATCATCCTGTTTGGGGACATCATCTCCATCGCGTTTGGCAAACGGTTCCGGACTTGCTCGGCAGGCAACTATCGTCTCTATGCAGGCCATCCCTTGGAAAAAGCGTAACCTTGGACTGTTCTCCGTTGGGTCGGATTTGATGACAACCTGTATACTTCACGGTGCCTCGTGGCAAGCATGTTTCCTGTCAAGACTGTCTCGTCTGACTGGCCGTCTGACTACGCCATGTAATGGTCATTTGGACTCCGGTGGACAGATTTGCCCTTTCCTTTCCCCCTTCCCTTTTCTTTTTCTGTATTGACAAAGTCTACCCCTCCCCCCCTACGCGACGCAAGTACGAGTTCTCGCCTTGGAGAGAGAAAGAGAGAGCATTAGCCAGGCACCCACGCGGTAGGCACCCTGGTAGAGCGGTCTTGCGAGGTTCAATGCGGCTTGTCCCGCGATCCTCTCGGTAGTGAACGTGCAACAAAGATGCAAGTCGAGCCAATTCAGTGCTGCTACTTAAATAGTACACATATGGACCTGGGTGGGTAGCTAGGCTCGCTCACTAGCTCCTCGTGGCGGCGAGTGGGACGCCCTTGGACCAACGGCGTCACTTTGCGCGTCCAAAGCCTACAAAGCTTAAGCTAGGTACGCCACACTGCCCATATACCTAGGGTATGAAGGACACACGGACTTGTGTTAGCCTCAGAGAAAGATCTGAGAGGCTGTTCAGGTGGTGCGCCTTTCTCCGCCGTCCGTACACACATTCGTCCATCTCACCCGACCTTGGTCCCACCCTGTCGCCGCATACATTACCTAGCAAAAGGGCCGAAGTGATATGTTTTCCCCCGTTGGTCCTGCGAGGGGCGTTTATCCTAACATACATATGTACAGTCATCGGCCCAGTAATTATAGCGATGCCGATTGCGGCACCGCAGAGCGTGTTTGGGGTGGCAACACCATGAGTAAGTGGAGAGACAGGTAAGATGGCAAAAAAGAGGGAGACGTCTATATTAATATTTGCTTCCGGCAAGAGTGACCGGCTAACTAGCTGGACACTACATATTAGATCTATCTAACTACCTATCCATCTGGCCTTTGCACTACGCCACTAATTTGCGAATACTCTACGGTCGATAGATCCGAAATGTCTCCCACCATCGTCAGAAATGCGCGTATCTTCACGAGCGCAGACGACGCAGACGACCTTGTCGCCGGGTGTTTGGTTTTTCAGGATGATGGCTTGATCCAATATGTGGGCCCAGAGGAGGGTTTGGAGAGCCACCGTCAGGCCATCATGCCTGCTTCTGGTAGTGGTGTCACAGAGATTGACGTCGACAACCGCATCGTGACCCCCGGCTTCATCGACGGCCACGTCCACATGTTGCATTTCGGGCTGTCGCTCGGCAAGCTCGATGTCATGTCGTGCAAGACCCTCGAGCAGATCCAGAACAAGATTCGGTCGTTTGCACGCTCGCACCGTCAGAGCCGCGGGTCCTGTGCAAGGGCTGGATCCAGGCCTCGACCGCCGGACAGGCTCTGGCGAGCATGCTGGACGAACTTGATCCGCGGCCGATCTACGTCGAAGCCTTGGATCTGCATTCGATATGGTGCAGCACCGCGGCATTGGATGAGCTGGGTGTTGCGTCCATGGAAGATCCGCCGGGAGGGACCATCCATCGGGACGGCAACGGGAGGCCATCGGGTCTCCTGGACGAAGGGTCTCTTCCTTTGATTGTGTGGCCGTACCTAACAAAAACCCTGACGGTGGAGCAGAAGCAAACTGCACTCCACCACGCAGTATCTGCTTACACGCAGGCGGGATACACCGGTGCCATCGACATGGCCATGGACGAAGACGAGTAGGACACCCTGGAGACATACCGCTCTCGCAAAGGGCTACCTCTCCATGTCGCTGCTCACTGGCTCGTCCCGTACAGCGAGTCTGACCAGGAGATCCAGACCACGCTTGACAAGGCCATTGAGATGCATCACACCTTCCATCCGTCAGCCTCGCCGTCTTTCTGCGTTGTCGGGATCAAATTTTGATCGGTGACGGGGTCGTCGACAGCTGTACGGCGGCCCTGAGCCAACCATACGGCACAAAGCCAGATCCCATTGAACCCATCTGGCCTGCGGAGAAGATGGCAAAAATCATCCACCAGGCCGACGCCGCGGGCCTTCAGTGCGCCGTACACGCCATTGGAGATAAGGCCATCACTCAGACAATCGACGCCTTTGCAAGCCTATCAATGCCCTTCTCGCGCCGTCACCGCATCGAGCACCTGGAACTTGCCTCCGAAAGCGACGTAAAAAGGCTGGGAAAGCTGGGGATCGTGGCCTCCGTGCAGCCCGTCCACTCGTACCCAGCCCTTTTCAAGGCCTGGCCCTCACTGCTGGGCGCGCACCGCTGTCAACGCGCGTTTCCATACGCAGAATTCCTCGAAAGCGGCGCCCCGTTGGCGTTCAGGACTGATGCCCCTACCGCAGCCCACCTTCCGCTCCCAAACCTATACAACGCGACAACGAGGCGCTCTGCCATTGAGCCCGAGTCGTCTGAGCGGACGAATCCACAGTTCGCAGTGTCTCTGGCGGCGGCCGCGAAGGCGGCAACGGCTGGGACGGCGTATTCACGCCACGCGGAGCGCTGGACGGGCAGTCTAAAGAAAGGCGCGAGCGCAGACTTTGTGGTCCTCGACACGGACTGGACGTCTGCTGGCTTGTTGAAGGCGAGAGTGAAGCAGACCTGGTTTCAGGGACGACAGGTGTTTGACGGAAAAGATTGAACCATGGTCCGGAAGATGTCAATTTGCGCGTCAATTCGCGGAAGGCTGGGCTCGCCGGCACAACTAGGGTGTCGACAGCACGAAACCTTTCAGCATGATCTTCGTGGATATTGTTATAGGATTCACTAGACGTCAAACCCTCTTTCTCTTTTTAACACCTTCGCTCGTGCTAGGGGCGAGAATTGGGTTATGTATGAAGAGGCAGCAGTTGGTGCTGCTCTAAACGACTCCGTCTCCTTTGGGGAAAAATGACCAGTGTGGAAAACAGGAAAACTGGATTCATAGAATCTATCATTAGGCTCACATGACACCGAAAACGCACTAGACAATACTGTCTACAATTTGTTCCCCAAGTCTTACCATCAATGGACATTTCCATCTGATGGCGACTACCACTGTTAGGCAAGGGACGATGAGGACAACTGCTCACAATTCAGCCTTGGCCGGGTTAGAGGTTGGGGCTTGATTAGATGCCTGGCTAGAACTTGGAACAGCACGCTGTACCACACCGAGTCTCGTGTTCCCGACATCGAAGACACTATCAAACGTTAGCTTGACTCGAGTGAGCAAGAGCTTTGACTCACGCATAGACATTCTGCAAGAAGGTATCTCCAAATATGTCGAAGTTCAAGTCGCCACGAGACTGAATGCCCCCATACACCATGCCGCCATCAGCGCCACCAGCAAAAGCGAGGTGCTGCTTCTCAATGGTAATTGAAGCATTGCCAACCATAAACGTGACAGAGGGAAGGTCATTTTCGGCGGTGTTTGCAGGAAACACCCAGCCCTGCTGGCTGCTGTCTTGTTGTGCGCCAGGAATGGCACTGTAGACTTCTTGACAAACCTCATCGGATGTGAGAAGCAGGGTGGTGCCGGTGTCAGCAATCGCTTTGTTCCCTGAGAGTTGAATGGTCTTGCCGTTCACTTGGGCCGAGGTCGAGTCAAACATCCAGAAACCCTGAGAGTTGTCGACAGGGGTGTAGGCAATGCTAGCACCGGAAGGGATGACTGACTGATCAATTTGGCCAAAGGTGTCTATATCCATGTCAGCGGTGGACCAAACCAGGACAATGGTCAGCAATTACAGAATGACTCTTCGTTTGTGTCTTTGATGGAACCAAGATAGCAGGTGAACAACTCGGCATTCTGAGGGATGTCGTCTTGAGCAATCATGTTGGCAACCGGTGTCTGGACGGGCTTGGGCTGCACCGTGTTGATCGAACCGAAAGCAAGACCCAGGAGGCCATCGGACGTAGCATCTTGAGTAAACTGAGACGATAATTTGGTGGCGAGCTCAATGGCTTGGTTCTTAACCGTGATGTTGCCAATCTCGATGTTGTCTGTCCCCACGTTCCCGGATGCGGATGATTGATCACCATATTGAATCCGCCAGGTGGAGCCCTGGGTGGTCTTGAATGTCGTTGACTTGGAAGGGTCGAAGATGGTATGACCCTTGCCTGCAGAGAGAGTGCTCTGTGGCAGTTCGGTTGACCAGCACCAGAGGTCGGAAGATCCCGAGTCGAAGTCCTGGGCACCGGTTAGTGAGACTTGGGATACTTCTAGAGGCACTCACCAAGTTCAGCGTCTGAGCTGGTGTGCCGATCTTGACCGGACAGGTATAGAGGGAGTCATTTTGTTGATCAGTGGCAGAGCTGCCAACCTAGTTAGCACATGGGCATTATTATGCCCGACGCCACACGTACACTTCTCCCGGAGACCCGTCTGCGTTCTGCTTGACAAGAAGTTTCTTGCCTTTGACAGCGGAGTACGGGCCCTTGATGGTTGGAGAAATGCGGTACTTGTTGAGCATGTAGACGTAGGACTTGAGACCGTTGCGTCTGTAGTGAGGGTTGCGTCGAATGGGGACGCGGACGAGAGAAGCCATGTTGGGCAGTTGGGGTTGGGGTAGTCGGTTGGTGAGAAGTGTCGAGGGGAGAGAGAGGAGTTGAGGTACTTGTAGTGGCGACCTCTGTCAAGGATGACGCGTTTGCCAGTTGCATCGCTTGGTTAACGAGACAAACTGGGAAGTCCATGGGTATGTGCGGTAACATGGCAGCAGCGACGGCTCGAGTCTCGACGCTCGACATCTGGCAGGCCCAGTTCCTTCTTTGTGGTGTCTGCGAAGCCGCCATTCACGACAATAGCTGAGCAGGCTGAGCCGAAGTTGTGGTTTGCCGTGTTTCAAGAGGGTTGCATAATACCTTGTCCAGCCTGTCCCCGTCCAGGGCCGTTCCTTGTAGTTGTTTCATCCATCAGTGCCAGTGCCACTGTGGCTCTGGATACCATTGGCCTTTGCCCCTGTTCGGTCCCTGTTCTTGGTACATCCCCATTATCCGCCACATGTGGTGCCACTTGTACCAACACCAGAGGCCAGAAACCAGCAGTTTGCGGGGCGTCGATCGCAGCGTCGATCGTACTTCGTCATAGTCTGCGTCATTGCTTGACACAAACAAGCTTTTAGCACCAGTCGACGAGCCTCACCAGCCCAAACCTTGGCTTGTCTTACCTTTCAACATTTCCCGAAACAAATAACGGGCGCCTGCTACACTACGGGAATTTGTAGAACAGCAGTGACAACTGCTCTAAGTGTTGTGGTGCCGTCGAGCCCGAGGTGTGTGCCGTTGCCCTAATCCAGGGGAAGGTTAGCCGAACACGTGATGGCACTTCGGCATTTCCCTGAGGTTTCTATAAGCCGGTCGTTGCCCTAGTCGCAGAGCACCCAGTACTGGACCGCTTCCGTTTATGCGCATATTTAGGTACCTCTCCTCACCATACGAAGTACCTAGTCTGCTCTTTCAAGAGCCGAGTCAGTAATCTGCAAGAGGTCTTTACAGAACGTGCCCTCGGTACCTCCCATCCACAGTCAGAAGTTGCTTGGCCTGCGCCAGTCAAGTTGCCCCAGGTCAATCTCCCGACGAAGCTAGGTAGACGTATGCCATGCCTGACTTGGCACCAAGCGTGAAGTAATGCCGCGTCCCCAGGAAGCCTTGAAGTCCTGCCAAAACTTGTCGGCGCGTCGATGTTGCATTCCCAGGACGGAATCTGATGAAGTAGAAGTCGGCCATGGCCATACGGGCCAACCTCGAAAGTACCTTAACCATTTTACTGGCATCAAATGCGCCACCGAGGAGGATTGGGCTTGGTCAAAATATTCGTCCAACTCCAGGGGCGCCTGGTCTTCGTTCTAGAGCCCTTGGTACCGAACCTTCTGTCCAGTCTTGCCGAGAGCGTTCAGACCAATATGTGAACAGCAAGCCATGGATGAAGCTTTTAGCCTGCTGGAGTAGATTCGTGCTCGGTGCCTTGGTCCGGACCAAGTGGTAATCCCAGAATCTGAACTTTTGAAGACATAATCGTAGAAGTTGTCCTCGCAAGGCTGTGTATCGGTATCCACGTGGACATTTTCATCGTAGTTGGCCATCAGGTAGTGTCCAATGTGATGCAAATCTGCGTGTCTCTCTCCCAAAGGCATGACCGACAGTTCTCTGCGAGCATGACATGGGAGTCCAAGAACGAGATTCAAAGCGAGCTCTCATCCGCCTGGAGGTAGAGCTCGAAGAATATCATAACATATGGATGTGAGAAGTGGAAGAGGCCGCCGAAGGGGCTAGCCAACAGCTTGCACAGACCAGAGATGAGGACTTCCGCCCTTTCAGACAGCAGTGAGAATGCATCGGCTATGTTCACCTCCGTCGATCAAGCACTCATACAATGCATCGATAATGAGGCCGTATCGAGATCCGCACATCTTTCGCATTGCGGCCGCAACCGCCAATCCTATCTTGAAGGCGTAAGACTGGGGACGAAGTGGATATTGTGTCGTGAGATTTTGAAGCTGGTGATAGGCACCAGTCCCTGGGGATGGCCCGGTCGACTTCACCAGCGGTTGGGAAATAAGAGAACTCCCAAATCTTGTCGGAGTGGACTGGGTAGTCGAGGCAGTGTGCTGGAACCGGTAAAACAATACATTGGAGCCCCCGTCTGCCAGGTGGTCCTGGAGATACCCAGCCATGACCGATTTTCCGCAACCTTGAAGCCCCTGGACCTGAAGGACCGGCATTTCCTCTGAGTGCGTCCACTTCAAAAAAAAAAAAAAAAAGGCGCGTCTCAAGAGCCAATAGCAAGTGCCATCCGCGTGAGGCCTTGTGATTTTTCCACGAAACTCAGAACAAGCCGTTGCTTGATCCTAGTCAGGCCCAATGTGCCTAGTTTATACCGAGTTAGCGAAGAAGAATCACGAAGCAGGATACCACAGGGAGAATTGCAGATGTAAGAAAGCTTAGGGACAGCTTTAACCGATTTAGCATTCTCGTGCGTCAAAACCCACAGCTCAGTCTCCAGTTGCAAACTTCAATATGTAATATATCCATGAGTAGGCCAGGGTTAGACATTTATGCGAGTCTACCCTCACACGTACCTAAGGGTCATTTCTCTCTTTTGATCTACCCAAAAAATGTTGGATTTGCTCCGGGATTCCGTCGGGTTTGTCCATGTGAATGAGGACGACGTGGACGTCCGTTGTGATGTCGCCAACTGAACTGAGACCTGATAAGTCGATCAAATATGCAAGCGACAACCCGGTGGCGCGAGGGGATACGCACCTTTGTAAGTAGCTGCGTGGTTTGTAAGACACGATTCAACATTTCTTTCTCCTGAATAACAATATGTTACCCTGGGTCTGCAGCTCTTTCCAGCGGGCTGCATGGCGGATGAACTCCAGTATACTATCCCCGGCTATTCGAGACCCGCTCTTCCCAATCTGCCACCTGAAACAATAATAATGGTCTTGTTATGCAGCGTCACTTAGTAACGCTTGCAGTAGAAGACGTATAGATGCCCAAACTAGCCCTGCGTGGGCAGGGTGACACTGGACGAGTACATCGACAACGTGGGAATACTAACGTGACTTGTTGCTTATCATGGTCACAGTCATGGTGAGAGAACTACGCTTCTTTTTGACGATCCGATGAGAACACATGGCTGTGATTAAGAGTGCACGAGCATGCTCCTGATCATGCTCCCTTAGGCCATGTTCATCACTGTCCGCGCTGCCAAGATGGATATACTTTTTATTAGAGGAGCCCTCCTGCTTTGCGTTTTGAAACCATTGAAACGGGGTATACCATCAGCGCCTTACATATCTTGTCAAGTTGCGTTCCTTCAACGCACCTGGACACTGGACAGCTTCTAGCCTGCATGCAGCATCGTTACCTCGGAGAGAGCGGACGGCTTCTATGTCGGCCATGGTTCAAGGAATTCCCTGAAGAGCGAGCTCGCCTGTCCGAGTGCTGAGTTCAAAGATGTCCTTTTGATAAGACCTGTGCGTTAGACCACGCCGGGAATTTCTCCATCTGTTATGCAACCTCCTCCCCGTCCGGAACCCGATCTCGCCGTCAAGCACGATCATGATGCTTGGTTGCAGGAATACGGTCAGTGGGGAGCGATCAAATGCCGTTGCGGCCGGGCCTACTTCTGCCGTGCGCATGGAAGTTGGATCTCTGGCGAAGAGGTCGGCTCCGGAACCGCAGCGTCTTCAAATGAACAGAAGCAGGGCTCATGCCCGGCTTATCACTATGAAGGGTTAGAGACCGCGCAACCGAGCGTACGAGAAGCAACTGACGCACATTTACTGTAGATTATATCGGCGTTACGAGCTAATATTGGCGAACGAGATGCATTCGTTGCTTAGGGTGACTGACCCAAGACTGTTAAAAGCTCGGATAAGGCTGGGTGTGCTCTCATACAGATTGTTGCGTTGATAAAGTAGTCCAGCTGGTGAGGGAGAGAGGGTTAGCGTTGTTGAGTTCAAGGGTTTTGACCTTCATACGACTTCACTATAGTCTGTCAAACCCCTTAATTCTCCCGAAACTTGATAAGCCCATCACATTCGACCGGGTGTCTCGTCTGCATAGTAGTCTGTTTCTTCCCTCTGGACGCGTTACGTTCTATTGTAGGCTTTTCCGACCGAATCCATGCAATTCGAAGGATGGGCTCTCGACATGTGGCCGTGTTCACGATGGAGCACTATTCTTGCACTTTGGCCCATCTCCTCAAGCAGCCTCCTCCCGGTGCACAAAGGCGTTTCAGGATCATATGTTGATGCAATGAGAAAAACCGGATTACTCAAAATGGCTGAGATTGCCGCGATAAATCTCGGCTGCGCTAGACCAGTACCTCGCGAAGTCACGGTAGGGCGATACTTTGTGAGAAATCGAGAATCGCTAGAGATCTAACGTTGATCTGTCACGTTGGCTCGTAACTGGCTGGACCAAGTAAGACGTCCTTCCGGTGTGGGTACATCATCGGCATCAGGACGCTCGCTAGGAAGACGAGCTTATCAGACGATGAATCTTTCTCGGCTGGACATGACAGCGATGGCTTGTGCTGCCATTATTGGTCGAGGGCGGTTGCGGTGAGTGTTGCGTAGCATTCCTCAAGTTCATGTGTCATCTTCGCGGTGGCTGTTCCATTGCCGGATCATATGGAGAGACAGAAATCGTAAGAAACAATCCCGGATACGTAACGAGGGATGAATCATTCGATTCTGTAATACCGGGCGCTGGCCGAGTGAGGATTGAGTCAAGAAATGTGTTCGCGCGGGCCTCTAATTTTTCAAGTGCCTCCGAAGGTCTCGCCAAAGCAAAGTTTTGACGACCGGCTTTGACGCACTCGTCTAGGAAACCATCATGCTAGGCGTCGGTAACACTATCGAGCGACGTCCAGCCCCATTCACCTAGTTTTCGATGATCCTTCTCATATTCAGCCCCGTCTAGGATCATGTGACCAACACGGTTGGGGGAGATGCAGGCACGCGCTCTAACTGACAAAGTAGGCCGTCAACTGCTCCAAATCCAATGGTTTCCATTCAATGGTGTTCTTATCTCTCCTAGATCATGTGCAGCCGAGGCGGTGCTAGCAGCCGATGAAATCGCCAGAGTCATCGTCGGTAAGAATGGGAGGTGGTGTTGTCAATGGCATCGGTGATTTCGAGCTGTCTTTCTGCTCTGAGGATTCCCAATGCTGCGCTCTCAGTACTGGTAGTCCTTTCGAATATCCGCCATGTCTATACCTCGTCCTTATGGCATTCAAGGAGTACTTTGGAGTTGTCCGGGAAGTTGCCAGCCCAAGCATTTTCCATAGTAAAGCAGCACCGAGATTGAAGATCCTCCCGCCCGCCTAGACTGGGTCGTGTCGGGGTAGAAATTGTGGAGTACTGAATCGGATCCAGGGGTAAAAATTCGAACCAATCAGGCTGCAACATGTCCACGGCAGCGTGCATACGAAGGCTGACTTTCTGGCCGTTCCAAATGTCGGACCATATTTCGGTCAAGGTGTGCAGAGTCCTCCTAATTGCGGCCGTGATTGCGGTGCCCGTGTTTTCGTTTAACTGTCGTCCCAAAAGACAGTGAATTTCTACCCCAAGGGCTAGAACAGAAAAACTCTCCGAGATGACAAACTGACAGTGACTGCTCCTATATGACTTTGTTGCAAAGCTCGCATGGGTGCAGAGGGCCAATCGACGGAAACCTGTAGGACACACATATATATTGGGCATTGCACTCTCCGGTCTCTGGTAGCTGGCTGTACAGCTTGGTTCCAAGTCATCGTGAGCTTGCGAGGATATATCACAGATCACTTTCGATCGCAAGATCGTTAGCATCGCTCGTTGCCTGTTTGTCCCCTCGCCATGTCTCCTCAGCAGCAGACAGTATTCCGGTTGACGTCAGGCGGTGGCTTTGAGGGGTTGCAAGCATTCAAAGAGCCCGTCCCGACCATTGGCGACTACGAAGTCCTTGTCAAGATTCACAGTGTTGCCATCAACTACCGCGACATTGCCATAGCTAATGGCACCTACCCGCTTGCGGTCAACGATCAGGTCGTGCCTTGCACGGACATGGCGGGACAGGTTCTTCAGGTTAGCAAGCAGGTCGACAACATTGTGGTTGGCGACGCTGTGGTTGCCGCCATCAGCTCTTCAGCATTGTACGGTCCAGTGAAGGACGACAAACACACACTTGGAGGGTCCAAAGACGGCGTACTCAGAGAATACATCGTCCTGCCAGTACATCAGGTTGTCAAGCTGCCCAGATCACTCCATACCTTTACGCAATGGTCCGCCGCGGTCGCCACGGGAACAACAGTGTGGAATTGCTTCTATGGCTGCTTGCCATTAAAACCTGGCCAGACAGTACTTATTCAAGGTATGATACCCGGAACGGAGATCAAGGTAGCAACTCATGATTGCAGGAACGGGAGGAGTCGCATTGACCGCTCTCATTTTCGCAAGGGCAGCTGGCGCAACCACAATCATCACATCGTCCAGCGATGAGAAGCTTGCAAAGGTGAAAGTCAAATATGGCGTTGACCACACGATCAACTACAAGACACACCCGAACTGGGCTGCTGAAGTGCAGCGCCTCACCAACGGGCAGGGAGCCGACCATGTCATTGAGAACGGCGGAATCGGCACAATTCAACAGAGTATAGAGTGTGCTGCCATGGGTGGGACCATATCCTTGGTCGGCTTCCTCGCAAGCATACCCCAGGACCAGGTGCCCGACGTGACGCTATTGGCACTTTCCAAAGGCGCCCTGCTGCACGGCATTCTAGCTGGATCCAAACAGCAGCTTGAGGAAGCCGTGCAATTTATTGGTAGCCGTGATTTACCCGTGCCAGTGGACAGAACATTCGCATTCAATCGGGACGATATCATCGCGGCTTTGAAATATGTAGCATCGGGTCAACACATTGGCAAAGTGTGCATAAACCTGAACTAGGCACCGTCTGCCAGAAATTGAAGACCAGAGGCAATGAATGTATCAATCTCAAGGACATGGACACCTCGAAATATTTGAGTCCATAGTTTTAATATTGTCGTGGCCATTCGGTGATAGCGGGATGACTCATTTTCGTGAATATTCAGCGTCCCTGCCAGAGACGTCTCTCTGATAATTCCGGCGATGATTCCCAGGAGCTTGCGCTCAGTCTTGCGCAATGCGCCTGGGCCGCAGGTTCTGGTGACCGTCGCAATCATTCCAAGCCAATCTTTAAGCAATAAGGCACATTCGAGGCTGCTCAGAGAATGCTCGATACTTCGAAATGGGAACCGAGTATGGGTAACCAGCCCTATGCCTAAACGTACTGGTATACTCAATGCATGCGCAGCATGTAGGACAGCTCGATCCACCCGAGGTGACCTCTCTGTATGGGCCTTTTCAATCACAAGGTTTCTGATATCTCTTGACAAAAGCGCGCGGCACGGTGCTGAGTGTGAGCTTAGTCGAATATAGGCCAGGCGAAGCAGGGCGGTTGCGTTCAGTCCAAGAGGTCCTTTCTCTGACAGTGGATCAAGAGTAGACTCATGGGTGAGCTCCCAGGATGATTGCCACGTGTGCAGGGCGTTCTCAAAAGCTTTGACTGCATCTGGCTGGATAGATTTTCCCTTAGCGTCACGATTGGCGATGCTTATTTGTTGAAGCAAACCATGAATGAGGACATAGTCAGCAAATGAAGACAATGGAGACACAACACCATCGAAGAGCGACTGGAGTGCTTGTCGAAATAGACGTTGACTGGGAGGATTGCTCCGATGCCAATGTGCTGCGTCGGTGGCCTTCCATGGCTCCATGCAGCTCGGCAGGAAGACGCATATCTCGTGGTTGAAGAGCTGCGGAGGGGTGTCATAGGCGATGTTGTGTAGGCTAAGAAGCACAAACGCGGCAAGTAAGGTCCTCCTCCGCTCCTCGGCAGACACCCACTCACACCAGGCCTGTTCCTTCGCAGCGGCATCCATCAGCCGACCATCCACGTCTGCGGGAACATCCGACTCGGAGAACTGATGCTGTCGGACAAGCATGCTCAATTGTCCCCCCATAGATAATGCGTCAGGCAAGGCGTCCTCTCCAGCCCATGACGCATAAGTAATGAGCAGGATGAGCGTTTGGATCTTTCCAAGTCCATCCCTTCTTTCAAGCATCGGATGATTTCGTCCTGATAGCAACCCAGTTGATAGCTCGAGGCCCTGCCGACGTGTCTTCTCCTCAAATATGGCTTTCGCCATAAAGTACAAGCAACAAGAACAGGAGGTTTCAAATCGGTTCTGGGCTCCAAGAGCGGCGGCCGCCAGCAGTAATTCGACATCCGTTTTTGCGACTGAGAACGTTGCGGAGTGAAGGAAAGGGAGGTTTTCTTGAAAACAGCGGAAGTATGATTCCAGATTACGGCTCAAGGCATTCCGTGACGGCACCTGCCAATTGCCCGGAAAAACTGCCGAGTAGGACTCGACTTCGAGGCAGAAACCTTCGTAAGCAGGCTCGGAGAAAGACCAGGGTAAGATACCTGTAAGATCTGCGAAAGCTCCGCTATGATCCACATCACTGTTAGGTGAACGTTCTGCATCGACTAAGTCTGGCAGACGAGAGCTGAAGCGAGGGAAGTCGTTGGAGCCCGGAGATTGAAGGTGTGTTTGGTCGTCATTGAAAGGGCAATCGGCGTCAAAATCAAACAGGGCGGGCGGTAGCATATCTTGCATGAACAGCTCCGGATCAAAAAGGAGGTCTAGATCATTCACTGCTGTCTCGTCCGCGTGCAACCCGCCCGGTTCATGATGATCCTCATCGACTAACGGGGCATCGGTGCGCTGGGCGTGTGATAACCTGATGTGACGCGACAGGAGGTCTCTGGGTGAAGGGTTATGCGCAAATCTCCCAAGGCGAGAGAACAGGTGCTTGCTTACTTTCTGGTGAAGGCCTGGCCGCATTGGCAAGCAAACGGCGTCTCGCGCGTATCTGCTCATTGTCAGTAGAGTCCTCAACACCTTGATTTTGCACCCGGCCTTCGTACGCGTGCGCTCGTGCCGCACCAAATGTTCCCGCCGTTGGAACTGCTTCCCACAGTAGTTGCACGGTTGCACCACATTTCTGGGTCTCCCTCGAGGCATCCGACCAGCGACTGTTTTGGTGGGTGACAATTTCTAATGTGAAGATGGAAACAAAGGCACAGTGTCAGGCTTTGCCGTTCAAAACCCAGTTGTGAACGTAGACCGCATACGGCGGAGCATATATACTATGGTGGAGCATATAGACCTAACTGGCAGTCTCCATTTACACCGTTCAAGACTGTTTTGACTCTTTCACTCCCATCGTACCTAGGACCTAGTAGAGCACTCGCGTGAAAAGATTCAGGAATTCAATAACCACAGTACCCCCCGCCAGCTCTAAGTCCCCGCTTCGTAAATCTCCTTCTCCATGATCTTCCGGTCCACCGGATAGCTAAGTTGCCCGTCTTTTTCCTCGCCGGGTGTGTCTTCCAGAAGCGAGACTCCAAGTTTGGCAGCCTCGTCGCTTGTAAAGGTACCATAATAGTCAACGTCGTCATATTCGCCCAGGCCCTTGGGTGGGAACACTTTGTTGAGTCCAAGGTATATCGTGAAGCTGATGGCCAGCCCGAGTGGGAAGGCGAGGTAGAACATGTCCATGCAAGCTTTTGGCACACTCACGCTTGGGTTGACGTTGGCAATGAATCCAGGTAATTGTGGAGCCCAACCACAAATCCAAGCCACAAATGCCCGCGGATTGGTGCCGTGGAAATAATAGTAGATGCCCGTTGGGGAGGGTGTGTATAAAGCCGACAACTTCATCCGGCGAGTGCGGATGATAAAATAGTCGCAGATCTGAATGCCACACATGGGTCCCAGGAAGACGGAATCTATCAGGATTATCGTTAGCTAGCTTGCTCGAATCGTGCATATGCTGGACAGCAAAAGGAAAGTTGCGCAGCAAAAAGGAGAAAGACCTACAGGCACCCATAACACTGATGAAAGTCCCCGCAGAGGCAAGCAGCTCCCATGGGCACATGGCAATGGAAAGGATGAGAGCCAGGTAAGCACCTCGCCTGATGTTGAAGTACTTCGGCAACAAACCAGCCATGTCCATGCCAGCCGAGAACGCATTGTCAATAGTGTTAATCGCAAGCTGGCAGACCACCAGTCCACAGCCACCAAAGAAGGCTGCAGCCCGAGATTTAGCATTATAGTTATCATCAAGCCAGCGGAGCAGGAGGTCAGGTGGATTCCAGTAGGCTTGGCCGTATAGCTTGATAGATGCCGAGCTCGTGAGACACCCAAACAGCGGCAGGATTGTCCCCAAGGTGATGATGGAGAACCACTGGCCGAAAATCTGGTCGCCTGGTCGGCGAGCAAACCGAGAGTAATCGGTTTGATTTGTGAGCCCCACTGCGATACCCCCGATCACCGTCGTTATACCCTGCACGATGGCCCATCCTAATTGACTGCCAGATTGTGCCGCCGCGGGGGCTGACAGTAGTGGACCGCCGCCCCCAGCAGTAGACAGGACGTATATCATCATTGAGATGAGTGTGACAACAGAGATCAAATTCATTACGAATAACAACCGCCGAGTCTTCTCAGGGGGGATGTAGAGCATGGGTATGGTAATGATGTTGTACACTATCCAACCGGTCAATGATTTGGTCGTGGTATTTGCAGACTTCGGGAGGGTGTTCTCCATGTGCTGGAAGGAGGAGAAGATGGAACTGAGAACTGCTGTGACGCAGAGACCACCTGTCCAGGATTGTACGCAGAACCAGGTTAGACTCAGAACAATCCGCTGGATGATGATGACATAGGATCCCCAGACACCCCATATGCCACGCGATAGAACTGGAAATCCAATATGCCAGGTTGCACCGACCATTCCATTACATATCGCGACTCCGGCGATAATAAGCTTGCCAATGATGACGGCGATCATAGTCTGCCAGACGGACAGACCGACTGCAATGAGGGACGCTCCCAGCTGCCAGTTACTCAGGGCAATTTGATTGATGGCCCAGAATGAGATGTATGCCCAAGTATCCCAAAGGCGGCGTGAAGGAGGGAGAGGTCGAATGTCATCGTTGATCCAGATTGAGGATTCACCCTGGAGCCGCAGGTGGAAGGAGTGTGGTCTGAAGTTTGGCAGCTTCATCGTGAAAGGTCTGGAAGTGAAATGGAAAGCAGGTCGCAGAAGCAGGCCGGTCTACAGCAGGCCGTGTTGGAATGAAGAAGGACTCAATGTTTGTCGATTGTGCGAGGGATGTTTATGGTGACTCTGGTCAGCAGGTTGCCGTACATATGTGATTCCAGCCGCTTAATGAAGGAAGAGTCGTTATCGTTCGTCCAAGCTGCACCATCACTAGAAGATAGGGAACTTTCTTGAATCTTGAAGACCCCTTGCCAATGTAGGGTGAATGTAATTCTGGTACCGAACCTCCTCGGGAAGCGGTCTAGATTCACGTCAGCACCCGAGCGCCAACAGCCGCCAGGACAAATACCAGACTCTCAAGAGTGCGAGGAGAGGCTTGTTAGTAGCCACTACCATTTAGCAGCCGCCTGCCAAACCCACGAGTATTCTGTCGATTATGTTTTGTGGGGCAACGATCGCCGTCACCTATCTTAGGGCGTAGTCGACCAATGAGGAGTATCCCAGGCTGCGGACATAGGCGACATGCCTATCTAAACCTATCTATGGAGGTCTTGCCGCAAACTAACTAGTTCAGGCTCGTAGAAAGATAGGTAAAGACGCGCATGGATCAGCTTTTGCAAGTTCCTTTGGGGATCGTGCTTCAGGTGCCTGGAAGTCGTATTGTAAACGCGTTGAACTTGCCTCAAACTCCATCCCCGCGACAGGAGTTGCCGAATGACAAGGAACATCTTTGTCAAGAACATGACAAAACGGTAAGAGATCTGGACTGCCGCGCCTACATATCTGATCCCAAACCTTCCTTGTCTGGCCATATGGGTAGTCGACCTCCTTAAACTGAATGAAATTGCTTTGGTGAGCTATCATCCACGATAAACCGCACCGCTCTCGGATCCTTAGAGCAATAATTGTATTTCGGGACTGATCTCGCATTTTAATGGGTTCAATCCGGGCAAAACGAACTCTGAGGATTGGCGTCGATGTCGGAGGCACGAATACGGATGCCGTGCTTCTTGACTTGGACGCAGTTCATCAGCCCAATCGTGGAGTACTGGCCTGGCATAAGACACCAACAACAAGTCCAAATGTGACTGACGGTATCGAGACTGCCGTTGGTAACGTGCTGAAACAGGCCGGGGACCGCGTGTCCGAAATCTCCTGCCTCATTGTTGGGACTACACACTTTTTGAATGCAGTTATCGAACGCGATGTACATCGGCTGTCGAAAGTGGCTGTCATTCGACTGTCAAGAAGTTATACCAGAGACATCCCTCCCTTTTCGGACTTTCCCCCAGCGCTGGCTGACCTCCTCCGCGGCTACCATGGCTATATTGACGGAGGCCTCCACATTGATGGCGCTCAGGAAGCTCCGATCAATGAGGAGCAAGTTATGAAAGAGTGTGAGGCGATTGAGAGGCTCGGGATCAAGGCCGTCGTCATCTCGGGAATTTTCTCTCCTATCGATCAGCATTTTCACCAAGAGAATCGCGTTCGGGCCATAATGCAACAGCGACTCAACGATGTCGACATTGTCTGCTCATCCGAAGTCTCGAATATCGGTTTATTGGAAAGAGAAAATGCTTCCATATTAAATGCATCCATTCTGAGGTTTGCGAGGCGGACGATCCGTGGCTTTCGTGCTGCCATGGGGCGGTTAAGGCTCGACTGCGCACTATTCATCTCTCAGAATGATGGTACAGTCATCGATTCCACCTCGGCCGCAAAGCTGCCCATCAAGACATTTTCCTCGGGTCCCACAAATTCCATGCGAGGAGCGGCCTATCTTGGCCTTGGACAACTGGGAATGCAGGGCGAAGAACGTACGTCAACAATTGTAATTGACGTTGGTGGTACGACGACAGATTGCGGAGTTCTCTTACCATCAGGATTTCCTCGGGCAGCCTCAGCCTACGTCAGTGTGGCAGGGGTGACAATGAACTTCCCTATGCCTCACCTAGAATCAATCGGCCTCGGAGGGGGGTCGATAATACGCGAACGGGAAACGGATGTCTCCATCGGGCCGGATTCGGTTGGATACCAGCTGACTACTAGGTCAAGGGTATTTGGCGGTGACACTTGTACAGCCACTGATGTTGCGGTTGCCGGAGGTCTTGATATTGGGGACCCGAAGTTGGTCAGCGATATTAAGCCTGAAATGATACAGCGTGTTCGCGCTAGGACGAAGAAGATGCTTGAACGTGTCATCGACCGGTTGAAGCTAACGCCAGCACCATTGCCGGTGATTTTGGTTGGTGGAGGTTCTGTTGTCTGTCCGCTAGAACTCGAAGGTGTGTCTCAAGTTGTGGTACCAAATTTTCATTCCGTTGCGAACGCCGTCGGGGCCGCGATATCGAGAGTGTGTGGCTCGGTGGATGCTATCTATAGCATTACCGATATGTCCTTATCCGAAGTTATGGAAGACGCAAAAACCCAAGCCGTTGCAAAAGCTGTGAAAGGCGGCGCCGACCCAAGTACCGTCACAGTGGTCGAGATTGACACCCTGCCGATACCATACGTTTCCGGGCAAATTCGCGTCCTTGTCAAAGCAGTCGGAGATCTGTCTCTTGATTATGTTGCTGAGAGCAAAACCGTCCCCGATGTGGAAGATGATACAAGTGAAGCTCTTGCCGACTGGGTCAAAGACCTCTCGCTGTCTTCAAAGGAAGAGATTGTTAGCGGCAAGTTCGATTTTGACGCATATCGGCCTTTGATCAGACTGAATACGGATACTGGTGTCCATGAGTGGATTGTTTCAGAGACCGACCTTGAGTGGCTAAGTGTAGGATGCTATATCTTGGGTTGTGCGGGTGGCGGTTCACCCAAGGCCGAATTCCTCAAATTGCGAGATCAAATCCGTGCAGGTTGTACGATTCGTATAATCGATAGCTCCTCCCTACGGGACGATGCCCTCATATACTGTGAGTTCGACGAACCACATCGTTGCCTGTTTTGTCGCTGACATGATAACAGGGGGTGGTATGATGGGATCGCCGGCTGTGTCGATTGAGCGATTGAACTCTTCAGAGTGCATAACCGCCGTGGCAGACCTGATGGAGTATCTAGGTCATCAAACATTCGATGCCATCATGGGCCTCGAAATCGGAGGAGCCAACGGCTTAGAGCCTTTGCTCATAGGCTCGTCTCATGCGTTTAATAGACCAGTAATTGACGCAGACTGGATGGGTTCGTGCCTCATCTTCGCACCGCACAGCTATCAGTGAGTTTGCTGACACGATCTCAGGTCGAGCATATCCGACATACTGGCAAACCACAATTGCCGTCCATGAAAGTGGACAGCTGACTCCGTGCGCAATTGCTTCGGGTGACGGTAAAACGATCATCATGACGAAGTCGCCTGACGATGAAATAGTTGATCGTGCCTTGCGAGCTTCTTGTTCGGAGATGGGTTCTAGAGTCGGCATGGCAGCCAGGCCAACGACGACGGACCGTGTGAGGTCTTACGGAGTCATCAACACTTTGTCGCTCTCCTGGCGCATTGGCAGGACGGTAGCCCGTGCTCAACAAGAAAGCACGATACATACAGTTGCTGAACAAATCATAGACGAAGTCGGCGGTCCAACCACGGCGAAGATCCTCTTCCGAGGGAAGATCACGGCAGTGGAACGAAGGGTTTTCAAAGGACATTCTTACGGGGAAATAACCATAGCCCAAGCCGAAAAAGACGAGGAGGAACAGAGGCATGAGAGAGCGGCAGTTGCTGAAGGAGGGGTTGTCAAGATTCCGTTCAAGAACGAAAATATATATGCAAAGCATATCGCCAAAGATGGAAGTGAGACATACCTGGCAACAGTTCCTGACCTGATCTCTGTTCTCGACACGCAATCTGGATGTGCCCTCGGTGTTCCGGAATTTCGATATGGGCTGCTTGTGACGGTACTTGGGATTACCTGCTCACCGCGATGGTCGGACACAAAAAGAGGTCTGGAGTATGGCGGACCGCAAGCATTCGGATACAGCATAGATTATTGTCCTTTGGGTGTCTTTGTTGAGCCCAAGAGTGTTGTTCTTGAATACGCAGATACGACAGCCTGCGCAATATGAGGGTCCTAGAAGTTGGACTGCAGGTATCTAAAGACATTGGCGTGTCACTACCTGTTGAGAAAGATGCCCATATGTGCATTAAGACAAACCATTGCCATCAGTCCTCACTACCCTGTGAGAGCTCATGTCGCGTTGAAGTGTAATCAAATTCTTCGATGAAACAGGCCTTGACTGAATACACATGGTCCTGCTGTGCACGATGGATGCAGAGACACCCTCTTGCTTTGCTGGGGCTCATTAAAGAGTGCCATAGCAGTTTGGACGCGATTAAGCGCGATTTGACGAAGTCGAAAGTGGCAGGCGAGCAAGGATCAGGAGGGAAGCACTAATCCGTATTGGGGCGTGCCAAGAGCTGTTTGTCTATCACGTGAAACGGGGAGATTTTGAGTCACGTGGAGAACCCAGATCAACCCATCGACTGGAATATTCCGATATGCCGACGATTCTTCATTGACTCTCTTTGTATCACACTTGATATCTTCCAACACGATAAATGCCCGTCGAATATACCTCTAGAACATTAGGGTATCTCACATTTCTTAATGTCTCGTGATGATGCCTTACAGAGCAGCTTCTGGCTGAAGAGGAGTAACTGGCCGAGTTCGCAACAATGTGGCACACATCATCCCCACCAATTTCTCTTTCGTCGGTGACATTTAACGGGACTCCTGATGTACCAAGAGCGGAGCCGATTTATTACACACCGCGTAGGAAACAAGCGTCTGCTATTCCCCACAAGCCTGCCTTCTTGTTTACACAGTCGATCTGACTGAGCGTTGAAGCGCTGACAGCTCACGACAGGTGCTCCCGGTGTCACGCGAAAAGAATTAAGTGCTTGGGCGGTATGAACGAGACACTGGAAGCCCGGCGCACGTTACACTGACTAGAGGCTAGGTGTTCCGTGTAGAAATTGCACACTATCTGATTCGCCATGCATTTTTCCACCACCTCGCAAGTCACGATCTTCGGTGAGCCAACAAGGTCCTATCTTGCCTTCAAATAGCCTAAAGGAGGATCATTCAATATCACCCACCGCGGCCAGTGGAGCCTCGATCCCTGCTGCATCAAAGATTGGCAGCTATAGACGTTCCGAAAAAGATTTCAGCTCAAGTCGGTCAAACCAAGGCAAACAAGTTTCGAGACAAACTTATCGTGCCAGTCCTTCCTGCCGAACATTCACTGAGCAATTTACTGCGTGGATTGTGGTGCAGAAGCTCAAGCTTAGTCCATTTGATGAAACCTCCTTTGATCCATCATGGGCTTCCCTGGGGCACATGGAGTCTGGCTTAATGAATCCTGGGTTGGAGATATCAGTTGATACCGAACTAACCCGTCCTTCGGTTGGATCGGAGGCTAGCCGACCAGTAAAGATTCGCATGCCGCCCTACAACCACAGCATACACCTAATTCAGTACGTTGAGTTCGCAATTGGCCACGACCAGCACTACTTTCGAAGACAACACATTCGCGCCAGGGTAACGCAAATGTATCAGAACCCAGAATCCCCTCAAAGCAAAGACCGAGGTTGGCTATGCTTTTGGCTTGCCGTACTTGCGGTTGGGGAGCTCCACAATAGCAATGGAGGCACCAGCACTGATAATGGCCTTGGATTAGACCGTTCACTGGCACTGCAAGAAAAAGAACCCCCCGGAGCCGATTACTATCACCAATCCGTTGCATTTCTTCAGCAGGTGGCTGAGAATCCTGACGTACAGTACATTGAGACCTTGTGCTTGCTTGCAATCTACGCTTTTTCCATGGACAAAATTAACACAGCTTACATGTACAATGGCCTCGGTTTGCGTGCGGCGCTCTCACTGGGCTTGCACCGCAGCCCGTTAGATTTCCCATCGGAGGGCTCGGATCTCCGTATAGCTGAATGCGAACACCAGAGGCGGGTGTTCTGGACCGTTTATTATCAAGACCTGTATGTTGGTCAATGCTTCAACCTCTCTCAAAGCGAGCTAACTGTTAGCTTAGACTTACTTCCTCAACCACAGGCCGTCCGTGGGGTATCCTGGACGATGAAATCACTATTGAATATGCCGATTCCAGTCGTCTTTCTGGCGACTCAATAATGGAGTTCTTTGATTCTGAAGAATCCAATGCGCACCTAGAACTCATGCGCTTGAGAGGTCAGGCCTATTCCTCGTTATACGGTTACGCAGGCACCGCGATCAACCCCTACTCTCATATTTCTTTGTTCAATTTTGACCTGGGGAATTCTCTATCACAGCAACACCTAGACAAGATGGATGAATTTCATCAAGGCTTGGTCGCTTGGCAGCAGGAGCTTTCGGAAAAGTTGAAGCTCGCTAGGAGTTTGAATGGGTCAATGCTAAACTTAAGCCGGGTGACCGCGAACTTGCATCTCATCTATCACCAGGTCAGCTCTCTTCACCACGCATATTTCTTGTCGTTCTTACTGACTAGGGCTAGACCATTCTTGTGCTCCTCAGGCCTGCTTTGGTCAATATCCACAATGACCGCTTTGAAGCACGAAGTAAGGAGCATTCGGAGACGATCGACGCCAATCCGGGGCCAAAATCGATGTTGCGAGGATTTTATAACGCCTCCCTGGAATCTGCGCGAGAGACGGCGAGCATATTAGAATGGCTGCAATACCAAGGTGCACTGTGTTAGTACCTCAATTTCCCAGTCAGAGAAAATGCTAATCGGATCTATTATATGCAGCCACTTATTCCTATTTTGACGCAAGTTACGCCTTCACTGCTGCCATAGTGCTCCACCTTGCCAAAACTATGCGGTCCTTCGTTTATCGCAACCAGGACGCTCTTCAATTCACAGATGAAGACCAGAATGCCCTCGATACTATATGTTGCATTCTTCGTCAGCAGAGCTTAGCTGGCAATGTACCCGCGAAATATTTCGACAGACAGCTGCGGTTGCTGGAGAACAACCTCCAAGCCCTCCAAACAGCCTTGGATAACCATGTGAGTTTGGATGATCTCAATTTTGATCTCGATTATCTAGGCCCCGAGCTACATTCACTGTCGGATAATGTCGACACATCTCTACCTGCAGGACCATAGTCGACGCTTCTTACATTGTAACATTTCATCATCGTGAATTCTCTGAGGTTTCCCGACTCATACCATTGCCAGATCGAGTGTATGGGACGTGAGAACTTCTCGGGACCTTCCTCGACTGAACTTTGGAATATCTGCCCCCAATCATCTCCACATGAGACTCGGAATTAAGGTAGAGAGGTTGCATCGGTTTTGTTTCTGCGGTCATTGCAGGGCTTTGCATAGCGCGATACACTGCGCGCTTGTTTTGGCGATGAAAATATCCGAAGCACTAGAGCAAGAAAGGGTCCCTGAGAAGCCACGCGAGAAGATAGGATGTCTTGTTAAATTCATGACCGTTGCGCCTTTTGGACTTTCGAGACCTGAGTGGCGACCAGGAAGGTCGCTCAGCGCATGCGGAAATTCATATTCGGAAGAGCCCCAACCCGAGCCTTACTCTTGTGAAAGACCAGGAGTGTCGAAAACCCCCTTGTGCCACCTCCCTCTAACCGGCTTGGCCCCTCGGATCCTGCGGAGGGAATTCGACTTCGCAATGTACAAGACCCTTGGCGAGAATGGCTCTGCAAAAGGGGACACGCGATCCAATCCAATCTCGCCCTTCTTGCGCTCACCGATCTTGTGATTGCGGCAGACAAGCGGGAAACTCAAAAGTATAGCAGCTTACTTGCTCTGACACTACGTTTTGGTCAATATTTGCAGGCATCCCGGGACTATTCATGAGTTCCTATTCTTCGCACTCCTTCGGCACTCAGGATCATTGCGCAAAACACTTCGTTGGTGTCAGTACTCCTCAAACTGAGCTGTGGATAACAATACGGCCGTTTAAAGTGCTCCATGGTTCGATATGATTGCGTCCACGACATCTCAGCGCCATGAGCAACAGCAGGCCGGATGAGTCATTTGGCAATGAAGATCAACCGGACCATCTCAGGCACAAACCGTGTTGCGACGCGGATTCCGACGAGGATGAAAACAACCATGTCCAACCAGCCACATGGGGTTATGCAAATATGGTATTTCCACTGCTGGCAGGCACATTTGGGCCCCTTGCGAATGCCTTCAGTATCTGCGCAATGACAGAAAACTGGACAGTTCAAGTGACCAACACAGAGTACAGGCTTAACATAAAGCATCTGCCTCGGTACGGACTGCTCATAGTTCATACGCTACAGACCGCTAATAGAATGTGCACAGCCTCATCGCTGCCAATGCCGTATCGCTGGTGCTGGCATTGACTGCCAACTTGGCCCTTTTGCTCCACATGGCACGTCGGCTACGTTTTGCCGTTGCCCAGTCCATCACTATACTCGGCTTCTGGTGCGCTTCAATCCTTCTTCTCGGCCCTATCGCCAAAGTCGCATACGACCTTCATTCTGCCCAGGGGCGCAATTATGTCTTGTCGCAGGCCTACTACTACGCTATCTTTGCTGCAGGACTATACCAGCTTATCTCTTACATCCTGTGTGTCACCGTGTACGGCGCGTGCAAGGGACACTACGGTTATGAGTTCAAGCTCACGACGGCTCAACGGACCCTAATGTTGCAAACGATCGTTTTTCTTGCCTATCTATTGCTGTGGGCATTGGTCTACTCCAAAGTTGAAGGATGGACATACCTCGATGCCGTATTCTTTGCCGATTTCACCGCTCTCACTATTGGAATCGGCTCGCCGTTTGTTCCAACAACGCATCTCGGTCGCAGCCTCCTCTTCCCTTTCGCTTTTAGTAGTATTCTCGTGCTCGGCATCGTCGTGGGCTCAATCCGGACGCTGGTGTTGGACCGGACTGAGGTCGACTTGGCCTCATTGATGACCGAAAAGACGCGGCAAAGAGTGCTAAAGAGAATAGCGAAAGCGAGTCAAGCTGCCCAATCAGGCAAAAAGAGAGGCAAGGTCATCGGTCTGTCCGAGGAAATCGCGGCCATTCTGACTCGCAACCCCCGGGCTCATAAGATCGGAGAGATGGAACTGCACCACGCAGAATTCGAGGCGATGCGACGCGTACAACACTTGGCCTCGCTAAAGAAAAGATGGTTCCGCTTGTTCGCCTCTACTCTTGCCTTTGCTCTATTGTGGACCGTCGGAGCCCTCGTCTTTACAAAAACTGAAGAGAGCCAAAACTGGTCGTACTTTGTCGCACTCTACTTCTCTTACACCTCCTTGCTGACGATTGGTTATGGAGACTTCCAACCGACGAGCAACAGCGGTAAACCATGGTTCGTCTTTTGGACGCTGATGGCTGTACCTACATTAACCATTCTTATTTCCAACATGAGTGACACTGTGGTTAAAGTGGCCAAGGAATTCACCATTTGGATCGGAGAGGTCACAATTCTTCCAAGCGAGAATCGTGGTATTATGGATCGATTGAAGCTAGGCCTGTACAAATCGACTCTGGGATTGATTCCCCTTGATCTTAGCTCCGACAGGCCCGCGGATAATCGGGGTGATGATGAGGCCAGGGATATTGAACGATTCCAAGAGCTCAATCCTAGGCTGTTCAAGGTGCGCCGGCAGCAGATCGCCGAGGATCTCACACTATCCAACATGCATGGAAGGGCCGAAGAAAAGACCTCTGGCGATAATATTGGCAGCAACGAAGACTATTATGGGCGGCTCCTCGTCTCGCACATTCGAAAGGTCTGGAACGACGTGAAAGCCACGCCACACAAGAAGTACAGCTATGCTGAATGGGCCTTCTATTTGAGCCTCCTCGGCGAAGGTGAAAATGATAATCGGCATTATCGCCGACCCCAGGCAGAAGGAATCCAGCGCTATCCTAGCCTGAAGGAGAGGTTTGATGCACAGCAGAAAGGACGAGGGAGTCAGGAAAGGCGAACTCCCTCCAAGCCAAGCCATGATCCGGACCAACAGAGTGATACCCAAATCACCAAATGGAGCTGGATGGGACGCGACAGTCCGTTGATGGCAGACAAACCTGAAAGCGAGTGGCTTCTAAACAAGTTGTTGGCTCGTCTCCAAGACGGTCTCAGACAGCACGGGCAAGAATGTCTGAGGAAAGTTGATGGTGACCCACGAACGGAAACAGAGCAGAGAGTGGGTCCATCTTCATCAATAAACCCGAATGCCGCTTGACAAATTCTACACCACGAGTGTGTCACCCAAGTGGTCGACTGTTTCTACCTTGCTGCCTGGTTACAGAGGTAACTAGCCTGCATGAGCGATGTCCACTCTTGAGGTGGGCATTCGACCGTATCAACAGGTCGGTTGTGGAATCTCCCGGACACTGAGTTTCTCAGGAAAGGGGGTCAGGGACAGTGGAAGAACGATTCCAAGCCCAAAATATTATCCCGCCTTGCCGACTTGGATTGGTTTCGAAGCTCGGCGAATAGTTCCACCTCGTATTTTCGCAGGGTCGATGAGTGTCACAGTTTATGGTACGAGGGCCTTCCCCTCACTCCCCCATCGAATTAAATTTCCCAGAAGTTCCCTTGTCAACACGAACACTTCCTTCCGTCCCCGGCCGAAAGACTATTTACTTGCTCACGTGGACGCCAGTATGTCAGAATCGGGAAAATGACGGCACGGATTCGATGGAGAAGGAATCTTTGACAATCCCAACTTGGAGAACACTCTAGCCTCCCGGACTCGGGGTACGCCATACGGTAGGGTGAGCGTCGACGCGTCGTTCTTTCCTACTTTAGACTTTCCAATCCTCCGTCGGTCGCAGAGTCTATCGTTAGCTGGTCAAGCGTGTGACAAGGCGTGAGTCTTGTACAAGGCATTGAAGGGTCAACATGTCAAAGATGGCATGTTGAGTGTATCAAAGGCCTTTCAATTATGTCTCAAAAGAGGTGGGGCTGGGCTCAAAGCGTCGCATTCCTGAGAGATAATTGTGAAAACAGGTGATTGCAATGCGAAGTCCCCTCCAGGAGGTTACCGCTCAGCCTTGTGCAGATATAACACTGCTGTCTGCCCGATGGACGGGGTGAAACGAATTGGCCGGTAGCAGGAATCTTTAAATAGATACGTATTGTTACTAATATGTAGGGAGTCAGACGAGCTTAAACGTTGAGCGTGTGCAGAATACTCCGTACAATACCACTCCAGACGCGCAGAAGGTAACCTAGTAAACCGCATTCAAAAATAAGTGGCACAGCCTGACGAGAGTAGAGTGATTCACTGTTAGATCGAAAGTGCCCTTCATTCACATCAAGTATGTTGGTTACCTTTAGGAATAGCGACCTTCTGTCATTCACCCTATATCGAGTACTGTCAATTATATTCAAAATAGCGGCCGCTCTGACGCTATTGAGCACTCTTCAGATATATATTCCGTGAACAGATTCTGCCACTTATTGAATCCAGCTTGCATAGGTATCTATATTGCTCGCGAACATGCAACCTCTTTACCAAATATTGTTTGATCCTATCCAACCTGATCCTTGGCTGAACCTTTATCTGGGACTTCTGCCCGACGGCCTCACTGGCCTCACCAGCCTCACTAGGCGCCTGTGGCCGGGCTCCGATCTGGCTCCCCAGATATCGCATACACTAGCCTCGCAGCTAGATATTTATTTCAGCTAAGCCTCGCCTATGCCGGTGCGCAAAATCCTTTGTTCCATCGCAAGGAATTTGAGTGAGGAGACTTCTGGTTGAGGCTCGAGCCCCAGGGCTAAATATTGCTCCTGAAAATGATTGTGAAGTCGCGGCAACGATGAGCTCACATCCACCAACAGTTCATCACAGCGCGAAACGAGCATCGCTTTGGCTTGCTGCTCCTGTCTTTTCTAGCAGCCCACAACGAGGCTGGCTGTTCCTGGCTGCCATGTGTAAGCATATCCTCTCAAATCGGCCCCCAAACAACGACTGCACCTATCCAATAATAGGGAACCTACTGCCGGAAGTCCAGAAGAACCATGAAGCTCGTGGCACGTATCTTGACACTTAACTAGCACATGGGCCGCGATATTTAGGTTTTCGTGGCTGGCAACAATGCAGCCTTTGCTGAAACTCGATAACTTTTCACTATATAGTCTCGATAACTCTGGTCTGTATAGGGATTCGATAACTTTTCTCTATCTAGGTGTTTGGCTTGATGTTAATGCTCTAGTAGAGCTGCGAGAAACAAGACGGTAAGACATCACGCCCGTTGGTAGCTTGAATGTCCAGAGAAGAGAGTCTACCACAATTGTGTAGTTAAACAATGCATGCTCATTATCCGTGATGATGGTTGGTGTCCGTGCTGAGCTCCAGATAGCCGACAGAATTCTTCTCTTCCAACGTTGAGACGGGTTAAAGACTCACAGCGCCCCCAGCTCTCATCAGCTACAACAATTCCACTTCTCAATTTCCTCGGCCGCGACTTCCTCGGAAACCCGGACCACGAGCTGATTGTGAGTAATGTTGCCAGATTCCATCCTCAGACCTTTCACGGTAGTGTGCTCTCCCACCGCGCTACCCTCTTCCCCCTTGTCCTGTCCCTCTGGTCGGAAGGACAGCTTCTCCCAATGGTCGAGCTCTTCTGCCGCCTCCGCCGCCGCCGCCGCCGCCGCCACAACCGAATACATGGGATCGCAGCTCGGCTAAAGCCTTGTTGACCCTAGTCAGGCAGCTTGTAGGCAGGGCTGCAACGTTTGGATTCGCCATCGTGAGGATCGAGGCGCTTGTATTAGATAGGTACGCTTACCGAAACGCTCCACAGGTGATCATTAGTGGTGAATTAAAATACTGATGATATTGAAGACACGCTCTTCGTGAAGGGGATTTCGCCGATCAATGTGGGCTGCCAATCTACTATTAGTCAGTGATTGGTATCATGAAGCGCAGGAAATGAGATATTTGGTTGAAGAAGTCAGTATGTAACTTAATGAAGGGCAATGTATTATCCACGTACAAATGCACTGTTAAGATGGAAGTGCCGATAGCTTTATCTCTGTGCGTTGTTCGTGCATTTCCGTAACCCGTGCAATGGCTTTCTCGGGTAAGCTGAGACAGCGTACGTCGTAACCAGCGACGAGATCCCGACTGCACTCGAGATATCGGGTTCGGAACTCAATCCACAGAGTTCTGTCTGAGGATTCTGCGTTAATTGCAGACCGAGGGAAGCATGGGCCGTTCCTCAGAAACGCACGAGCGGCTTGCTTGATGCCGGCGGCATCCAAGTTTAGCGGCTTGCAGCAGTCAAAGTCCAGGACCCATAGCGAATGAGTTCCCAAGATGCCGTGAGTGTATTTGTTATGGGCGTTTCCTGTTCGCGTTCGAAACCCTCCCAGTACGAAATGTCATGGGTGTCGGTCTTCGCCGTCCAGTGCATCATGGCGAGTGTCTCAGCCATCGCATGTGCATACTTCATAATCGGAAGCTCGAGGTCCTCTGCCTGGTTGAGATGTAAGTGATAATTGTGTAGGGAGAAGAAGTTTCGCCAGACCTCGTTCTAGATCTTTCGCCGGCCCAAGTAGAGGCGTACTGAGCAGTCTCGGTCGGCGTCGTTGGCCTTGATAGTGGTAATCGACGCGAGTGGACAGTATAGGTCAATGAGACGTTCCCTGACTTCTTGCGGTAGTGGTGGTATGCGTTCAGAGCATAGTACGTTGCAGGTCGTGTAGCGCGTCGGAAAGCTAGGGAGATTCATGTTCCACCAGCTATCGTCGTTCTTCACAAAATGCGGCCATTGTGGGACGCACACGCTGATCTTCGCCTGTGAGGCCGTCTCGAGCACGAGTTTGTGCATGTTGTAATCGTTGAGAAGAGACTGCCCTGGACCACCATCCTCTCTTTTCGTCGCCACCATGCCTCCTTCAGCAGCCCATACAGTTCGACAGAAACCCTGGCCTATGCAGCGGAACTGTCTTGATGAATGATGGAGGAAGTATGAAATATTGTGACTTTGGTTGGTAGAATGTGAATGTCTCTATCGAGTGAGAAGGACGGGGTTGCCTTTATAAATACCTGCAATTTCTGAAGGTCCAAGAAATGGAGCCGACTACCTAATATGGTTCAACAATATGTAAGGTCTGGTTGGGAGGTTTTAACTGGCTTCCACGATTTCTGGAAAGGCAAGAAAGGTCTCCAATTCAAGCATTTGCATAGCCCCGCTAGAACCAATCATGTCAAGATTTAATTTCTCTACTACTAACCCATGGAGTACACGGCGATCGTTGTGAACAAGGCAGAGGGGGCTGCGCATATCAGGTCACGTGGGGAAGCACAGGGCTTTACTTTATCCTGGGTACGTAAATAGGCCGAAAATAGTACTGGGTGTAGTGAGGGAAGCTATTACGAGAATGCGACAGCCTGACCCTGCTCACAGGCACTAGGGGCTGGAACCTCAACAGGCAGACCAGGTCAAACGCCGGGGATCTGCCGAACCTCAACAGGCAGAGCATGAACACGTTGAAACCTGTCGCTCCGTCGACCCTTCAATCGCGGGTCTGACACCACAAATTCTCGGCCTCGACTCAGCAGATTTCACAAGTATCTTAGGGACATGAATCATCTGCCCGTACCAGAGAACAGGCAACGCCCTCCAAGTCGAGTCCTGTTTTTTGGATACTACGACATCCCATTCCTGGGCCAAGTCGCCGAACCTAACGACCACTTTTACGCCTACGCAGAAACGCATGGTCTCGCGGATCGAGATGAAAAGCATACACCAAACTTGTCTGGGCTCCAGGAATTGGAGGACGCTGACATGTACTTTGCTCGAGTACAGGCATGGCTCTACTTTGGACTAATCGCCGACACTTTCGGTGCCAGAACATGTGTACAGGACTTCATCGTCACCAACCCTTCCACGAGTGAGCAAATTATTAACTCGACCAAGCTGAAGCTATACATGTCGCAATGGCGTGTTCAGGTGGCTAAGGTGCGAGAGGAAGCCAAAGACGAACGGATTCAGCGCGTGAAAGATTCAACCACCGCAGGTTGGAAATTCTGCGACCAACTCGATCATTATGGGGTTCCGATCACTGAGGTGCACCAGCTCATCGTTTTCTCCATAAGGATTCTGATTTGTTCTCTCTGGGATATGCTATGGGCGAGCGATATGGACGGTGCACATTTGAACGACAAATTCAAGATCTCGGTTGATATCATCCGGTGGCCGCATTTACCAGCATCCTACCGACCTCTCGCGCTGCTTATGGTCGAGTACAACTGGTGCTTCCACGAGATCTTGAGACTGCTGGATACTTATAGTCTCACTACTGTGTGGTCAATCACATGCCTGCAGGGGAGGGATGCATCACAACTCGACCATGGCCGTTGTGCCGATGCTTCTAAATGCGTGGCACGCGACGTCGACCCTGCCAACCATCAAGCTCGGCACTTGACACAGGACTGCAAGTGCGAAGCAATAGGCCCAGATATCGATGAAGTCAGCAAAATCCTCCAAGCTGGTGGCATTCCCCTAGTCAGGTGCACAGTCCACGATGACAACAGGGTGAGCTTGAAAGTTATTCCTGCCAAGGGCAGCAAGCGCCATATTGCATTCAGCCACGTCTGGGCTGATGGTATCGTCATTCCTATGCAAAACAAAGTCTTTCGATGTCAATTCCTCAAGCTCGCCTTCTATCTTCGGAGAGCCCGTCCGCGAATACAGGCGGAGAGATTATTTTATCTGCCTTTCGCTCCCTTTCTGGCTCGCAATGTCTTCAAGGGACCGAAGTCATTCGATATCTGGCTTGATGTATTCTGCATACCATCGGCTGTGCGTCCGGAATTTCAAGAGCTCCGTAAACAGGCAATATCACGCATCTACCCTGTGTTCGCAGGCGCCGAAGCTGTTTTAGTTGTCGACAAAGCATTGACAGAAATCAAAAATACTGATATGTCGACCACGGAGACAATGGCAAGGGTAGCGTCCTCTGGCTGGATGACGCGTTGTTGGACATTCTCTGAGGCATCACTGGCCCAACAGTCAATTATGCTTTTCTGCATCGGCGACAGACTCATTGAGTATGATGATTTCCAACGTTCCACGAAAGCTTTCAAGAAGCTCGATCTTCCTTCCAGAAGCCTCTTGAGCGACTTGTTGCGGGCTGCATTCTATCCGTTCCATATCGCATGGCTTGCTTCACAACCCGTGGTTTCAGAATACGTCGGGTTCGCCTTCGTGTGGAACGCATTGACAGCTCGGTCAACGTCATGGCCAGATGATGCGTGGGGTATTATGGCTACTCTGCTTGGATATAGCGGCAAAGAGATCATGAGTCTACCGGAGCGCGATCGACTCCCTGCGATGATGCGCGATCTACCCAAAGTGCCGGCGTCTTTCTTGTTTCGCGATCTCCCACGATCAACCTCAGTTCCGGCACATATGCGATGGATTCCTACCCAGGTTCAAGGACTAATACGAGACGCAGATGGAACGTTTGCTTTTGCCGAAGGCGGGATCGTATTTCCTCCGAATCTCAAGCTCAAATTCATCCTACCGGTAAATGGCCCACTTCCACATACATTTTCATTCGAACTAGCTCACGAAGACTGGCAACGAAGACAACTATCGATCAGTTTCGAAGTTAGTATTCATGACATCAGTGCCCTTACACAGCACGTGAGAGGCACCGCTCAGATCTGCATCCTCCTACCCCAGACCGAAGGTCAATCGGGCGATAGCGAAACAGAGTACATCAGCGGCAATGGCTGCAGCCTCCTTGTCAGGCAAATCCGGCCAGATTCGATCATCGAAGCCGACTTCCTCTCTTCATTATCCTACAAATTCACCCGACAGAAACAGCAAAGTCACTTTCAAGCCAGCATGGCAGGCCCGATTGTGGTAATCTCCTGCAACCGCGAACAGTGGTACCAACCCAAGATGCGAAGGAAGAAACACTCATTACCCCCATGGACCATGACGAGGATTCTCTACTTCGGCGTGCCTGCAGTGTTAATCTTGATCATGGCGGCCACGATGATTCCGCTGTGGGTGTGGTATAGGGCGACAGGCCAATCATCCCACACGCGAGATATCCTCTTCTACTCAACATGCGGGTTTGCTCTTTTTATCGTTGCCGTGCAGTTTGCGGTAATTTTCCACGAGAAGATCTTGATTGGGAATTGGATCGATAGTTTTGAGGACAGGGAAGGATCGAAATCCCCGTGGTGGAGGAGGATCATGCCGCTCTTCTGATGGCTTGAGGCAGGCGAACCGCTCTCATCTGCAAGCATTCACGGTCAGGCATCATCTCGCAATGATCGCCTGCGGCTTGAGAGGCTGGTTACGGTGGGGGGAGAATGATACAACTCGCAAAAGCGAAAGACCGCATCAGAAATTCCTAAACCTATTGTTTAAGTGCATGTTGAGCCTGCTTTAAAAATATGTGCCGCAGTCTGCTTCGCAATACGTACCCCAAGACTGCTCAATAACGTCCAAGCGATTGCTGTATCGAAAATAATTGACAGTATACGATGAACAACAGAGGGTCTCTATTTCCAAGGTAAACGGAGTGTTCATCATCAACGAAGGCTCTCCGCATTCTAATACGCAAGAACTTTCAGTGTGCCACTTATCTTTCAGTTCGGCTTACAATGTATTACTTAATTATAATTTATTGGTCGTTTTCCATGGCGAGCACCAGGCCGGCAGCCCCAGCATAGTGGTCCTCAACCAAATGAGAAGGCACATCCTGGTCCTATGGCTGAGAAATATGCCATCCATAGCAGGTTGAGATGGGCAGCTACTGCCACAGAATTCAAGAATGCGGGCAGACTCACTGGGCAGTGTTTCTAGGCTGTTTCGTGGCCGCTGACCTTGGCCCCCTTTCCCGCCAGACAGTCCTTGTTCTTATACATTAGTTTCTTCTTCCAATCCTTCAGGGCTCCTGAGTTCCTCGAAACTACAAGTCAAACCAGTCCATCGTAGCACATTGCACCCAATAATTGGCTGTTTTGACGAGCAATGACTATATTAGACTGGTTGGATGACTCTCACAGCCCTACTCTTTGGATCGTCGCAATCTATCCGTCCTCGAACGAAACTAAGCCCACTATCAACAGGTTTGAAAATCGAGTCAGATCTCCCAAACACGGACCTGTAAGGCACGAGAGCATTCCTCTCTCTCCTTCCCGCCATAATCTGTACAAAATCACCAAAGGTGCTCTATTGTTTGGTCTCCAGCTACTTCTGGCACATCGACTGGGAGTTCTCGCCTTGGGGAGAGTTCGCGAAATGCACCGCCTGAGAGACAAATTCATGGCATTACTGGCCATGACCGTGCTCACTATTGTACTGTTGAGGTCCGTTGGAACTCTAGCAGGAACAAGGGATTTAGCACTCCTCAGGTATCAGACAAATGATGGAACGCAGCCATCAACGAGGGCATCGGATCCCTACCAGAAGTTCTTCTTCTTCTCCTTTCTCTCCTTGCTATTGCCATGGTTGAGAAGTCTTTCCAGTCTCAGAGGTTAATGTATCTAGATACCAGAAGAGAGAGTTACTTACACGGGAAGTGAATATCAACAAAGGGAAGAGAATGTCCTCTGTCTCAGAACTATCCTACAATAAACTTGTATCATCCCTGAGAACTGTTCTCAAAGAAATTATTGGAAGAGGGGGGAAGCGTGCTGGGAAGGCGAGGAGAAACAGATTGGCTATTGTGAGGCAATTATATTGAAATCTAGACTATTTTCAAAATATTAGAATTTGTGGACTGGAATTCAGATGGTCAAGGGCCGCTGCGATCGATTTGTCTACACGACAGTCGAGCTACATCTTCATCGAGGCACGTCGATCGACCCTACTAGCACCAAAGCCCTGATGACCAGACCCGATAAAGCGCGATATAAACTCTTTGGGAAATGCGTTACTATAGTTGACCGGCTCCCACGGAGTGAGGACTCCAACTCTATTAAATTCGAAACTGCCTTGGGGTAAGTTCCCTGAGGCATACGATGGACTCGTTGCCAATGCGGAACGAATATTTAGGTTTATGTCCATCATCTCCTTCTCGTCCGGTGTCTTTGTGCCCAACAAGGGGTCGAGGGAAGCAATTGACTGAAGTATTTCCGATGTTTTGTCCAGGGTTTCAATTTGACGTCGCATAGCCTGAAATCGACACCGTGTCTAGTGTCGGTAAGCATGGCGAACGCACAGCCCTTGCCGCTGTACTTAAATATGCCCAAACCGTACGCGCTCACTGAAAGATGAAAAGAGCGGGTCCTGAGCTATTGAGCGTCAGACACGTAGTAGAGCCGTGCTAGGGGGCCTCCGCCGTGCTGGAAGTGGACAGTATTCTAGTCATCCAGAAGACTAGCAATATCGTGCAGAAAACCCTGGAGTTGATGAAAGAAGTAAACTTCTCATTCGATGTGCCTTCGGCCAACTTAGAAGGCAGTTCGACATGCAGTACGCTTCAGGAGGCACAAGGGCGGAGGGACAATGGGAGACAGGGGGACAGAGTAGGTTGACTGACGGTCAACGCAGCATAAAGGTATTCCAATGTGCAGATATCGAACCCGTGGACACCCCCCATGCTGAGAGAAGGCTGTGGTTCAATTGTCTGAACCGCTTCGTCGTCATGACCGCCGATGATTGACATGGAATTTTTGCACTTTTGGAACTCGCTGACAACGAATAGGGTGTCATATCGGAGGGAGTGGGAAAGCCAAAGACGGCACTGGACTCTTGATGCCTTGTGAAGGCAAATACTGTGAAGCCTTTCGTCAGAAGATTGCGAACCTCGAGACGGTCGATTGAGAGCCAACGATTTTTGC
Organism: Cladophialophora bantiana CBS 173.52; assembly: GCF_000835475.1. Lineage (NCBI taxonomy): Eukaryota > Fungi > Ascomycota > Eurotiomycetes > Chaetothyriales > Herpotrichiellaceae > Cladophialophora > Cladophialophora bantiana. The sequence continues at coordinate 348,550 of NW_015971596.1, forward strand.
CTCAGCGTACCCCATGGCGGTCGAGCAGGAATTGAACGCCCTTCACAATAATCGATTTGGCGTTTTCAATCTTCGCGCAACGAACACCTTTAACTTTGAGATAGGTCGCCACTGCAACAGACGGGATGTTTGCTATCACACCAAACCTAGGGCAGCAGATACAGCAAAATCGCGGTCTCCACTGAAACCCAGTTCTTCCACGACAGATAACTGACCTTGTGCGAGCATGCCAGTCTGATCGAAGACAGCATAGGAGATATATCGTGCGCCTGAACGGTAATTGCCGGCTTGAACATGACACCATGTTTTGCCGCGACCCCTCCAGCAGTTAAAATGACCATCTGAACGGCGAGGCCCGGTGCATAAGGATTCTCCTGTCATTATGGACCCGTCGACTTCACAAGAGCCCGATACAAGACGACACAGTCTGTTGGAATCCGAGAGTCATCCGTGACTTTGGAGGTTGATCGCCATACTGAACCAGTCATGTGTTGATTGGATTATTATGAAGACCATCGGCGGTGTAGAGGTTTGCCGTGCTGGCCTGCAGAGACCTATGGATACTGTCTGGACGGTCCCTTATCTCGCAAATGGACCCACCACTCGTCCTAGCACAATTAAAACGACTAACAGGGAGATGGTTTGGAAGTACTGTTCAGCTGGGAGTGGGTGCGCAGCCACTATCAATGCAAGGAGATAACTGAGAAGATATATGCCGTGGAGGTGCTGGGGACGATTAGTAAATCGATCTCGGCCACTCGAGCCATCAAGCACTGGGATGGAATGTATCAGGGACCTACGCAACGCAGTAGGTACAAAGGAATTGGAGTAGCTGAATGCCTTGTTCTATTCACGTAGTCCTATTGACAACGACTCAACGCTTAAGAGAAAGGAAGAGTTCTCTCTCAGCCGGTTCGGGTGAGAGAAGACTCTTATAGCTTCCCCTCTTTCTGTCACGTGAAAAGGGTAAGGTAGCGTTAACCGATAGCCTTGTGCTTCAACCATCCTTTGCCTTATCCTTTTCTTTCTATACCGTCCACCCGATTCGGGTGGAGGGCGTAGAGTACTTGGGGACAACGGTGGGCTCGTGACAGAATGGTTCGACTACGACAAGTTGTACAGTTGTCGCTAGCGCCAATGAGGCACTTCTGTCGGCGATAGGATGATGGGGCGTGTTCTCTAGATCCCGTCTCGACCCATTCGAGGATAACATCTGCGTCGTATATAAGGTACCCCAGCAGATTGACTATTGAAGTAAAACATTCCACCGTCTAACTCGACAGCCAGAAGCTCTGGTGTAATAAAATTGTATATATCCACCCGGAAAAAGGAAAAACTTGAAGGCTACAGACCAGAATCGATCTGCTCCACAACATTGTGGCCACTGTACGCTGCCCAGTCGCGGCAAGTTTGGGCCATGATGGACGGAATCTGTCGGTTTCGCATGACCAGGTCTGGCCGCTCCTACCGACCAAAAAGTCAGATTTGCAAGGTATTTCTGAAGCAAAGATATACATACCATGATATTAACATAAAGTCCGTCGCTAACGTGCCACGCGACGTGGCAATGAAGTGGCCACACGCCGGGGTTATCAGCCTGAAAGTCGAGAACGATGTATGACATTCCCGTCTCCGTGGGGATGCCGCGTTCGAGCATCTGGGTATCTCTGCGCTGCGGATTATGCGGCCTTGTCACAGTGCCGTTCCATTCGCCCGTGCCTTGTGCCACAACCCAGAAGTTGTGCCCATGAAGGTGCATGGGATGGGCCAGAGGGATGAGACCGCGGATGATTAGACGTATGGATGTGTTGCTGTGGAAGTTGTACACGTTCCATTGCGGGTCATACGGGTACGATGTATTGCCTAGCTTCGTGAGAAGGAGAAGAGGGTGGCTGGAAACCAATGTCAGCCGGTGAACGCAGATGGAGCTTAAATTGTTAGGGTGGTTCTCACTCATAATTTGCCCTGAATGACTCGTTATTCATCTTCCAGACTTGTGCCTGGGTGGCGTTCGGTCCGAAATCCACATCGATAGTCTGTGTGAAGGCGGGCGTCTGTGGCGGCGCATACTGGAAGAACGGCTCTGTTAGTTCCAGCGGATCATTTGCGCAGTTTGTGTCGTTCCATTTTGTAGCAACAGAAGTCGGCGTTGCTGATGTGTCTGCCTCTTCGTAGTATATTGCCGCAAGTGCACGAGACTGGTTGGTGTGGCTACATAGCGTACTGATATCGCTCCTCATCCAAACAGCGTCTGTGGGCTTCCCGGTGCCTTCGACGATAATGTCTGTTCTCTGGCCCACTCCTAGAGTGATGACATCTGCTTTGTATGGTTTCACCGGAACGAAGTCATTGGCGATTACTGTCATAGTATGACTGTCGATAGTGAATTTCTGGAGACCCTCGGCACCAGCGTTGATGAGCCGTAAGCGGTGTTTCTTGCCAGATTGGAACTTGAATTTAGAAAGTCCGGCATTGGGCGTGCAGTTGTACCCTTTGGCCAGAGAACAATCATAATTCATCTTACCATTGATCAAGTTGTTGTCTGAGTTCGGGATATCTGATTTTCCAGTAATCGCTTCGACGATTTTGAAGTATTCGCTGTGGAAATGATCGGACTGGGATAGTCAGTAATATGGCAATGGGAGGGGAGCTTTGGATGTTCCCACCAGCACTACCGGACCAACATCTACATCATAACCGACGTGAGAGGGTCCATAGATGACCATCGGACCGAATAAACCATCCGCGTATTGTGCACTGTAATGAGAATGATACCAGCTTGACCCGTACGAGTCTGCCTTGAATGAGTACGTAAAGGTCGAGTTGGGAGCAACCGGGCATTGCGAAACTATGCAGGAGGTCACTATTGCTGAAGCACGAGTCCGGGTGACTATTGAGCGACATACCGGATGGCACACCATCAAACCATGGTGTTTCTTTCTGCAACAGACCATGCCAATGCAGAGATGTGCCTTCCTCTGGACCAGTGATTTTGTTCTCAACAGTCACCTGTGAGTGTGAGCTATCTTGTGAATGAATTCCATTCTTCTGACACACTCACTTGTATTGTATCTCCCCAATTAGCCTCAATGAGAGGTCCAGGAAACTGACCATTGATGAGGATTCCCCATTTTTGGACTCCATCCGGGGCAACCCAGCCTCTCGATAGCACAAAGTGATAACTTCGAATAAATCCAGTGTTTGGCACTTCAACGTATGGATTCGTTTCATTGACGGACGCCTGGCCCCATGGATATTTGTGCGGCAGTGGCTGCAACAGTGTTAGACTGAATGATTCTCCTGAATTCGTATACTTACATTGTTCTCTAGGAATGGAGGAAGGTAAGGAGCGTTCAGTGTCCCGAGATGGCTACCACCTGCATGACGATGTGATGAGCAGTTTCCAGTATAACCAAATGTGGCATATCCTACCATTCGTTACTTTCTGAGACAGGTTGGCCGTCAAGTTTGAGGCTGCAAGAATCGAGTTCAGAAACTTCATGCTGCTGGACGAGAAGGAAGGAAATGGACGAGAAGAGAGCGTGAAATGAAGTTGGTGTCTGATCACTGATTGTTTGACAAGTTTTAACGGCTCAGCAGTGTTCTTATACACCTCACCATCACTGAAAACCATTGAGCCAGTCAGGGGTTAACTTGTCTAAAATGTCACCGTAAGATGGCCAAATCCTCCGCAAAGATTTCCCTTTTGGTACTCGTTCAGCGTATGGTAGTGGCTGCTACCAGGATCGATTTATTTTTGCCCGGTGGCATATGACTAAAGAGACCCAAAGATCGGCTAATCCAAATTTCCCTAGTTTGAAGTAGAGAGACTAGACGATACATGAGGAAGTCGGGACGATCCTAGGGAAGGGGAGTATATGATTATTCTGACCGGGACGACTACGTACATAAAGGGTAAGCTGCTTGGAACAAATCCATGAGACCTCTCTGATCTCCCCAACTCGAGATCATATCTTGTGCTCGTTCTCTGATGTCCTCAGAAGGAGGCATGAGGCTCGCAATCTTCAAGGGAAATGACATGTTGAATGAACCCCCCGAGTGTATTCCGGCTTCCTTATGGTAAGATGCACACTTCAGAATCATCTCTGCATGCTCTTCCATCCTTGACGTCTCCGTCATGCTCACCGACGCGACCACACTATGATAATTCAAGCAAATTAGACATGCTGAATGAAAAAATGCCACAAAACTGGCCTGAAAAGCTGTGGTCAAGCGTTCGATATCGTATAATTCCGAAAACAAATCTAGGCGCAGCAATAGTGAATCCGTCTGCTCCAGGATCTGCCTCCTCAGATCGGCGGACTCTCTCAGCGATTTATCCTTCTTCCATTTATGCACCTTGAAAGAACAAGAAGGTAGTTGTACAAGAATGTCGACAAGGTCGTCTAGGTATGACTTCTGGCAGGCCACGAAAGGCAAATTATGCCACTCGGGCTGATCGAAGGGCGAAGGCCTACAAGTTGTCATACCCACGACTACCTAATGCACGTTAGCGGATTTCGAGATCATGGCAGAATTTCTGACATACCGAGGCCAGTCTTAAAGACCGGAAAAGTTGATTGGCCAATCCCCTTTGGCAGGCAATGGGGCCCTTCAGGAGCAACATCCTTATTGCAGCAGAGAAATGGTGCACCCATCCGTCTGGGGTAGTGGACGCTGTGGATTCAAAGACGGCCAGAAGGCAAGTCGCCGCGATCGATGCCAGGGACGACGAATTCGGCGACTTTTGCACCCCTGTTGCATCGATTCGACAGCTGTCCTTTTGAAGTTGAAGGCATTTCGCATAACATTTACGTGCTTGAAATGCAATGGTTGTACTCTTGATCAGGCGCCCGTAGAGTGCCATGGATGTCGCACGGCTGGAGTAGGTGATTACCGGATTCTCCCATGAAGCCAGCATCCGGGGTAAGTTAGGTATCCACATGTGCAAACCAGCTCTTTGCCCTTCCGGACAACTGTATGATACAATGAGATTTGATAGGTAGAGTTGTTCGAAAAGAGGAGCGGCATTCGGGGTATAGGTTGTAGGCAGACTGAACTGAAACATGATGTGGTCCGAGTCACGGCCAGTTGAATCACGGCATGGCTCAGATGCCTCAAGCGTTGACCTGTTATTTCCGGGGATAGCGCCAGCCATGTTCACCTGGCGAGCAATGGGCTCTGGAGATCTATTCCTCTCAATGGATCTGGCCGATGTGGAATCACTTTCCAGTGAATAAAACTCGGCGGTTGTCGACGCCCAGCGTAAAGGAATTTTGGTAACGCTTTGTGCATGGACTGCCTTTGTCCGCTTGATTTCTGTACTTCTCTTGATCTTGTTGCTCATATCGATGAACACAGGACCAAGTCTTGGACCAGAACATTCAAGGTTGGCGTTGGAGCATTCTCTGCATATCGGAGCATTTTCATCGCACTATTCAAACAAATTAGGCTCTGGTTGACCGCTTGCCTCAGGAGATATAAGATGGATTGTTACCTTGATTTTCCGTTTAAGGCAATTTTTGCATCCCCTACTCCGTCCTGCGGTGCGACCCATCGTCGGCAAATGTATCGCAGATTGAACCTATTTCATTCGGCGATCTCACTGTTTGTCGGTTTCACACTGTTCTTCTGTACCAGCGGCCGCTGAGAATATCGAAATGGCTCTTCCGAAGGTTGTACAGTAGGTGGTATGTAAGCCGAATGTTGATGGGCCGGGTTGAGAAGTGAATCTGTGAACTTCGCATTTCTGAAGGCTGGAGTCGGTTGGTCAGAAACATCTCTTTGCATACTTGATAGGACACTGCGGCAGCCTCTAGTTACTACGCATGAAAACCTCATTATTCAGTCGCAATCAAACTTAAGAGCTGGATCTACATTCCCAGGAAGAGCTGATCACGGAACCAGGGGCCAGGATGACGATGTAACAAGAGCGTCGTCCGTCGTTGAGTGCTTACTCCATTACGTAAGGTGGTATTAACGAAGCGACAAGGCTGAGCGGGTGGCCTGTAAAAGTCCAGATACAACCCTGGACTGCCGATCACCGTTGTTAGCCCAACCAGCCATTGATACGTCCGTATCTCCCGAGAATTTAACTGCTGCAGGTTTGATGATTAGCGGTCTGGCTGATCTACCAGGAGCTCTGTCGTCCAGTTTGTATGATTTCCCCTAGAATTGGACACAGGTTTCCGCAAAGATTTCCATATCAGGCCATAGCGCTTCCACGCTTCGTTCAGCTTTCCCAAACTATCTTCCCATTCCCGTCATGTACTACTCGCTGGGATGGCGGCAATTGCCCACCACCATTGCACTCCTGTCCCTCATCCTTCATCCTTCTCGGAGATTCCTATGAAACGGATGAATGCGCTCACCAAAGCGCGACATCATCCCGAAAGGGAGTCTTTCAATCCACCTTCTACAGCAGTAGGCCACATTCATCAGACTAGGGAGTAGCCGTGACTCGTATCTCTTGACAGGCTGAAGTCGAAAGTCCCACATTCCCGACGCACCAAGAGAATCCAACAGGACCAACGGAAACGTCAGGATGAAGTTCTGCGCGTTTTGAAGTTCCATTACTTAAAGGGCTATACCCTCCGTTGGCCGCCCTTATCATTATTTGGAACTCCTAGTCATCAGCAAGCCGCAGATAGCCAGGTCCTTTTTATCTTCTCCGTGGACCGTCCAGAACATTCGCAACATGGACGACGAATGCACACATGTTAGCTCTGGCTGCCCTTCTGATGGCTCCAGTCTCGGCTATGCGCCAAACCTCCCCGTCACCATTGTTTTCCTCATCCTGTTCGGAATAGCGCTATTGTGCAATATTATCCAAGGATCAAAGTACAAAACTTGGACGTTCATGGCCATGATGTGTCTCGGGTCGCAGTCTGAAGTGATTGGATACATTGGCAGAATATTCATGCATTACAATCCTTACCGGTTGAGCACGTCAGTTTACCTGCCCCCAGGTTACCAGTTGCCAAGCTGAATGCGAACCGCAGATTCCTCGTGCAAATTATCTGTCTTACTAGCGGACCAGCCTTTTACTCTGCCGCATTATACCTCTGTCTTTCACGAATGTGAGCAGGGCTCAAGCCCGTCGCAGAATTGAAGAGTCGCTAACCGGGTGGAAGTATCATCGTTTACGGAGAGAACTTGTCTCGTATATCCGCCAAAATGTACACGCGATTCTTCATCTTCTGCGACCTCATTTCCCTCTCGCTTCAAGGAGGGGGGGGAGGCGTGGCGGCTTCAGCCACAAAGCCGAGTACCATGTCCATAGGCAACAAACTCATGCTAGCTGGGTTGATTTTCCAGATTGTGTCCCTTGGCTTCTTTGCAGCAGCCTGTGCCGACTTTGCGATACGTGTCAGGAAATACCCGAACCGAAAGAACCCTATATTTTTAAAGACAAGGATGGGGACGGGCTTCCGAGCGTTTCTTTTGGCAGTAGCCCTGGTCTTTGTGACAATCTTCACCCGATGCATTTACAGAGTTGTTGAACTTGGTTCGGGATGGGACAGTGCTCTGATGAGAAAGGAGGTCCCATTCATCATCCTCGAGTCCGGGTAAGTGTGGGTGCTCTGCTGCTACTTGGACCTAATTATTGACGGTACTATCAATAGCATGATTACTATTGCCGTCTTCTGTTTTGTGGTCGCCCACCCTGGGTTCGCTTTCGGTGATGATTTCAACACCATCAAGTACATGGTCCTAACCAAGGGAGGAGGCGAAGAGGCAGGATTCAGGAGGGAGAACCGATCCACTATCGAGCTCACCTGGGGCCAAGACCATGAAAACACTGTTGGTGCCTCAATGATTTAACCCGCTGGGCTCGGAAGGGCGCTTGAGAACGTGGAATACATAAAGGCGATGTATGGAAAGAGCGTTGCATGTTCTGCACAATGAATGAAGATCGAAGGTTGGCATAGTTGCTGGCTTTGTAAATCCGTATTGTCTGCTGTACGTGGAACCAGGAGTTGTGGGCTTGACAAGTTGTAGCGATTAGACGAGCATTTAAATTAGCAGTTCCATCTTCTGGCTATAGATCGGTAAAAGCAATCTCACAAGCCTTCAGCAGCTCCTGTATTCTACCGGCGAATAAGGCGGGATCGACACATTGAGACAGGTCCGAAACGCTGTTCGTGAAGGCATAAGTACTCGAGTTGCTGACTCTCAACAGCTGTCGGTCTTACTGACTAGTGGTGCCGCGCCTCCTATACTACCAGATTGAGCTGCCCACTTAATTACGTTTGAAGCTGCCAAATTGGGAAAACTTTGCGGAAGGATCCCTTCTCTACGTCCGCAAAAGGAGTCGAAGCACGAGCTTATCCAAGATGAAACTGAAGCATACTGAGTATATAATGGTGAACTAGACATTTTCTATTTCCTTCTTGCTCTTGCATTCTGCAGAAAGTCAAGAACACAATCTTCACATCATCTTCAAGTCGAAAAACGTTCAACGCCAAACTCGACTGTGCTGTGGGTCTTCTACGATCTGCGTTATAGTCGGTGGTGGAGTCTACCTGGCCAAACATCTGAAGTATGCTACAACTCATCCCCAGAATCCCCCACCCGACTTCGCCAAAGCCCAGATACGCTGACACGGCCCAGCGGGAAGGAGGAGCGGAATGGGCGTTCCACCAAGCAAGGGGGAAGTCAGCAAGTCTTCACGATGCCCACCACGCAGCCGGCAGGTGGTTGGGTGCCTGTATACGGTCAAGCCGCAACTGCAAGCAGTCCGGGCTGGCAGCCGCATATGAACGGGCAAGGCGGCGTCGTTGCCACAGAGGAAAACAAACAGGCTTTGAGCTTGGAGAAGAACGACGGTTCCAGGGCCCCGAAAGGTGCATAGAGAAAGGACGTGCAAGGATAAGACGTGAAGCAATAAGCTATAACGTGGTTATTTTTCGTTGGGGACCAATCTATGATGTATTTCGTTAGCTGTTGAGAAGTCCTCGCGTTCGGAAGCACTCGGTACCTTGATTTATAAGACCTAAGCTATTCTCTTTGTGATCAATTGTCAAAGTGGTGCCTCAGAGTGCCTTTCTAAGGTTGATGTGCACTTATGGTGTGTCAGTCCCGTGGATTTGGACCTTTGATAGCCAAGCATTTATTGGACCAAAAGCTTGTGATGAATGAAGAGGAAAACGACGCGAGGAGTGCTCAGGAAGTGCAGAGTGACCAGAGGGCGAGCAAAGCGACATGTGGTCTAGTCACAAGGAGACATTCAGGTACAAGTATTTTCGCGCGAGACAACCCGTAGCGCGCCAGGGAAGGGAGAAAACAGTAATGGCCGGTTGGTGGCATAATGCCTTTGTTGTTTTCTGTCTTGTGTTTGTCTGAAAAGTAAGTCGAGAAACTCAGAGTGACTCGACTATCAGCTTGCTAACAGGAAAGAGAAAGAGGGGTGCCAAAGCACATCCAGGCTAGCACTCAAATAACATAATGCTCTCATGTGGTAGAGCCATGTGACACAACCAAGCGCCTACTTATACCAAGTACATAGCCTGTACTCGGTACAGGTAGGGTGGGTGCAAGAGGGTGAATCCAAAAGGGGCAAGGCTGAAAGATGCGTCTCCACGTGATTCCTGAGCAGTTCGCAAGGCTGTGGCTGACACCATGGCCTTGGCCCAACTACCCGTCAACCGGTTTTCGGCAGTGGGATGAGCCGACTACTTGAATCCCTTCCTGAATGCAACAACCTTCTTTTCCCGCATACTGCTTCGTTCTCGATCCTGGAAACTGGGATTAGTCCTCTGACTGGGCGCTGTCGCCGCGACTGGAAAAGGCTGAATTAAATCCCTATTCCAATGATTTGAAGGGTCACTGCCTCCCGCATGAGCGGGGAGACACATTGACACCATGGTCTCAGTTGAAGCGACAGCAGCACAGGCAGCTTCTGCTTTCGCCCATGGGCCGATGACCTCTGCCTCACCTGCATTACTGAATCTGACGAGCCTCAAAGCCACAGCAGCGAATGTGACATCCGCCTTCTCCCTTCCGTTCAGCATACACCCGATCTTCCGCTTCCCTCTCCGACTTACCTCGCGGATCGATCGCACCCTCCTCCACATATGGAGCCGATTCATTCTCGAAGGACTTGGTACCAATAGTCTGACAAGAGCTGGGACGGCCACCGGCGCCGGCATTGCTGGAACCCAAGCTATGGCAGATGCAGCAGCCCAACCCGCTGTGGCCCAGGCCCTGGGAGAGACAGGTGCAGACAGTTGGGCGAACTTCTTTTCAGAGGCATTCCAAGCAACCGGCTTTAAGTCTTATTGGGGCATGCTGCACTATCTCACTTCAAGATGGGCCTTTACGTGTTTTGTGGTGGTAAGAGTGGCTGCTTTGGAAAATGGAGAAGCACATCTACTGACATGCATAGGCCCTGATTCTAAACCGTATCAGTGTTTACGGAGCGTCGAGGCAACGAATACAGCTGACTTGGACGAGGAGGCTGGCTTTGCGGATTGTCCCCATTGTGCTGTTTATAACTCAGATCCATCAACTCCTGCAAGCTATTCGGTGCCAAACATCGCCGGATTTCTCGCTCTATCGGCACGGAGACAACAACAAATACAGCCTCTTAGATTGGTCCACCGACGGTGGCTGGCTGCACATTCTCACATCTACACTTCTATTTCGGTCGACAGACGCCCAAGCTTGTGCCGCCATTGGGATGAGCAGACCAAGCCCAGAGGTTCGAGCACCTTTTGGTTCTTTCTCACTTCTTTGGCCTTCCTTCTTGCGGCTCAGCCTGTCCCATGTCGTTGAAAATCTGTCATGCTCGCTACAACAGATACCGACAACGGCAGAGGTTGGAATGTCCGTGTTCGAGCATTCTCTAGCATTCGCCGAGGCTGAGACGATGATCTCCCACACCCTGGGTCTCGGCTACTATGGGTCAAGCAAATCCCCCAGCAGCGGTAAAGCCAACATCACGTCTCCTCGCCCGGATTCCCAGCCTACAATACCCGCATCCGGTACAATATTGGCTCTCGCCGACGCGACGGCCACTCTGACAGGTCCGCATCTACTTGATCGTGTCAACGTCCCGGTAGAAATCCTCTTGGTCGCATTATTGTCGTGCTGCAACTCGCTTTCATCTCACGTCATTGCTGTTTTGGGAAAGCAACGTCAATGGAGACTTATGAATACCGGAATATGGGCCATGACTTTCATGGCGGCGTTTGTCTGGGGATTCAGCACGACCAGTGTCATGGTTCGGAGCGGGGATAACGGCGACCGTCGCCCTGTTAGCAGTCTTTTACACTTTCCTACGGTGGCGATTATAGGATTCCTTCCTCATATGGTCATCCTAGCGGGGATTGCGATCTGCCTGCTCATATACTTGGTTGCACTCACTTTGACGGCGGTTTCCCTCGGCACCAACCCGCAAATTCCACGGCCAACCACCCTTAAAGAACGTTTCATCATAGCTCACGACAATCTGCAGGCTGCGGTCCAAACTCGAGGGATTGAAATCCGTTGGCATGAGGACTTCTACACAACACTCCTCCGCAGCGGATTTGCTGCACTGACAGCGGCATCTGAAGCAGTTTTCTTAAATGAGGGCAGGGCAGTCGAAGTCCGCCAATTCACATGGTTGGAAGAGGACAGACTGGATGAATTCGACGCAGCAATGCGTGAAATGGGACCTTTTCAAAGTGCCTTCCCAAACAGTCAACAATTTCAAATTCTAGAAGAATACGGCCTTCCTCCTTCGAGACCTGGGGCCGCCGACAAGGGCGGTGTCTGGGAGTCTGGCTATTCCAAGGAACGAAAACTCGACAAAAAGGAAAACGAAGCCAAAGATTCATTCGTCTATCCTACCCCTCGCGCTGGCGGAGTCGGCGCTGTACAACGGACCACCCGTTTTTATTTGCTCATGATCTATGTTCGTGGCATCATATTTTTAGTTGCTGGATATATTGGATTTGGGATTGGCGTTCTGCTGGACACGGTTGGCATCACGGCGCGACCTCGCTGGCTTAGACGAATCGTTGGTCGGTCTCTGAAGAGGATGAACGCAAAACCAAGCGGTCTGAATAGCGAAGGAATGCTGGACTTTTGGATTCTATCAGAAGACGGGAAGCTCACGATAGCGAGCAGCGATGAAGTCGATATCGAGCCAGAAATGAAGAGGCGATTGATGACCGAATTCCCCGGAGAGAGGATTGATGAACTGCTCGATACCAAGTTGTATGAATGGTGGAAGTCAGGCGGATGGTTTGGCACAAAAGATGATAGCGGAGATTATCAGCCATCGAATGCTGATGATTGCGACGATACCACGAGTGTCATTTCGACGTCCACTGAAGCCAGCACTCACAACAGCGATGGCGACGAAGAAAATGCCTGGGAATCCGAGCCTGATGGAAGTCGAACACCGACTCAATCCTCCACGGGCCAGTCGTGGTCATTCTCCGGCGTTGTGACCAGAGAATCAACACCGGCCTTCACAGACTCGCCGCTCGATGCAGCGACCCTGGCAAGACTTTTAAATCCACCAGACAGAGAATCCCGCGAAGAAGCACGGATACTTGCCTCTCACCTCGCCACTGTGCCGGCTAACTCTCCTGGTGTGATGACTCGTTCACGCTACCGTCGCGAGATCGAGTCCGAACGAGCTCGAATCCTCCTTGCCGGACGCAGTCCAGCTCCCGCAACATCCAATCACCATCGGGCCCCAACAATCTCCCTGTACCAAGAGCCGCAACCCACAGGCCCCCGGCCCCTCACCCCCATAGAGGAAGCAGAGGTCCTCGAATCCCTGATTCTCAACCGTCGACGGAAGCATGCACCCCCTGTGCCACCGCCTCAAAGTGGAACGCCAGACACGGGCAACCCAGATCAAGACAGACAGTACGGACCTCCTTGTGTCGTTTGTCAGAATGCGCCGCGAACAATTATTGCCTGGCCGTGTCGATGTCTCTGCGTCTGCGAGGATTGTCGGGTCAGTTTAGCATGGAACAATTTTGGGAGCTGCGTTACCTGTCGGCGGACTGTGCAGGGGTTTGTGAGGCTTTACGTACCATGAGGTATCTGTGCATGAGTTGTAACATCCAAGGAAAGCAGGCGATATGCAAGAATCTTTCTTCTTTCCCTCCTTTTCTCTCTCCTCTTTCAGCTGTAAATCTGACGGTCGTTGGATGAGCAACAGCCAGCGCCCAAGAAGATTTGTTCTCTCCCGTCCCAGTCCAGGGACTTTCTTTCTTTTCGCGGGGGGTTTATCGATCCTCTCTATACGACATTGTTGCTGTATCCCGGTTGGCGATAGTGCCACCAGGTGTGAGCCTTCAGGACCGTCTTCGACACTTTCTCTCCCAGCTGCGTAAGATTGCATCTGATACTGCCGAGAATACAAAGTACTTATTGCCCCTCAAGTCCGTGTCTATATCGACCGCAAGCGAGCAAGCGAGCAAGGACTTTGATTTATATCTAGTTCTGGTTTTCATTTTACATTTCCGTATGCCTGCCCCAGCAGGTAGGTCTCCCTCTACACAGAAAAGCCAAAAACAAAAGTTCAAACAAAAAATAAACCAAGCCGCCCATGTCCATCATCATCAATCATCTTCATTGGCGCCGAAATTTCCAAATTGACAAACGATAAAGTCGCAGCAAACACAGCAGAGACTGCACAGCCGACACCGTCTTGTCGCATCTTCAAAGCAAGCCTACCCAGGTCTACATGACTAGCCAGAGGTGGTGGTGGCGGCAGCCGCGAACGCTTGCTTTTCCTCGTCCCATGTTCCTAGGAAAGAGCCTAGATCGTCTATGGCAGCTTCCAGATCAAAGTCGGCGTCGCTCTCGACCAATTTGAGTAATTGCTGTCGCTGTGCATCCTGCCTGCTCGATGATGACAAGCCAGGGTTGCTCGACTGGAGAGGCGCTCTCATCGAACTCTGCAGGAATGATTTGAGGATGCTTCTCGGCGCGGATGTTCGTAAGCCGTTTGGAGACCCCGAGTCGTTGGGGGCTGAGCGCTGTCCGCCGTCTGCACTAGATTGCTGCTCCAATCCGAGTGGCATCGCTGTCTTGGAATCTCCCACCCTGTTTTGATTCGCGACAGTCGGTTTCGCAACCTTCAGAACCGATTTGATAGACCCCCGAGATGACTCAGATGGTATATTCTCAGTCGATGATACCATTCGCCTTTTGTTTTTGGTTGCTCTGGCCTTCGCGATACCCGCTGGAAAGGATGCTTTTGGATTACCCCGCCCAGCCTTCCTCATGGACTTGGACAAAACAAATGCATGGTCAGTTACGGAATGCAACGTGCCAAAGCTGTCGGCCTTGTTCTGGGATTGATGCTGGCTATGCAGTACCGGATCTGGTGGGTATGTTAGGGGAATGTGGTCCTGGTAAGGCACATCCCTGGCGTGAGCAGTCGTATCCCCAGCGGCGGAAACATCAATAGCAGCTGCTCTTTCCACGTCCACGGCGTCGACAACTTCGGAATAACAGCGATCCAGGGCTTCGTGGAACATTTGACCGTGACTGGAGAGATCCGAAGGCAGAGACGCTAAGACCGGAGGTGATGGCCCTTGAGCGGAGGGCAAATCAGTCGTCGTGCTTGATTCCGCTGTTTCTTTGGTCAGGGAATGAGGCGCACGCTCACTGTGGTTCGGAGGAGCTGCGTCTTGTGCACTAGGAAGCGAAGCAGAAGTACCGTTTAATCCGGGGGCCTCATTTCTCTTGGGCTCTGATTCTTTCTCCCTCTCGATTGTAAACAGCTGCAACCGACCGGGTTGAGGTTGGTGTTCGCTTGAAGCAGTTGTTTTATCGCAATTGTCATACAGGCCGAGGGCAGGAGGAACTACATCGACAGCGGACAGGATACGATGGGCTGCTTCCCGTTTGGATTTTAAGATGGCATATTCAGCCCTGTATTCGTTCGTCCAGGGTTGCTTCGTCGCCTCGTAGTGGTTGTGGATATCTTGATTCGTGGGCCTTAGTGGGGAGGTATGGCAGTCTCTTGCTCCCGGAGCGATCTGCCGAGTTTGCGGTTTGACGGGGGATGAAAAGCTGCTCTTAAATCCTTCGAGTTGCCTCAATGCTGTCATCCTGCAAGAAATTGAACCTTGATCACTGGCGATGTTCACATCAGCATCTACTTGAACTGGACGTTCGATGTTCCGTCTGGGATGTCCGCACTTCTTCGTCTTGCCATCACTGGGTGACGAAGATAGCAAGTCCGGCTGTGCATGCTCTGGTCCCTTGTATGCTGCATTCGTCCTCAACCAATTTTTCACCTTGTTGTGCTTAGGAGGCTCGGCCTCCTTCTCAAGATGTGGGCTTGTCCTCTTTCCCCCCTGTACACTGCTGGTTACCGGACTCCGGTTGCGCCCTGAGGAGCTTTCCTTTGTTTGCTTTGTGACATGTATGCTTGTGTCCGGAGCCGCTTGTGCCACATGCTCCCCCCTCAAAACCGGAGAGTTCTGCTTCTTCCCTCGCGCAGGCTTCGGAGGTGGTGTAGGGATCTGTTGATTTGTTCCAGTCTTCTTCGTTTTGTTAACCTTCTCTCTGGCCCAAGGATTTGTCCATCCGCCGTCGAAGGGTCCTCTCAGCTGGGCTGTGAGAATGAACAAAGGCTGGCCCCGGAGATAGGCGGTGGCGTGGCTCTCAATCCGTCGTCTTTTGGCTGCTCTCTGCTCTTCATCTTCTTCAAAGTCGCGGCTCTGGTCGCAATAGACGATTGTATCATCGCAGATTGGGATCTCATCGGCACAGATGGGTGACACCGGTCTTGGATACTCGGGTAATTTGGGGTTCCGAGCGGGCATGGCCGAAAGGTTAAAGATTGAGACATGCAGGTTACTAGCTGGAGGAGCAACGATATTCGCTGAGGAACAACGACTGCATGAAAAGGTCAGACAGAGCAAGTCGCAAGACGTCAATTGCCTTGGGCAGGGAGTGGCGCCTGGCATCCCGCACTTGACAGGATAGGGCAGAAGCCACTCACTAGTCGATCCCAAGGCGATAAGCAGCCTCACGCGTCACGCGTCTCAAGTGCCTGCAGGCAACGATGACGCCGCGAGGGCCCTCTCTCCGTCGTGCACCGCGTCTTGGAACCAGGTACGGAATGCTAAGAAGATTGAGTAACTCGGACACATTAACGCTCTTTTCTGCTGTATCTACCTATCTCAGTTTCGATTACAGGCACACGAAGCCTTTTAACGCAATGCCACAATCTCAACGAAAGGAAATTCGTAAGCCAAGAGACAACACTTGTTTTCCCCAGTACCAGGGTGTAAAGACATCATCTTCACCGCCACCACTACCACCAGCCAAACTCTTAGGAGGGTATCAATGCAAACAGCCGAATTCACACAAAACATGAGGGCTCTCCTTCAGCATCCCTAGTGGGAAGTGACGCCGTCGTAGTAAGTCTTGTTGGCGCTACCGTTGGTGACGTCTTTGTTAGTGTCGAAGGCTTGGTCGAGTTGATTGCTGAAGCCAGCTGTGGCACCGGCAGGGTTGCTGGTTGCCGTCGTGCCAGTAACAGACGACATGTTGTCCTCCGAGTGCGGATGATTGCCACCACGGATAGTACCGGCAGCCGTCTCATGGGGTTTGCGGGTGACCGATTGCGGCTTGGGAATGTCAGTGGACTCCTTCGCGTCGCCGATGCTGAAAATTGGCGATTCCCAACGATCCCCCTTGGCCGCAAGCTCCTTGTACTCCGTCGCCTTGGTCGACACACCGCCGGGCAAGTTGATATGCTTGAACATAGCATCTTGCTTCGTCATGGCCACGTTGACGTTGGTCTTGGAGGCGACGTCTTTGGCCTTCTCCTTCTTCTCGGTTAACATCTTCTGGTAGGAGTTCCAGTAAGTTTGCCAGATATTTGGAGCATTCTCAGGGTCGTCCTTGGTGGCTTGTTTGACGCGTTCGACATCTTGATGAACACTGAAAGCAAAGGCATCCGCTTTCACGAAGGCGTCCTTGATCTGTTTCTCGAGCACCTTTTGAATAGCGGGCTTCATTGTCTTCAGCACCAACGGCTTAGCAATCTTGAACAACAACTTGTGGTTGGACTGTTTAATCTTGACGTTCAAATGCTTAATTGTCACGTCCACCTTGTCCACGGCCACGAAGTGACTGCGGTCGGTGGCGGTGGCATTTCGCGCCGAGATTTTAAAACTGAAGCCTTCGCCTCCGAGGAAAATGTCCATGACTCCCTTGTCGGTGATGGATGGGAACCCTTGCTTCTTCTTGATGTAGTAAGCCACGTCTTGCAAGTCCATCTGAACGCCGGAGCCGGCGATGGTGACCTTGTTCTCCCTCTTGTTGGAGATTCCCTTACGACCCATGCGGAAATAGTTGTCACTACCAAACTCCAATACGTTGGGGAAGAGATTGTCGCTCTCGATGACAAGGTTCTCTACCACAGCATCAATCATGGGATCTGAAACTTCGATTCTCGGGATTGGAACGTAGCGAGTATTTTCGAAGATCTCGGGGATGATAACCTCGGTGAGATCCTTGACCAAATGAGGCTTGAACGTGGGCTTGCCGTCCTCATCGTTGCCTAGGTCGAGGAACATTTTCGTCACAGCATCCCCAAATGCCTTGTTCTGTGGGTCTTGGTCAAACTGATCACCGAGGAACTTGATCTCGTCGAGGATACGGTCGGTGTGATCCCGATAGCGGTCGCGAAGGAGGAAGCGGCCTTTGCCGTGGAGGCGGTTGTATTCCTCGTTGGCTGCGTCTTGGAGAATGTATCCCTGCTCCTGCAGGCACTTGCGGATATACTTGTCAACGGCCTTAAACCAATCCTTGAGTTCCGGATCACGATCTGCGTCTCGGTAGATGTTGTTCAAGGCGTCGAAGAAGTCATCGGTACTTGTGTAGTTGGCGAAGCGTTCAACAATTGTCTTTAGTTTGGTTAGCGCGTGCTTGTTGTCGCGGTAAGTGTCTGTACGCACCTTCAGGTTAGCCTCTGCTCTCTTCAAGCGATCGTCTTCATGAGCACCTTTGACAGTTCCCGCCGATTGCGAAGTCAAGTTGTTGGCTTGACCGCCGTACGTCTCTGCGAGAGAGAGGAGCGTGTCAATAGCTTGGCGATCTATGAGAACGTCAGTCAATTGTCCTTGGTCAGATGACGCAGCAGCACTTACAGTCAGAGTGACCTTGAATCTCCACAACCATCTTTTTAAGGCGCCAGATCGTCTGGTCACGGCGCTCTTGGGGTATCTTCTTATCCATGTAGTTCTTGGTGTGCTGAGCCGTGGTTTCCTTGGCCTTCTTTACATCTTCCTGGCGTTCATCTGGAATATTCTGCCGAGCACGGTCCCTCAGATTGTCCGTTGCGTTTTGCAGCCCTGCGCGTCCGGCCTCTTGATTGTCCTGACCCGGATGCTGCTGAGCAGTGTCCACGCCTTGCTGTACGGCGTCCTCAACTTCCCCTCTGCTGAAAGGCTTGTTCTGGTTGTACGCATCGCGTGCTTGGTTCTTCAAACTCTCTCGAGACAAGTCTGGAACGTCGTGCCAGGTGTTATCTTCAGCCGGGTGGTCGATTTGATTCAGCTGGTCTTCGGAAGGATTAACACGACTGGCGACATTCTGAGCGGCGTCACCGGCCATGTCCCGCATAAGGATCGTGGCATCGTTCAAGAGTTTGCGAAATTGGCCATTCGAGAGGATGAGTCTGCCGAGGGTCTTGAGACCTTCCAAGGCTTGGTCACCGTGCTGTTGAGCGGTGGTTTTGTCCGTAGGAGCTTTGGGGAGGTTGGCATTGCTGCCGTCCAGGTGTTGAGCATCCCAGATGAACTCCTGAAGCAGATTTCCCTCATTCTTGGACAGCAACAGATATTTGGCTTGACGGATGACCTCTCTCAGGTGGCCAATCAATTTGCGACCCTCTTCGGAGAGCTTTGGAGAGGGTGAAGAGAGAGCCTTGGATGCGAGGGCACTGTTGAGTGCCACATCGATCTGCTTGTTGGAGGGGACCTTGCCATTGACGAAGGCTTGGTAGATGCCGTAGAGCTGGAGTTTCTGGTTGATGTCCTTCTCCTTGATGGATTTATTCGTGGGACGATTAACAGAAGCCATGGTGAAATTCAGTCGAGGCAAAACGATGCAAAAGGGGTATCACAAATGTAAGAAAACAGAGAAACGAGACGGGTCAAGCCCTTCAACCGAAGTCTTGGTGATGAAGGTTCGCGATTGCAGACTTGGATGGGTTGTTGGAGAGATGGATATGTGTGAGGCAGTGGATTGCAACGATGGCACAGTACGGGTGAGACGTGGTATGAGAAGGAGGAAGCCAGGCCAGACGTGAGGAGGTGATGTAGTTATGAATTCCACTGCCAGGTGGGAGGGGGTGGGGGGGGGGGGGGGGGGGGGGGGGGGGGGGGGTGTTACTATTACCTCACAGCCAAGCTGGTGGCACAGGGCGTCACTGAAGACTGAACAGAAGGAGCAAGGAGCAAGGAGCAAGGAGCAAGGAGCACGCGCAACACGACCTGCTTGTTCCAAGATGGAGAGCGATCTGGCCACAATCTTGCCGCAATCGACCAAGGATCGGCAGAACTGTGGCTTGCACTCAGCAGAAGACGCCAGAAACAGAGTTGGTCGTCAGTGGTTGAGCATCATCTTTGGCCGAAACAATGTGGACATGTCCAAGGCGTCGTAAAGTCAAAAGATGATGGTGCGGATATCAATTGCGAAGACCCCCCAAAAATCCAACGAGGCGTCATGACATCACCAGCCACCTCGGTCACCTCTGACCTCAGCAACCTCAGTTAGCTAACATCATGACGACGAGCTTGTTCGCCTCGTTCTCTACATCTCCCCCGCCTCTGTCCCTCTTCAGGATGCTCGCGGGGTTGGTTATATTGATGAGCTTCTGATGACATGACTGACGCGGTTGCCATGGGTGGTCAAGCCGCTTGTCCAGGAGGGTGCTGTCCAAGTCCTCGTATGTCGCATATTCCAACGACATCTCCAGGGCCCTGAATTCTCGACGTTTTCGTCATCACCGGTCACTGCGGACGTCGATCACGATCAAACGAGGGATCTCTTTCTTGCAGGTCACGGCTTGATTGAAAGACTGGCAAACCGTGCATGGCTCTCCACAAAAATGACGTTTGGAAGGCTCCAGTCACGTCCAGATTGCCCAA
Source organism: Cladophialophora bantiana CBS 173.52 (assembly GCF_000835475.1). Taxonomy (NCBI): domain Eukaryota; kingdom Fungi; phylum Ascomycota; class Eurotiomycetes; order Chaetothyriales; family Herpotrichiellaceae; genus Cladophialophora; species Cladophialophora bantiana. Next base: position 368,679 of record NW_015971596.1, read on the forward strand.
GGCTCTGGGAATAGTTACCCGCCAATGATCGCTGCAATCAGAGCCTTGCCAAGAGATCTTAGGTAATTAGTGGCCGAGGCTGGCATCACATATCACCAGCCACAGTTTCCCTCTTAAAAGCCATATCACGTGCTAGCGCGCTTCGTTCTCCAACGCCGCCTTCCCCGCTGCAGACAACCTGACCGCTGTACTCCGTACCAAGTACATATGTACAAACACGCGCAGTTTACATCCAATCTCTCATGGCTGGCGTTGTTTAAATATACTCCTTCCTACCAAGGTCTTTTGTAATCTTTTTAATCAGACTACCTGAGAAGATCATCCTTGCTGCTGCGAGCCATGGCAGCTAGATCCTCCAGAGCGAGCGCTCCAAAACGTCCGTTCCGCGATCAAAAGCGACAGACTCGCCTACAATTCTCGTCTCTTCCTTCTTCACCTCCTGCTCAAGCAAGTTCCAGCCCAGATATACCAAACCGGCTTGCTGGGGTTCCTCCAAGGCCAGATGAACCTTCTCCCGAACCTTCGTGTCCGCCGACCCTAGAACTTCCGCCCGAGTTGCAACGCTCGACTCAACGTATGATCCAGTTGGCATGCCGTTGATCAAACTGACCGTTTCCAGAACGAGCTGAAATGCCGCCGCACACCTCTTTTCCCTCATCGCCCACAATCAATCGAGTCCGACAAATCGACCTCGCCGACGAATCTGGTGAGGATGAGTTGATCTCCCCGGCCCAGAAGAAACGCAAGCCGTCTCCTCTCGAGTCCGTGCAACCATCCAGTATACCTCCACGCAGGAAATCAAGGCGTTTAAATGCCGACTTCTCGTCGCCTGTGAGGCAGGTGTCAATTTCAGGTGAAGATGCAGGTGCGGGATTTCCCAGCTCACCACCCCCGCGGAGTTCAGGGAGATTACGCCGCAGGCCGTCACCACGGCCATCGCGTTCAATGCGGTCAGGGAGTCCCCACACTGGACAGTCGGTGCGGATCTCCTCCCCAGTCAATCGATGCGCCACCTTTTCCGACCTTGGATCACCTGAGACGAGTGGTGATGATGATCCTGTAATGGTGACGAAGCCATCGTCTCGGAGGAAATCTAGACTAGACAAGGATGATCCTTTCACTGTCAATAACGATGAGCTACAATACCTATCAGACCAGGAGAGTCATCGGAGACCGACACCGAAGAGGAAGAAAAGCAGAGGCGATAACTTCGTGGTGGATGACGATGAAGTCGAATACCTCTCTTCGAGTAACGAGAGCGATGAAGTAAGAGTACAACCGCTCACAAAGTCCCGAAAATTATCGAACCGCAAACCCTCCAAGCCATCGCGTGCGCGGACCAAGGAAGAGCAGGATGAACTCGATGAAGACCTACAGGACCTGCAAGATTCGGACCAGGAACTAAGCGAGCCGAGGGCGCGGACAAGAGGTGGTCCCGTCACCACGCAGCGAGACAAGACTAGAGAGCATTTGCAGCTCCTAAAGCGAAGACGTGCGGGCGAAAAAGTCCCGCGAGTTCATGACTCCGACGAAGATTCGGACAAAGGACCAGAAGGCGTTGACATTGATTTTATCGGTCAGCCCGCCTACGATATTTGGAGCGACCGGTCTTCGGATTCTGTGCGTGCCTCGGACCAGTCAGGCGATAATAATGGAGATACCGAGCAGGGAGAAGATGATGATTTTGTTGTTGATGACTCGAGGGGAAGACTCGGTCGACCACATCCAGATATACCTCTCCAATTCACATCGTTTGCTTCGGCCAAGCCAAGGGACCTTTTCCCTCACATCATCGAGTGGATGGTCAAAAACAAAATCGCTCCAGCCTTCAATCGCGAGGATCCAGTGTACAATCTTGCCTTCGACCGGGTGGATGACCAAGTCAAAGCTCAAGCAGGGAGTAGACTCATCTCTGCAGCATGGAGTACCGACTTCAAACGAGCGATACTGGCAAGACCGACTTTGCAAGTAGTGGCACTGCCAGGCGAAGACGATGAACACATGCGAACCTGCGATGCTTGTAACCGGACCAATAACCCTGCTCGCTATGAATTTGTCTTCTCCGGCGAACCATACTACAAGAAAACACTGGAGCCCGTCGACAATTCAGAATCGGACGAAGACGCCGATGACGAGAACGGTAGCTTCACCTACGACGAACATGGCCATGTCATCTCCTCGTCGCAGACACGCTTTTATCTCGGTCGATTTTGCGCCGCCAATGCCGAAATGGGGCACAAACTCACACACTGGAAACATCACCTCAACGAATCTCTCATGACCTATCTTGAAGCTCAGGGCGTTCTCTCTGCAGAATCCATTGTCGCGCGAGAAAAGATGAACAAGAAGAAGCGCGAGCAGGAAGCGGAGAATATCGTGGATAGCATGGAGCAGACGGGTGTGATTGGGGAATTTTGGCGAGAGTTTGAAAATGATCTTAACGACGCAAGGTTGGGGATGGAGGACTTTGAGAAGAGAGGTGGAAGGTCAAGAGGAAGAGTCGGGGCGATCCGTGTAACGACTGATGGGATGGTCAGGGAATGGGATAAGGATAAATACTGGGTGGCGAAGGCCATGGAATCGGATTCAGAGGGTGGATAAGGAGCCAGCAAGGTAGATGCGAAAGTATATGGATGACATCCGCGGCTCTCGCAGGCTTTTGGGGAGGGCACGGTGCTCTAGAACACACTCTGGCGATCTGAACATGTTATGATCTGGGGACTTTTGGGGACAGAGGCCTTGCCATCTGGACTGTGGCGTATGGGACGAAAAGAGCAGGGCTGAGGGATAAGCGCTGAAGGCTGAAGGCTTAGGGTTGTTATGTACAACAACTTTGGAAACCAAGCTGTCGGCTTCTCCAAGCAGGCAACACCTTCCTTCTTTCATCTCGTCCGTCTCGGATATGTATTACAGGGGATGTAGAAACTGGCGTGGAAGCGCCCGCCTGGCTTGAGCTGAGCGAACCACCTTGTTGCTCTCCTCCTTTCCTCTCTAGACACGTTCCGATGCCCAGTTTTCCAGACGAGCCATTTCGTTTCCTCCGTCTATTTATTTTCTTCTACCTACTTTTCTCTCTCCCTCCTCCTCGTCCAATATTAATAGGGTTGAGTCCTTTAGGAGGGCGGGATACCTAGGGCCGATTTATCATCTGGATCTCTGTTCTTTCTATTCGTTTACGGAGTGGCCGTAACGACTGCGGAGAGGATACCTACGCATTATATATATAGTACGTATAGAGGGAGAGAGGGAGGGAGAGGGAGCACTAGAGGGAAGGAGAGGGCAGGGGGTAAGCAAAAGGAAAGGCGAGACGAGTCTATTTAGTTCGTCATCTCTACGGTACACGTACATCTTTCCCTGTAAAAGAATGTGCGTACAGACGCACTCGGAAACATAGCCTGAACGGGATTAGAGTCCAGTGTATTTGCTCCAAGACGTACACCGAGAACAGCAACAACAAGTAATCAACCGCTTTCAAAGCCGGACTGGCTGTCCTGAGGACCTGTCTGAGGTTGAGTGTTGTTCGCCCTTTCGCGGTTTGTGTAGGTAACCAGGTTAGGTAGATATTGTACAGTTCGTTTTTTCGTGATTCTTGGTGGGAATATCGGTTTTCCTCCCCCCCCTTCCCTCACCAAACCACCTTGTTCTCGTTCGGCTTGCACAGAATGACGGCCTGGGGGGTTCCATCATCTTCAGTAAGAAGCAGAGCGGAGATCATCCATTAGCCATGTAGACTTCCCACGCTGACGGTGCAGGCATCCTAGATGCAACACTTGCAAAGGAGCCGAGAAGATGGGTTGCACCGTGTAGCTCTGCCCTATGCCATCTGTCTGGCCTCGATGCCATCCCCATCACGACCCGTCCCCATTGCACTTCACTTTGTAAATTTATCTTACAACGCCGGCTTCGCGTCGACTTGCCCCTGCTGGCCGCCCTGAATCATGCCCTGGGCGCCCTGTTCCATCATCCCCCTCTGCCTCTCCTCTTCCATGTACTGCTGTTCCTCGCCCAGCGCAAGCGCATAGGGGATACCCAATAATAGGATGCTGGTCGCGATCACCCACAAGCTCTTTCCACCGTAGGTGATCGAGGCATTTGCTGCCGAGTAGAGGGACTGGGTGGCGGAGTACAGCCTGGCACGGGTCTTTGGAGGAACGATGTCGCGGAGCGCAGAGAGACGGTCGAAAAGTGTTTCGTCTAGGGGAGCCTCGACAGCATCGTCTTCCGAGATCTCAGAGTCTGGAGGAGATGGGTTATTAGATTTTCATCTATAGATAGGCTTTCATTTGGACTTCAATAGAATAGTCTCATAGGAGTCTGATGATAGAATAGGAGTGATGATGGCGTGTGAAGCAATACAGCACGGAAGTTGAGTACACAGGGAGAGAATTCTTACCGGTATCAGTGTAATCTTCATCGTCATCAGCCAGCAAAGCGCCGTCTTTGGTCGTGTCTGGCTTGTTGACGAAGTGCTCGTCCTCGAGTTCCTCAAGCTTGACCATTTTGCTCTAGTCTCCGGGACTATCAGCGGGACTTGAAATGTGTACACTGATAGATATGAAGAATAAGAGTTCCGAAAGTAAAATAAGAGTTGATGGAGACGGCAATGGTGATGGATGGAAATACTTGTGCAAGAAACTTGAAGCTCGCATGCTCTTGTCTCCAAAATGCGAAATTTCGAAGGGCAGAGTTTCGGCGGAGCATGCAAACTCAAAGCGCATAAAATTTTCAGCCTCGTCGACGGGACGATTTCTTTACGAGGCACTCGATACCACCTCCTTTAATTTTCCTTGAGAGGGTCCTCTACGCTCCTGCTGAACATTTTACTACTGGATCTCTGGCTCTTATTGTAGCTTCTGGCACTTTACTTGTGAGAACAGATGATCTAACCCCTTGTCCAAGATAGATGTTGTCTGCCAACGGAGAACTAGACAGTAATTTGGATGTGTTTCCGTCGTTTTCTAAGCAGCTCTTCGCGTGCCAGGTAGTATTTGATTTTGGGACTTTCGAACCGTTGACCAAGCAATTCGACCCGTTTGTGACAAAGCCTTGACTGATAAGGAGCAGACTCGGCTCTCTTCCCGTCACCCAGCAATCTAAGTGAAGGCGTTAATGATCTCCACGACTGTGGTTGAGAAGCGTTAGCATTTTCTCACGTTCATGCAGAAGCTGTGCTTTGAACGAGGCCTTTACTTACAGGCGGGTTTCAAGCTAGCACCACCGACTAAAAATCCATCCACGTCGGGCTGCTTGGCCAAATCTCTGCAGTTCTTCTCGTTGACGCTTCCACCATAAATGATTCTGGTGTTTTCAGCGGCCTCAGACGAGACGGCCTCGCTCAACCATTTCCTGATGGCTGCATGAACTTCCTGTGCTTGCTCTGCAATGTGTCGAGGTGGGTAGTCAGTCATTCCGCATGTTGGAATGTCATCGGCGAGTCTTTTCCACTTACCAGTCGTTGCGACCTTGCCAGTCCCAATGGCCCAGATCGGCTCGTATGCGATTACCACATTCTTCCAACCGTCTTTGCCAATAGATTTGTTCACTGCCTCCAACTGTCTCGTGACAACCTCGACCGTGACACCCTTCTCCCTCTCCTCGAGACTCTCACCGCAGCACAGAATGACGCCGATTCCCCCATCGAGTGCGGCTTTGGTCTTGCAAGCCACAAACTCATCTTCTTCTCGAAGGATGGTGCGGCGCTCCGAGTGACCCAGCAACGTCCATGTGATACCGCTGTCTTTTAATTGCGCCACTGAGATTTCACCAGTGAAGGCTCCGTTGGGCTTGTCGAACACATTCTGTGCTGCAACTTCTATGTTGGGAGAGAGATGTTCTCGGGCAAGGAGCAGGTACAGGCTTGGAGGTGCGACGACGACTTCGGTGTTTGGGTCTGGAGGACGCAATTGTCAGTTAAGAATACTTGGGCAATCCACCTGTTGTCGCGGCTGCGCAGATGACGTGTACTGAACAAGTAGGGATGGAAAGATCGAGCATACCGAGCTTGGACGTGGATAAGTTGTGGACGATCTCTTTAATGGACTTGATCGTCCCATTCCTGCCGGAGGGGTTGCGTCAGTCATGGGCCTTTGGCTTCTCACAAAACAACTGATTCTGGTCTCTATTGTCTCTGCATACATCTTAAAGTTGCCTCCTACGAATGGTTTCCGACCCATCTTGAATGAGGAACAAGCGGCCGAAGAGCGAGAATGGGGGCAGTAGTAGTCGAACTGTTGATGGGGATATGCTGTCGCAGAGTCGGGTCGAGGAAGGATGAAATGTGGAGGCAGAGCTCCAAGGGGGTATATGAACACAAGAATGAATATCTAGGGAACACCAGAGCAGGAGAAATGCTTCTGCTCGCTTTCCTGCACCGAATCTGTTGACATCGGGCACACGACGGGGGGGGTGGGCAAGGCGGGGCTGCCAATAAAGGCCGGTCGAGGGGCAGTTGCGTGAGGGAAGCTCTTCCGAGCATCTCGGTCCATGCATCCTTCCGTTTTATTATCGTCCTTCTGGCGTATATGAAGCAGCAGGATAAATTGACTGTTGTTCTAGATACCGCTAAATATGTAAATGAGAGAAGACGACGTTCTCTCTCTCTTCAGTGTCAAGGGAGCGACTAATTGTCGCCAGAGCCCGCATGAGATCTGCGGTTCTCTAACAGCAGGAAGCCGTCAACTGCGGCCGGGGAGAATAGGCTTCCTCAGACCACGCCACTTACTGCGACTGCTTTAGGGAGAGCTCTCTCCCTAAGCGAGCGTCAAGTGGTGGCAACTATTCTGGAGGAAAGGATATGGGTAAGAGAGAAAGTGAGTTGCAGGACGGAAGAAGGTGAAACTGCACTTGATACTTAGCATATGCTTCACCGTATCGACGCCGCGCCGGACAGACTTTCTCCAAAACGCAGTTCTCAAAATATTTTCCACTTTGCGAGTTCGAAACAGGCGGCGAGTGGTTTGGAAATCCACACTCAGACTGCGAGAAGTCAAGGGCAACAGGCACCTGATAGCCTTCGCGCTGGCTCTGTCTCGCCTTTTCTAATTCTTACCCCTCTCTTGTCGCTCCTCTGACTGGTTGCGCCTTCTCATCTCTTTCTCGTTTCCTCCAGTGTCCAGCCGCAATGGCAGGCAAACGCACAGAGAATCCTGACGGGATGCCTGCGAAACGCCAGAAGACCGCTGGCGAGATGAATCCTAAAGACAATCCCTACCTCGCTCATTGGTACGACAACGACGCGAACGGCCACGCAAATGGCTCCTCAACCCCTCCCATTCGCAGTGACGGGCCCCTCGTAGACTTCCAGCGGCACAAGACCACCGCTGCTCTAGCTCAAAAGGCTGAAGACGCCAAAGTCAACCCTTTCACAGGCCGTCCACACTCCGATCGATATTTCTCCATCTTGCGGACCAGAAGAGATCTGCCTGTCCATGCCCAACGAGACGAATTTCTTGAGTTGTACCAGAAATCCCAGATCCTGGTTTTCGTGGGCGAGACGGGTTCGGGAAAGACGACGCAAATCCCTCAATTTGTCCTCTACGATGACTTGCCACAGCAAGAACGAAAACTTGTCGCTTGCACCCAACCCCGTCGAGTGGCCGCCATGTCAGTGGCCGAGCGTGTCGCGAACGAGTTAGATGTCAAACTCGGTGAGGAAGTGGGCTACAGTATACGATTTGAGGACATGACAAGCCAAAAGACCATACTCAAATACATGACGGACGGCATGCTACTGAGAGAAGCCATGAACGACCATGAGCTCACCAGGTATAGCACTATCATCCTCGATGAAGCCCATGAGCGGACACTAGCCACGGATGTGTTGATGGGTCTACTGAAAGAGGTGGTTTTGCGCAGACCAGACCTCAAATTGATTATCATGTCTGCAACGTTGGATGCTCAAAAATTCCAGCGATATTTCAATGATGCGCCTTTGCTCGCCGTCCCTGGTCGAACGCATCCTGTCGAGATCTTCTACACCCAAGAGCCCGAGCCGGATTACGTGGAGGCGGCAATCAGAACTGTTTTGCAGATACACGCCACGGAACCCGAAGGCGACATCCTCCTATTCCTCACTGGTGAGGAAGAAATCGAAGATGCATGCCGAAAGATTTCACTGGAAGCCGACGAAATGATCCGTGAGGCAGATGCAGGACCCATGAAAGTGTACCCCCTCTATGGCACCTTGCCTCCCGCACAGCAGCAGAAGATCTTCGAACCAGCCCCGCCGCCGCGACGACCTGGTGGCCGAGCGGGGCGAAAATGCATCGTCGCCACCAACATTGCAGAGACGTCCCTGACCATTGACGGGATAGTGTATGTGGTTGACCCTGGCTTTTCCAAACAAAAGGTGTACAATCCACGCATACGGGTTGAGTCGCTTCTCGTCTCACCCATCTCCAAGGCCTCTGCTCAACAGAGAGCTGGACGTGCCGGTCGTACTAGGCCTGGAAAGTGTTTCCGGCTGTATACTGAGGGTGCCTTCAAGAAGGAGCTGATTGAGCAAACATACCCCGAGATCCTCCGATCCAACCTGTCGTCCACCGTCCTAGAGCTGAAGAAACTTGGGATTGACGATCTCGTGCACTTTGACCTGATGGATCCTCCTGCTCCAGAGACCTTAATGCGAGCATTGGAAGAGTTGAACTATCTCGCATGTCTGGATGATGATGGAAACTTGACAACCATGGGCAGGCTTGCGTCCGAGTTCCCTCTAGATCCGGCATTGGCGGTCATGCTCATCTCTTCGCCCGAGTTTTACTGCTCGAACGAGATCTTGAGCTTGACAGCTTTACTGTCGGTGCCTCAGATCTTTGTGAGACCTGCATCGGCGCGAAAACGTGCAGACGAGATGAAAAATCTCTTCGCTCACCCCGATGGCGACCATCTGACCATGCTAAACGTGTACCATGCTTTCAAAGGGCCTGAGGCACAGGCTAATCCGCGACAATGGTGTCACGACCATTTCCTGAGTCTCCGAGCCCTCCAGTCTGCGGATAATGTGCGCCTGCAGCTGAAACGAATCATGGAGCGGGAAGAACTAGAATTGATGTCAACGCCGTTCGAGGACAAGAAGTATTATGAGAACATCCGGCGTGCGCTCGTGTCTGGTTTTTTCATGCAGGTGGCGAAGAAAGAAGCCAACGGCAAGACTTACACGACGGTCAAAGACAATCAGACTGTACTTTTGCACCCGAGTACGGTCCTCGGCCAAGAGAGCGAATGGGTGGTTTACAACGAATTTGTGCTTACCAGCAAGAACTATATTCGGACAGTCACGAGTGTCCGAGGCGAGTGGCTGCTCGATATTGCGCCCGGTTATTACGACATAGACAGCTTTCCCAAGGGCGAGGTCAAGACGGCGCTTCAGAGGATTGCAGAGAGGGTGGCTCGGCGGCAGAAGATGAAAGGCGGGCGATAAATATGCAACTCCGTACGATACAGGTTAGACATCTTGCCATAGATGGCCTCATGGTACTGCAGGATTGAGCGAGGCAGTGCCTGGTTCTGCCCTACGAGGGGCAACATAAGTGAATGGCCAAGGTCGCCGTGGGAGGCGAGAGGCGCTACGGGTTCTTTGCAGCTCCAACAGATATAAACCCATGTCGAGTCGGAAAGGGATCTCCAAGCGGTGAAGGATTCGCCTGCAGCATGTCAGCATTTCCTAAGCTGGTTTGTTTACGTACGAGCATCTTTCCGCACCACCGGGAAACGGGACACCACACATCTACAGTTTCACCGCATGAACCAGATATTCTTTGTATTGTACGATTGATAGAGATATGGACGCACCACAAGACCCCAGGGGAGTGATAGAGGCCATGAACGAGGCGTAGGAATGGGCGCAGGCCCGGGGACATGGTGGCCTCAGGCCAAGTGGGCTTGATTCCGCCCTCGCGGCCGTGCTGGCCCTTGCAAACATGCCAAGGCAGATCGAATACGATTATAAGTAGACAAAAAAACACACTTGACAAATTGTTGCCCAGTATTTAGCTTCTCTTTCCCAGACTAGGTCCAGTCACGCACATCAATGGCTCGATCAGGTCTCTGGCCGTCTCTCAGGTAAGTCTAGAGCGGTCTGGGACCGATGGCAAGCTATATCTTCGGTGCGAAATGATCATTGGGCGCGGAGTCTCTGGCATCCCTGGGCGTCTCACTTTTGCTTCACCCTTGAATTCAGCCTCACCAGCTTTTCCTCGCTAGCTCGCATGCCTTTCCCGGTGGCTTGTCTCGCCGAACGACGAACGACTTGGGCTGAAGGCCTGCTTTCATCGCACAAGCATTGGCATTCGACCTACACCCTGTTCGAGAGCCTTAACAGCTTGCCCCGCTGGAGGAATGACCCTCGCTAGCCCGAATATTGCCCGCCTAAACCGTCGCTCGCTTACCAGGAGGGGCGGTGCACTGAGCGACCATACCTACGGTGCCTCCGCCGGTCGCAGGCTTTGTGGCCATTTGTGTATAATGCTTCCTAACTGTTCTTATTCCTTTGGCGGTGTTCGTTAAAGCCAATTATTTACATCCCACCTAGCAGGTCGTCCCCCAAAGATCTGACGTTTATCCTTTTAATAGCTCCCGTTGCTTGTATTTCTCCGATACTGGCTTTTCCTGAGGTTCTTCTCCCTCGTCTTCGCCTTGCACCATCGATGCGAATGCTCTTCGATGCCAGACTTGTCGAATTATCACTAAAGGATCCAAGGGATCATGGTCTCCGACAATCATTCGCTTTACACATCCGATCTCCTGGTGGCCCATCTCCGGAGACAAGACAGTTTCAATGATTCCGACTACGTGTCGTGTCCGGTTGGAGGCGAGTGGTGGAAATGTGAAGATGTCAACTATCCAACATTCATCGGATGCTGTTCAAGCAACCCTTGCTCTGGACAGATGTGCGCTCAAGACAACTTGTATCCTATGGGCTTTGGCCCTGTCACAACGCCCGTGCCAGACTATCCCAACCATTCCTGTCCATATGGCGGACTCTGGTACACTTGCGCCGACAATTCTGTTACCTTCCAGGGCTGCTGCGAGAGCAATCCGTGCAACGGCCAAGGATGTCCTGCCTCTGATTTACGCCCAGCCGGCGTTCATACGGTGGTCGTAGCTGGAAGTTCGACCTTTACAGTTCCCGCCTCGGTTGCAACCTCGAGTTCAGCTTCTGGCTCATCGGCATTTGCTACGACGACATCGAGCACAGCATCGCCTCAACCAATCTCCAACTCAGTTGATACAGCCGCTATAGCGGGTGGTGTCGCTGCCGCCGTTGTGGCCTTGTCGATTATCATTGGGCTTGCGATCTTTTGCCTTGTCCGACGAAGAAGAATGAAACAATCTCTGCAAGCATCCACTCAGCCTGGACCAAGGCCACAAGAATACAAGCCATTCTATAAGGATCCTTCCGGTGCCGTCTTGACACCGCTTCCCCAATATCCCGGAAGCGCTTCCGCCATGCAAAGTCCTTTCTCGCCTGCACCTGCTTATTACTCTCCTCGAGCTCCCAACCCTCAAGACACAGAACCTCGAGAAATAATGGGACTTGGCCTGACAGTAGATGAATTCAATAGGCGCCATAAATCCAGATCCCCTGTCAATCACAATGTCGAAGGCCCTGTTGAACTAGCCGCGCAACGCTTTTCGGCGAACCACCCCGACGCAGAAGCTCGAAGCCCTCTTTTGGAGTCAAGACCGAAGAACAACAGCCTGGCGAAAGGCGGAGGGCTGGACAGACAATCGCGATTACGCAGTCGTCCGGCAGTGGCTGATTTGCATGCAGAATTGTCGCGCAGTCCATCGAGAACGCCAGCAAGGGGTTTCGATACCGACGACTGAGAGAAGTCCCACACGCATCTCCAGTGCAATCGGACCGACGGATGACGGTCTTTTCTACAAGCCGCCTGTGCAGGCTCAACTCATTACTGGGAAACCCCTCACAAGATAGGTCGGATATTTGCCCAAACCAATGACAACGGCCTTCTGGCAGGCTCGGCTACCGAATAATGGCTTAGAAAGGGACGCCACTACCCTAACCCTCCTAATCCACATCATAAAAGCACCGCCATATTACATTAGATGGGTCATTGATCGCGGCACTGTACAATGAGGCACCCACCAACGGGATTCTCAAACGACGCATCCTTCTTGGCCCGACACTCTTAGTCAGCTATACGATGTCCACGTCGTGCCTCAGCTGGTAATGGGTAAAGGGGAGGTACATTCCAGACCGGGTCATATGATCTTGTGCTATAAATGCAATCGCTTGCTGTTCTCGCTGTACATGCAAGGAGGCCTCAATGATGCCGGGATGGTGGTTAGACATGTTGTTATCGGGTCACGATCCCGTATCATTGGGGCAAGGAAGCGGAAACTCTCCGGCGCGGAAACAGGGGCCTATTCGCAGCTAATGGACAGCTTAATATCACGTCTTACTAGCGGATGCCCAGTCTACTTGGGCATTTGGGAAGGAAGTTGGTGAGGCTGAAGAGGATCCGAATGTTGACACAGGAAACGACAATGCCACGGCCCTCTCTGTCTATGTACATACTCGTGCGTGTAGTATAATTGGCACTGTTTGATTGGGCCGGGTATTCTCTTGGCATTATTATGTAATCGAAATTTTTCCGACACCACGATTTCGACTCCTTTTGATTCCTTTGGACCTGGTAGTCGTAGAACCGCAGTATCTATTGCCGACTCGACTCTAGGCTAGTTACGGAGCCCGTTTGTTGTGCGGGGAAAATCTATGTTTCTGGGTCATCCCCTTCAGTGCGCACCGGGCTATTCTGCTTTAGCTTTGTCATTCGGCACCCGCCGTCGCGCCAACACCAGAACAGTGATTCATAGACTAAGCAGGAGCAGCAGCAACACCTCACCGCCATCAGCAGCGAAGTTTTTCCAGCCATTCAGTCTCAGAGCCAACCGCAAACCAAGATCTCCGGGGGAGAAGTACAATGCCGCGTCGATTGCGGCGAGGATGGAGAAAATCAACAACAGAGGACCCCTGGCCCGTGCGAAGCGGCTCAGACTCCAGAAGGAACGGTCTCAGTTGAAGGATGGTACGCCAGAGCAGGTCTTGACTATCGAGGCAGAGGGTCTGCTCCTCAAGAAGCAGCAGCAGCAGCAGCAGCAGCAGCAACGGGATAGTGGAAGTGAAGGTGATGCTGGTGGTGGAGCTTCTCCAGAAGGGGAAGAGGGATCCAGCGCACAGGATCGTGGTGGTCAAGGCCAGGAAGATCCTCGGTCCCACGAAGGGATTTCGCCGTCGCGGTTTTTGCGACCAGAGCCGCACACGGAACTCGAACTGGAGATCGAGGATCTCTCGTCCACTGGCGACGGGCTGGCCTACGCCCCGGAGAGCAGGGACTGGATCTACGTCGTCCCCTTCGCCGTGCCGGGGGACAAAGTTCTCGCCAAGACGTTTCCCCAGCGTGAGGAAAGCCCGTTGTGGACACGCGTCGACTTCGTCAAACTGCTGCGCCCGTCGCCGAGTCGCGAGGGCGTGACGCCGGGGTGTCCGTACTTCGGCACCTGCTCGGGCTGCCAGCTCCAAATGCTGCCCTACGAGGCGCAGCTCGTGCACAAGAAGACGATCGTGGAGAAAGCCTTCAAACACTTTTCGAATCTGGACCCTTCGCAGATCCCGGCCGTCGACGGCACCATCGGATCGCCCCTGCAGTATGGCTACCGCACGAAACTGACGCCCCACTACACGGGCTGTTCCAAGGCGAAACCGTTCAGAAAGGGCGACGATCCGCCGCCGTTCGGGTTCATGAGGAAGAACGTACCCCGCATCCTGGACATTGAACAGTGTCCGATCGGCACGCCGATATTGAACGAGGGTCTGAAGATCGAGCGGAAGAAGATGCACGAGTCCTTCTGGAAGAGCAGGAACGGAGCGACTGTCCTGTTGAGGGAGTCGACGAGACGCGACATTATCCCGTCACCTGCGGCGGAAGAACAGTGCGGTGAGAACTCGACGACGATAGACACCTCGTCAGGCGCCGACAGGGACAAGGGAGTGAACAAAAGCGCCAAAGAAGACAGAGAAACTGGACAAACTCCCTCCTCCAACTCGATTCAAGATATGTCGTCCCTACCACTCGCCTATGCCGGCGAGCCCGTGTCGACTGAGCTCTCCTTCCCTTCTCCAACCTCCCCAGAAATCACATACACCTACCCTCGCTTCCGAGACGTTAAGACCTACACGTCCGACCCCAAGGCCTTGACGACCGAGCACATTGGGCCGTACACGTTCACCACGCGGGCGAACAGTTTCTTCCAGAACAACAATTCCATCCTGCCCATCTTCCTATCTTATATCCGCGAGAACCTGCTTCCAAAGACGTCGCCATCAGGACCATTGTCTTCGGCCATGGGCGAGCTCCTAGAATCTCCCCCAAAAATTAAATATCTGCTCGACGCATACTGCGGCTCGGGCCTATTCAGCATCGCCCTCGCGCCGTACTTCTCGTCGGTCTTGGGCATCGATATCGACGCGCTCTCCATCTCATGCGCGCGGGACAATGCGAAAATGAACCGCAAAAGTAACAGCAACAATAACACAACACCGGGCCAAAAGGCCGGCGAGGGTAACACGGGATTCATCGCCGCCGATGCCCAAGCCCTGTTCACCGACGTGCCCTTCCCGCCGTCCCAGACGCTCGTGGTGATCGATCCGCCCCGCAAGGGCGCCTCGCCGGACTTCCTCCAGCAGCTCTGCAACTTCGGCCCGAAACGGGTCGTCTATGTGAGTTGTAACGTCCACACTCAGGCGAGGGACGTGGGCATGCTGGTGGCGGGATTCGGCGGCAGGTGGAGGTACAGCATCGAAAAGCTGGGCGGGTTTGACTTCTTCCCGCAGACGGGCCATGTGGAAGGCGTGTGTTTCCTCAATAGAGTGGAGAGCGGTGGTAGATGAGCTCTCGACCCCTCCTCCCCTTTGCGGAAGAATCAGGACACACTAGGTAATAGCTGGAATGGATAAGCTGAGGGATGTGGAGGACGCTGACGGCAGAGGAAACGAACCTGTGAACGGTGTTGCCGCCGTTCGAACCTTTGCTGGTGGCCGATTGTAAAATAGACGCCCTATTTCTTCCTCTTCTTGCTCTCCTATAGGTCCTAGCGAATCTATAGTAGATATGAGCATCGCCGGTGGTCCTATGCTGCTTTTCGATCCAGGGTTGTTCTCGGAAGTCCCAGAGTACCACTCCATCTCATGGGTCCGTCTTATAGTGAGGGTCAAACAAAGCCAGCCCCTGGACCCTTGGAGTCCTTGTCGTCATCCCCATCCTTGTGCTCATGCTCTTGCCTGTCCTGGTTTTCGATACGGATCGCATCTTCGCCTTCAGACCACGCCCTCCACGCAGGTTCATCCATATTCTCGAACCACAAATAATTTGACATCGTGGACTTGAAGTCGGAAAACTTGCCTAGCCCAAGCTGTGCGGACCGTTCATGAAGCTGCGCCACGAACCACTGGCGATCTGCTGTGAACGTCGCCCCGATGCATCCCAGCACAAGCGTCCAAAGGATTAGTGGTCGGTACTCCTCGCGGCCTCCCCCGGGGATGAACTTGAGAAGCTTCTCAGTCAAAGCGCGCCGCAGCAAATTGGCCAGTCGAGGCTTGATTTCGGAGGTGTCCCTTTGGGGGTAAATCACCATGTCGTCGTAGAGAAGCGCGCCGAGACGCGTGATGGAGAAAATCAGCCTCTCTTCTTCGCTCCCGGCGACTGACACCGGAATGTCTTGGGGCATGCTCAGGATCTGGTGGTGCGTTGCTCTAGCGACTTTCAGGAGTTGACGCCACTCTCGCGTACTCTCATGGCCCGGCCCCAGTTGGGAAAGTTCGACGGTGACGGCTGCTGCGCAAAGCAAAAGCTCTCGGAGTTTGCCAACGTCGTCATGTGCCGGGAGCACTAAAAACCCACTTCCTAGGTTCCCAAAGGTGCCGTTGCGAATGGACATATCGACGTTACTTGCGTACTTGATGAAAAGAGTCTCGTATATTTTCAGAAGGGGGAAACTGGGCGGTTGTATGAGAGTTGTGCAGTTGTTCAGGCTCCATCTAATGTGTCACCCACGGTTAGGAACGGGGGCAAATGATTCCTCTTTCTTTCTTCTCTTCGGGTTCAGGGAAACCACGTACAGCCATATCATTTCTGCAATCCCTATGAGTTTGACCTCTTCTAAGCCGCCCTTGGCATGAATGAGAAGGTTCATAGCACGGATGTGCTCAGCATGGGGCACTTTCCTACCGTAACGGGCAAGGAAACGTCCCTTCAATGTCGGCGGGGGAGCGTGGCTCGCAGGAAACTCCCGCCTATCCCAGTCTGTTCCTTGATATGACAGATTGTACACGGCCATCACAAGCGAATCAGTCGGGCTTGCGTCGGAGTCCATGTTCTGTATGATTTGCCTTACCAATCGGAGTGCCTGGGTGTGATGAAACAACCTCAACCGGTCGAACATGGTGCTATAAGCGTAGGGATGGTACATAGCTTTCCCAAAGTCTGCAACACTTGCAAGATGGACGTGGTGAACGGCAGGGCACTCCTGTGCAGCCAAGCGCCATAGCCGCCTTCCTGGATGGACTGGTGGCTTTCCATCGACCTCAATCAGATCAGGCCATAGCTTGTCATATGCTTCCAACAAAAGTTCTAGTCAGCCATGCTCGACATATCGCCATTTTTGTCACTTTTCAAGGGCGGGCAGATCCAAGCAGAAGGATTGAATGGCGTACTGAACTCAATGAGGTCTTGAAAGACTGCCGGATGCTCTGACGCATTGTAAGGAGAGAATGGGTCTCTTTTGCTCTGGGTTAAAGCATCGTGTATGAGCGCCTTTGAGGGACCTGGCTGATCGTCCGCACCACCATCGGCGGGGGGCGCTTGCTCTTCTCGGCCAGGTGGTTCATGATCTGTCTCTCGGCGCCAACTGCGGTGGCTTGTTAGCGAGGACGTCCATCTGCGATTTCTTTTTGGTCCAAATGCCCTCTACCTGATCTGCCTCTCCCAGCGAGCACGCCGACCGACATATTTGGCGGCGTGGCTTCGGGCTTGTGCAATTTTGAGGCTTTTCTCCTGCCTACTTTGACGCGAACCGGGGTCTTGAATCATGAACCGGATTGGCATTGGAGCCGCGGAGGCGTTGATGGATGCCATACCGCTATGTGTAGTGGTGGTGGTGGTGGTGGTGGTGGTGGTGGTGGTGGTGACGAGAAGTCCGGGACGCCGAAAGAGCCGGAAGATTGACAGGCTGGGCGAGTAATGGCCCTATCCGTCCATCAAGTGTTTCCATTCGATCTTTCGAGGCAAGGGATGGTACTCTTACGATCTCGCCTTCCATGCTCATCCATGTCATCTGGTGAGAGACCCCAGAGCCCCGAAGCGGAGTTCGTCTTCGTGCGGCGCGTTGTAAGAGGAACAGCGCCAGGTCAGTCTGGTGCCAACTGGAAGGCGCTTCTCTAAACGGAAAGAGTAGGGGGGGCCTTTCTGGCCTCGGTCCAAGTCAGAAATGAATCAAGACATCGGTCAACCAGTTGGCGGTGATGCGAGTTCCATTGCACCAACCTTGGAGACCCCAAGATGACGGGTGACTCGATTGGAACCGATTATATCATCAACTCACTGCAGCTACCGAACCTTTCTCTACTTGGAACGCTCATGGAGTTTGCGTTTGCACTTGGAACCGTGATTCTCTCGAATCGTCACTTTCTAGCTCGTCAGATCATCGTGTCTACGTACTTCCGGGGCCTCCCAGCAAAGCAAACCTCCTGACGATGCTCGGGCCTATCTCGTCGTATTCAGCCTTCGTGTGGCAGTAACTTCTGAACTCAGGCGTCTGCCCCAGGAGACTGCCTCCAAACCAAGGCCCATGTCTCTGTCGTTTGTGGGTGACAACTTGAACCTCCAAGCCACCACTCTTCGCCCCACCGCTCCGGGCCTCAGATGCTCTGATGCGGGCATCCACCAAGTGTCTGATATCTCGCTGCAATCTCCGGCCGAAATCCTTGTACAGGGTCGAACCGCCAGACAGGACAATGTTCTTGTAGAGGCCTCTTCGGACGTCTATCGGGGATGACTGGATGACTCCATCGACCACAGTTGGCAGAGGAGTGAGAAAATCAGAAGAATAGATTTCAGGATTGAAGAAGATCTCGGGAGCAAGGAACCGCTCGTAACCAACGTCAATGGTGATGGACCGGCCATTTGGTTGGGTGACAGTGTGTTTGAGAAATCGATCGGGTTCTTTGTCGTACCGTGCGAACTCTTTGACAATGTCAGGGCAGACGTAACAGTATTCCTCCTTGACTTTCTCGGCTGTCTTTAGACTGCTGTCGGGCTCTCCTCTGTCTCGCAGCAGGCTCTGCACGAAATATGTGATATCCCGCCCGGCAATCGGTATGCTCTTGATTGAGGAACCAATAACGTACCCTTCGGCGACAGGAATGATATGGGTGACACCATCTCCGGAATCGATGACGGTCCCAGTCAGCGAGCGATCGGTCACTTTTGAAGATGTCCACGAGGCGGCCAAAGCAAGAACCGCCTGTACGGCAATGTAGAGACCCGCGCAGTTGAACGACTCGAACATGATCTCGGCGGTATTCTCGCGGTTTTCAGGGGGGTTAAGAGGCTACAAACCAGTCAACGCTTAGCCACCAAGAGCGGTTCATCAACACCCACGGGCTCTGTCAGGAGAAAATAGTGATCTTCTGGCTCAACTCTCAAGTATTTGAAGATGGAATTTGACCAGAAACGTTCCATGTAGTCCCAATTCTCGATCTGACCGTGTCTGATGGGATAGTTTATGCTGTAGCCAGGACCAGCCGACGCAGCAAGTGCTTCATCTCCGATGAAAAAGTCGAGATCTTCTGTACCCCGTTTGCCGGCCAAGTTGGAACTGGGTCCGGCACCACCTGTGAGATATGAAGGTTTGTTTGCAACAGCTGGTCTTCCCGAGCCTGTTCCTGCTGCGCCGCCACCAGCACTTTTCATGGCAATGGCCGTGGGGAAAACGAACGAAGGGGCATCATTTCCGGCGAAACCTAAATTGGGCAGGTCAGAAGTTGCCACAATTTTCGATGCACCATGGCCGTACCAAGTTTCGAGAAGCCGGTTCCGCTTGTTGACTGTCAGCACCGGGTTTCGTACGTTGGAGGAGTACATACTTGTCCATGACAACGGCGGGGGTTTGGGAGGCCATGATGAATGGGCTGGTCGCGGACTACCTCGAAGACCAGCGACGATGCGACGACGGCGGGCAATGGGGAGAGATCAGGACGTCGCTAGGATGACTCGATGCCTGTTGGAAGGATCATTGCCGGAGAGGATCGAGAGAGGGAGACAACAGGTACAGGAGCCCAAGCACCTTATTTCCATCCACCAGGGTATGCAGGCAGCTTTCAATTGTGGGCAGAAGAAGACGCAGACACTGGATTGAGGGACAGCAGTGAGACGAAACAGCTGGCAGTTGGTGGGCTGCTGCGGGCTGGCAATGGCCGCCAGGCAAAGTGGGCGGCGGATTATGTCATCCACGTGACCTAGAACATGCACGTGACTACATCCAGTGCGGCTGTGGTGGCTGTGGTGGCTGTTGGTGGCTGCTGCCCGTCTCCAACCTAATCGATCTCAGTTTCCTCTTACTGTATCCTGCTTCCCCGTCACAGGTTTGCTTGCCTCAACGCTGGAACTTTGGCAGAGTGTGAGCCACTGTTCATATCAAGATCCCATTCCGGGAAGTCGTAGCATTCGATCTGGAGGTTGCAGCTTCCAGAAATGCCAAGCAGCGTTGCCAACTCCAGCTGCCTACAGACTTTCAATCGACGTGTTTTTCATCTTTCCATCTTCAACTCATTCACGTACGTATTCATTCCTTCACCCATTCAGGCTGGCATCGTCAAGTCCATCTTTTCTGCTGCAACTTTCTCTTCTGCCAACGGCCTTTTCAACAGTAGGATTTAAACCCTCCCGTTCTTTTCAAACAGTCCTCCTCTCTGCCTTGCCTTGCAACCCGTGCCGTTTTCAGTCTGTAACTGGGGTTTGTTCTCACATGAGCCCTGCTTTCGACGTTCTCTGGATTTGAGCCCCCTTCAACGCACTCGAACACCTTCTCTGATGCTGATCGAGTTTCACTCCCGTCTGATCCTCTGATCGTCTGACCTCGTCAATGCCTCGTCGTCCACAAGAAGGCGGCGACCTTTGTGCCATTTTCATCCACGCTGGTGCCGGCTTCCACAGTCTGCAAAATGAGAAAAATCACCTCACCGCCGTCAACGATGCCGCCAAGGTTGGAATGGCCGTCTTGAAGAATGGAGGCGACGCCACCGACGCCGTGGAAATGGCCATCCGGCTGCTGGAGGACAAGGAGATCACCAATGCCGGCTATGGGAGCAACTTGACTATAGATGGGCTGGTTGAGTGTGATGCCACACTCGTCGATCACCTTGGCCGCAGTGGTGCAGTTGGTGCAATCTCCCAAGTCAAGAACCCAATCGCCGTCGCTCGTCTTGTTCTTGAAGAATCCACAAAACCTCTGTCACTCCAACGCGTCCCTCCAAACCTGCTGGTCGGCGCTGGTGCAACCGACTATGCTGCCGATAAAGGCATTCCCATTCTTCCTCCGGATTTCTTGGTCTCGGCAAATGCCCGTGAGCGATGGACAAAGTGGCGGGATGACCTTGCAGATGTGGCCCTGAAGGAGGCAAAGCAGCATGATCAGACGCAGCCATCGCCATCGAATGAATCACAGGATGACTGGGCCCATGTTCCAACACCAACCGCAGTTCCCATTAGCCCTGTGGTGACTCCCTCCGCCCCTGAAAATCACGTCAGTCTCTCACAATTGCCTCCTATGGTCCGTCCATTGATAGCCTCAACGGCCGATGTGCCTACGTTATCGCATCCAGGGGGAGACACGAACTCGGAATGTCATTCTTCTGTCCCCGTTTCTCATTCTACCAGCCAAAACGAACTGCCGAACGGACACGCATCTTATGATCACCTTGAGGCTGCCACCGACGACAGTCTCCAATGGTTAATGTCGGCCCCCAAACGGCAGAAGCTAAGTGATTCTCTGGACGGTCCGTCCGGTGAGGAGTCCAATCTTGCCATCCAGCATAGATCGGTGTCGACTACGCCACAACTCGCCCACATTGGCGATCGCCGGGAAGATGACATAAGTGACACGGTCGGTGCGATTGCAGTTGATTGCTTCGGGCGGATAGCCGCAGGGTCATCTTCTGGGGGCATCGGGATGAAACACAAGGGGCGATGTGGCCCAGCTGCTCTTGTTGGGATCGGCACTGCAGTGATTCCTGCTGATCCACGAGATCCCACCCAAACTTGCGTAGCCACAGTCACCAGTGGGACGGGGGAGCATATGGCCACGACAACGGCCGCAGCCACGGCTGCTGATCGGATCTACAACTCGGTTCGCAAAGAGCGAGGAAAGCTCGAGTCGTGCAATGAAGACGAAGCCATGCACTCGGTCATCAAGAACGACTTTATGACACATCCTGCTGTGAGTAACAGCCATTGTGTTGGCGCCATTGGTATTCTGGCCGTCAAAAAGTGCCGCGACGGGATCTACTTTTATTTTGGGCACAATACGGACTCGTTCGCCCTCGCCTCGATGCATTCGGAGGAAAAGAAGCCGGTATGCACCATGTCACGAAGCCGAGGTCACGGCTCGATCGCGCAAGGAGGAAGGGTCTCCAAATCAAAACACAGCCGGACGCGGTGAAAGGGTCAGTTGATCTTATCTCCAGAAGAACCTAAGATGCAGTTCGAGGCGTTGTCGTGCATGGCCCAACATTCCCGGGCTTTGGCTTTTCCAAAGCTCATCATTCGACACGGGTACCAAGGGGGGGTGGCTGGGTAGAGTGGAGGTGAGGATGTTGCAAGAGACCGTGGTGGGGAGTCGCAGAACTGGAAGCAAGGCCAGACGCATGCGACAGACCTGGAGAAAGGGGGTCATATTCATAGCGTCTTCTTCGCGTGAGTCTTTGAGACTTCAAGATATCCTACAAGTCGCCTATTGGTAGACGAGAAATTCAAAACCTACTCGAGACAAACAATGTGCTTGAGAGGCATCTATTCCGTCGAGTGTACTCGTCGTTCACCACTTTTGTGGTTGCACATTGCCGACGAAATCCCTTTGAAATGGCCCATGATACATTTATGCATGCCGCCTACATGCCAGTTCAATTACCTTGGGGTCGCTTGCTGGGGCTTGTTCCTTTTCGATTTCGCGGAGGCCACAACGACCGGAGTTTTTCCATAGCTTCCCTCATCTACGGCCAGATGGGTTCCGCAGGTCAGGCAGTCTCCGTTCTCGGGCGGCTCACAGAAGATGCTCAGACAGATGGAGCAGACAAAGCCGACGGAGACGACGTTGCGGTGGCAGAAGCAGGCGGCGCGGAAGTCGACGTCGATGCGGGTGGGGAGGATCAAGTGCGCGGAGCGGGTCTGCGGACTGGAGAGGAAGCTGGTTAGGAGGTAGGCCAGGAGGGACTGGGATGCTGTCTTGACGGGGTTGGGCGAGTTGGGCGAGGTGAGGTGGGCGGGGATGAAAATGCCGTGGGTGGCGTCCGCGGCTTGTTGGAGGAAGACGGTCGAGTCCGAGTACGAGTGGGAGCGAGAGGGGGAGTAGGAGTTCCCGCTTGGGTTTGACGAGGATGTTGATGATGGGTTGGTGGTACTGGACAGTGAGGAGGAGGCGGTGGTGGTGGTGGGGAGAGGAAGTTGCAGTATATCGATGGGGATTGAGAGTCTCTGGCACGCGAATATGGCGTTCATGATGGGGATATATTGGTGAGCCAGGTCGGTGGAGGGGGATGCCGAGACGAGGAGAATGCGTGATTGAAGAGACTGACTGGCTCCATCTCCGGCGGCAGAGGAGGTGGTGACAGGATCTCTGGCATTGGCGCTGCGGGTGTTTGACGATCCGACTAAAGACTCAGAGAGCAGGATGGACTCCCGGTTGATATAAGAGAGCGCCAGGGTAAGGGCGCCGGCGATCATGGTGGATGAACTGCTGGAGACGGCATCTGGAGAGGTGGTGGAGAAAAGCAGAGTCAGGTTGCGGAGGAGCTCTTCTTCGACGAGGCGGAAGGGGCGGTATTTGCTGCCCGTGTTTGCTGAGGATGAAGATGACCTGGGATTCGGGCTGGGAGGAAGAGGATCCTGTGTCGCCGGGCCATTGAGTTTCAGCCTTTTGGCCGAGTCGGGGAGGTTGTCACCGTGTCGCGCTTGACCTTGAGGTTGTCGCTTTGCCCGGGCGGAGATGGCGCGAGGAAGGTTCTGTTCGGTTGGAGTTGGATAGAGCCACGCGGCTTGGTCACAATGGGAGGCGATGACGGCGACTTTGTTGGTGTAGTTTGCGGCTAGGTGGGCGTTGATGAAGACGAGGAGATTGGCGACGGCGCTGGAGAGAGGGAGGGTTTCTGAGAGCAACGACCATGCTGCCGGGTTGGTGTCGAGGATGAGGGCGAGGAGCGAGGGGGATTGTTCTGTTGCTGGCAGCCTTGTCAGTATCGCGTCTGGACGAGGACTTGAGCCTTGTGAGTGAATGTATGGCTGGTGATTGGAGCGGGATTTGCAATTTCTCGTCACCCGAGTCCAGCGGAGTGGCGGGTAAAAGATTGCGAGACGCGGACTAGTCTGGCACTTACAGTGGGATGGTTTGTCAAAGTGCTCGGATGCATCAACCGCATTCATGATGGTGAGGACGGACGGCGGGAGGGCATTAGAAATCACGCGGTGGGAGATTTGTGGATGTGTGAGATGTGAGGTGTAGAATGAAGGACGGGCTGCTGACTCGATGACTTGGTTGAGATGGAAGTGGAAGGGGGTGAAGCCGCAGCACAAGCACAAGCACTGGGCGCCTTGGAGGATGAGATAGGCGCAATGTTAGGCGGTTAGGCGAGGGGCGCTCGTCGCTAGGCACCCAGCCGAGAGAGGGATTAGGCGTAGATAGGGAACCCCCGATGCCGCGGTTGGTCTTGGACAGTCCCCAGTTCCAACCGTCAACCAACGTGCGAGACCTGCTGCATCTCGAGCCTTTTCCGCTGTGGTGACAGACATGCGGTGACATGTGAATCGCTTTAATCTCCGTCCGGCTTCGCGTAGCCATTTTTACTTTGGTTGGTTTCTCCGTGCTCGGCCCTTTTTGACTCATCATCATCAATATTATTATCCGCATTCGGCGTCTACAAGTCCACGTTCATATTATTATCTGTGCCACTCTCTACCCCTACATACATCCGATCACATGTATCTTGTACCTCTCCTCCTCTCGCCATCCTCGCTGCTATCGGCCTAGAAGCAGAAAAACTTTTCATTCACTTCACCAATTTTTTTTGCATCCCACGTGGCCCTCTTTTGGTGCTGCCCACTTCGCTCATCCTCCCTCGAGGCACCAAGAAGCAAATTCCATTCGCTGTGCCGCCAACATCCCACCCAATAATCTGACCATCCTCGAGCCATTTGCTATCTACGTGTACAACTCCCAACACCAGCCTTACGCGGTTGCTTCACTTTTGCATCTCGACATATTACCTACGTCTGCAGCAGCTCAGCCCTCACCACTACGTGGTCGTAGTACGCGACACGAGTGCCATCTTCATCAGCTGACCCATTTGCCAATTCGACCAGCTCATCTCAGATTTTCTTCTTCTCCTCCTTCTCCTTCTCCTCGCTCCTTCGCCGCCTCGCTCCCAGAGCACGAAACCCGCCCATCCTTCCGCCTGCCGCCCGCCTCCCGTTTCCGGCCACATCCTCTGCTCGCTTTTCACGCCTGTGCCGAGTACGGAGTATAAAATCATGTCCTCCTCCACCGCCTAATCTCACGTCACTCTTCCCTTCAAGAACTCAAGTCTCTGCAGCCCTCCGAGTTCTTGATCCTCTCTCTTTCTCCCTCTCTTCGCCCGAGGCGCCTCACCCCCACCCTCCCATCCCACGGTGCCTGCTGGGCCCGGCACTTTTGGTTCAATGTCTTCCATGTCGACCGTCCAGCGCATGAACCGAAAATTATCCGAAGAACGCGATGCTGAACGCGCCTCCCAGTTGGCCAAGGAGGCGGTCGAACTTTCCAATGCTGGTCACAAAGTCGTACGTGTTCTCGCTGACCAACCTTTTCGCTCTCTCGTCCACTTAGAGATGGCTAACAAGCTCTCCTCCAGCAAGCGTCGAGAAAGCTGAGAGAAGCTGCTGCATTGGGTCATGCCAACCCGGATGTCCAGGCCGCCTTTTTCGCCATCCATCATGATGACCAACTCAATTCGCCCCTCTTGGATCTGGTCCGGAGGTATGCGCTCTATCACGACAACGCGGCCGGCGACGAAGCTGTCAACTACTTGAAGAGCTCCGAGGCGTCAAATGCTGCTCCGGTCGCCCTCGAATGCTTGCAAATCATCCTCGAGTGTCGCCAGTCCACCATGTCCGATGCCCAGGATTTCATCATTGCCGAACTCGCCAAACGGAGTCCCGCCGTTCGAAAATATCTGGCCGCTGAGCTGGAGGCGTCGACAACCTCATTCTTTGACAATGTCTATGAGAGAGGGGATGACGCCGCCAATTGTCTTCGCTCTGTCGTGCTCGATGACTCATTATGGCCGACCGAGGACGTCCGACTTCGAGTGGAAGATGACCTCTTCCAGCTCTTCCTCGCCAAGTTGATGGAAACGGGTCATGACCATGATGGCCGAGCTCTCAAAGGCATTGCCTTATTATTGATTGCCGATACCCAGCGGCTCCATACCTTCATCGATGAGGATGCATTCGAAGCTCTCATGGGCTCCCTAGATTTGCGGCTCCCCCCGGATGTTCGGGGCCAGGCAACCCTCGTCCTGTCCAAGTACTTTGAAGTGGCAGAGCCTACCGGTCAAGAATACCTCTCCAAGTACATCACGAGCCACGTCCAACGCAAGAAGGGCGACGACCTTGTCCTAGCCTTTTCCGCCGGCGCAAGTCTCTTTCCAGTCATTCCCGCCGTCGTGGCCCCGCTCTTTTTGGTGGATGGGTTTCTCCCCTCGATCATGCCGCTCCTCGACAGAAAGTTCAGCAGCCCTCTCGTCCATGATGCCTTCCTCTTCTTGCTCAATGCTGCTTGCATCGACGGCGCCTGTCGGACAGCCATCGCGCAGTTTTGTGCCACTTGGTTAGCGGACAAAGTGAGCAACGGGACCGGCAAGCAGCCATCGGTGGCGGCCACCGTGTTGGCCAAACTGAGAACGTCGGGTGTCAAGATTGTTGGAGACCAGAGAGCCAACAAGGCGGATGATGATGTTAGTGAACTCGTTGATCTTTTCAAGAAATCCCTCACTATTGTTGAAGAAGGAAAGAATGTTTCTGACTCGATTGAAGGCCTTGCGTATACATCTTTGAAGCCCGAGGTCAAGGAATCGCTTGCCAAGGATTGCAAGTTCCTCAAGTCTCTCCTTGATGTCCTCAACGCGAATCATACTGCCCCGGAGGTTGTGGTGGGCGGATTAAGCACCATCTCGAATCTCACCCAATATGCGCCCAATTTGTCCGAAGAGCAGAAAAAGATGTCGCAGTTGAAAGCATATGCCAATGCTGCGAAACCCGCCGAACCGAATCCTCTGGAGAATGACGAGCATGTACGCGCACGATGCACGGCAGTTATCGAGGCTGGAATCGTGGCCTCAATAATCAGACTAAACAAGGGTAGATCCCCGGCTATAGCACAGCTAAGTGATAAAATGCTTTTGTCGCTGTCCAAGAATCCAAAGGATCGGGGGAAAATGGCGCAACAGGGAGCCGTCAAACTTTTGGTTTCTCATGCACAGAGAAACCTACAGGCATCCGAGAACAACAACACCCAAGTCAATCCCGACGCCGCCCATGCTCTAGCGCGAATCTTGATCTCCTTGAATCCGGCGCACATCTTCCCAGCAGGGTCAACGCCCGATATTACGGACGCTGTCCCACCTCTTGTGGCGTTGCTGAAGCCCCCGGGCGGAGCGGGTCTCAGCGACCAACCGCGAGATCTCCTTCCGGTCTTTGAAAGTCTCCTTGCCCTCACCAACCTCGCATCAGCTCCGAGTTCTAACGCCGCATCTTTCATCATAAAATCGGCGTGGGACGAAATCGAAGATTTCCTACTGGGAAACAACGAACTTGTCCGCCGTGCGGCTTGCGAACTGATATGCAATCTGACAGTATTTCCTGCCGGGATAGAGAAATTCGGCGATGGTTCGAAGCGCGCGGCACAGCGACTGCATATTCTTGTTGCGATGGCGGATGTCGAAGATTTACCAACAAGGCGCGCTGCGGGTGGTGCCTTGGCCATGCTAACGGACCAGTACACCGGTATCATCTCTGCAATGCTCGAGTTTAAACGCGCACCAGAAATTCTTCTGGAACTATGCCTCGATCAAGATCCGAGCGTGGTGCACCGGGGCTTGGTCGTTGTAAGGAACATGCTATGTTGTGACGACGCAGACCCGGAGAACAAGACATTAGCAGGAAAGGTAAAGGAGGTGTTCAAGAAAGAAGGCGCTGTGGAGAAACTGAAAGCCACTCTGAAGCAGACGAAGGATCCAGAGCTGCTCAGTATTGGAGTACAAGCCCTGAAAGTCCTGGTGGACGATCGAATGAAGTGAATAGCAGGAGAATGATCTCATGCGATAGCCCCGCAAGGCTGGAGCATGACAACCAGTGTCGACCATACCAAACGGTGGTCTGCCACCGGACTCGGAGTCATCACCACATTCTTGAGCCTCTACAGGTGGAGAATGGCGTCTGTGAGAGAGTGTCAAGTCCGGCATCGCCACAAATAATCCAACGGTCATCATTTCCAGCAGAACCAGATTTATCTGCATAGTCATGATATCTACAGGCTACTTGGTCATCGGAGTTTTGGAGTCTACGGCCTCACAATCGGCCTCTGAGTGGAGTCGCGGAGAGTTCTCGGTTCTTTGTTTTGGCGTGCATTTATGGCACGGATTTCCGACAGAAGGATTCCGGAAAGGATGGTTGTTGCTGTACCGGGCTTTTTCTACTGCTTGGTTCCCTCTCGGCATTTCTCCTCTTGGTCTCATTCGTGGAGAACGAGGGTGAGAGAGGGATCAGGTTGAACGTGTCGCTACCTACATACTATATTGTTACCGCCATCGTCATGGCTTTTGAGCCTTGACACGGCATGAATCCAAAGCAGGTTTTCACACTGCCAATTACAGTTTATTGCATGCCTGGAAACCTCCATATCAATGTCACTCTCAGCACTAATTCTACCTCTCAATCCGACATCATTAACACGGTTGTGATGGTGGTTTACCACTCGAGCGAAATAAACTAGAACGGCTACGGTCGATATTAAATACCCAGGTCTATATCTACATATACTTAGAGACTGCGCACGGAGAATATATATATCCTTTATTCATTCCTACATATCCTAGGAAGAACCCATAATACGTGTTCTATATATACTTACGAATCCTGATATCATATTTACCATTCTCCTGTTCCCTCCTCTCCTCTCCTCTCCTCTTTCTGCTCCTGCTAGACTGTATTTGGGAGCCATTTCTATACGCTTATTCTTATTCCCGTCCTATCTTATTCGTTCAACCTTATTATAGTGGTGGTTTTTTCCTTCACTTCTTTTTCACGAGCCTCGTCGAGACTTTCTAGAACTTTAGGTCTATAGGCCGGCTAATATACGTGTAGGTAGATAGAGAGATTTGTCGGGAGGTGAGTTACGTAGTTAAGTGTTTCGTAGGATACAAATGTTGCCACTATTGCCACTATTGCCACTATTTCGTAGGTTTGCTGAGAGACGCGAGGACCAACGATGCTACTAGATAGTCCGTTCGATGACGATGTGACTCAGGATCTGATTTGCACAACGTATCGAGCCATCTGTGTTATAGCAGCGCGGTCGGTCACTCCCGCATGGGATCTGAGATCGGTTGGCTATGACAGTAACGCTGTTGACTTCACACAGAACAAAACATCTCCGGAACCAACATCTCACTATAAATCCAGAGTTGCCATCGTTACATAATAATGGCTCGACGTAAAAAGCCGCTGGCATTTAGGCTCTTACATCAAGGCACCAAAGCCGAGTCTGGAGCCGGTTGTGTCTTGAGCTGAACCCTCTTGAACGTCCTCGGTCTGATATCCTTGTCGAAATGTTTCGAGAACGTCCGAATTCTGATCTCTCCCGGAGTCGTAGAAATGGGGCCAATTTTGGACCGATTTCTCCGAACGTTGGGCATTTCGATTAGTCTCGTCGGTGCTCTAGTCTCTGGTGGTGAGTTTTCTCCCTTAATTGGTGTAGGTTTTTGCTCGGGTAAAGTCGACACTTCCTCCTTTGTCACTATCTCAATCTCAGGCAGCTGTGCTTCAGTTCTGCCCACCGCCGACACTTCAGTGGTTGGGTTCTGTCCCTGCAGCACCAATTTTTCAGCAACAGCTTTCAAAGCTGACATCTCTGCTCGCATGTTTGCGCGCTCCTTCTCGTAGAGTTCATTCAGCTTCTGAAGTCTTTCATATCGTTCTTTCGAGTCTCGCAGCTCCTCTGCCAATGCGGAAGTGTTTTTGATCCATCGTTGTGCTTTTTGAGCTTGTTCTTCTTGGTAAGACCGTTGTCGTAGTTCTGAAAGGTCCAATTTCATTTTCAGCTGTGTGATAATGGCTTCCTGCTGGGTCAATCTGCTTTGCAGTTTGCCTAGCTCAACCGAGGAATGATCGACGTCAGTCGTCGCCGGGGAGGCTGGCGTCGGTCTTCGCACGGTATACCGAAGATTCGGGCTTTGAACCGTGGGGGCCATTAGTACCAATTCGCTATCCACATTATCGTGGGAGCTCTGGGCTTTTTGGGGTCTTCCGGAAAGCTCCTCCATTAAAGACCTGCATGCTAATTGGAAAGACCTGGCCTTCTCCTGCACCGGGCACTCTTCAACGTTGTCCGGAAGAGGGAGCGATTCCCATTCTAGGAGGATGCTCCGGGTTCGCGGGTGAAATGTCCTGCGGTCATTCTGAGTTTTATCGACCAGTGGCGGTCTAATACCGGAGTCAACTGCAGCGTCGAGGATTGTCGTATACTCTGCAAGTTTGCGGCAGCGCACACACAGATCCAACATGCGGTATATCACACGCGCTAACCGATCAATCGATTGATTCGCGATGGTTAATGCGTGTTTGACAGATCGTTGTACCCATTTTTTGCCCTCTTCCCAGTTCCCATGCTGAGAGTAGTAGGCGAGAAAACTTCTGAACAGATCATCTTTCCACATGCTCCCGTAGTCCGCTTCGCGGAGAAGCGTCAGCCAAGCTTCAGCCCGCGTCGGTTGCTCGCATCTCAGCGATGCATAAACCAGGACCATCAAAAGGCGTGGGTTCAGCGTGGTCGGAACTGGCAGGTCCAGTCCATTGACGCGTGCCTTTTCCCACTTGTGGATCACATTTAGCGGATTGTCTGCCTTTGCTATGAAGTGCAGCATGTGATTCAGCGAGCGAGAGTCGCAGGCTCGACCAATTTGCAACAGCATGTAGAAGATCGCAGGGTCAGAGAGTGGTAGGGTACTCCTTTTCAAGGCGGCGACGGCATGATAGGCTAAGCTGTGGCTCCCGACTTTGGAAAGAGATCGAATGAGCATAACATAGACGGAGACAGAGGGTAATTCGTCCGTCTGAAGCACCGCTTTTCCATATCCATCAATCAGCCCAGCCAGTGAGATATGCCCGGCATCAAATTCGGCCGTTAACTCTTTTATGGCTTGCTGAAGACCACCTCTGGCGGCTTGCGCTTGGATCCGAGGGGCCACATAGAAGAGGTCTTCTAGATTGCCTAGCGAACGCATCTGCTTCCTTGTCAGAGCGAGCATCTCAGCCAGGCGATTGGTGTCTGAAGGAAGCCCAACATCCTCAGAGGTTTCATTGGTCGCACTGTCCATTGGGTCGTCCGATGGAAAAATCGAGTAGAAATGATTGGGTCCGACGCGGAGATGCAGGAGCATTCTGAGAGCCAGTGTGATGGCGTTCAGGCGATGGTAGCGTTTGAAGTTTGATAACTGCTCAGCTGAAAACTCCCGTGCAGAGACCACTTGCCGTATCGGTATCCCCTCATCCTCTGTTACGTTGTCTTCCTGGCCTGGGTCGGCCGACCAAATTGGCATCTCAATATCCCTGGGGACCTCATCGTCTGGAACCTGCGCTTGCACGGCCGTGGCATAATATCTTCGTTGTGGAGACAGTCCAGCCCGAACGTTACGGAGTTGAAGGGAGCTCCGGAGCTGCCGTTCCCGCTCCTTTAGCGAATCTATTTCATTGTCGAGGGCCGCGAGCCTCTCATCCCAGTCTTTTCGCTGTTTCGACTTCCAGCTTGTGTCGACGAAGAGGGCAGCCGCGAGGACAGGGGTCAAAAGGACGGTAAATGCATCTCCGAAGCCTGGGCGGCGTCTTGGGGGTCTGGTGGTGGTCTTTCGAACAAGCGCAGACGTGAGCGAGTCGGTTGACGAGAGGGAGTGAGAGCTTCTCAGTCTTGGTCGAGACGCTTGAGTCCATAAGCCTCGCATTGCCTCGGTTGAGGCTTCTCCCCCGTTGTTGCCAAAACTTGGTTCTCGATGGACGAGAAAAGTCGACTTGTAGCTCTGCGTGAAAGTGGGCTGATCGCAGTTGAAGTTCAGTTTACCAGGAAGAGCGGCATTGGAGCTTGGAAATAATATCGTCTGACGAAAACAATTTCTGTGAGCCGCTGCGACCGCAGGGGCTGCCGACTTTGATTTATGGCGGTCAGACGAATTCTTACCC
The DNA here is from genome assembly GCF_000835475.1 of Cladophialophora bantiana CBS 173.52. Taxonomy (NCBI): domain Eukaryota; kingdom Fungi; phylum Ascomycota; class Eurotiomycetes; order Chaetothyriales; family Herpotrichiellaceae; genus Cladophialophora; species Cladophialophora bantiana. Next base: position 400,451 of record NW_015971596.1, read on the forward strand.
CAACAGCTTGCATTTCGGCTTCGACTGTCGCGCATTTACTCTCCAAAGACACAAGCTGGCATCAATGTGAACCAATTCTGCTTTGCGGCTAGGCTGAATGGCTGCCAGAAGCCGCTTTCACTCAGAAAGCAGGAGCCATGAGCCTCCAGACACCTTCACTCTTCGTCGGTCCAAGACCTACAACCTCCTCGTCGGTCGGTGGAAGTCGTTTCGACGCAGGCGCATAATCCTGGTCCTGCTCGCGGCATGGTTACTATACCTCTTCTTCAAGCACATGCCAACAGACCTCCCGCCTGTTTCCGAACGATATGATCACCGCTACGGTCGACTACACCCAGGGTCACGGGGCCCGTATGGGAGCAAATCTCAAGAAGGCCTTCAAGGCTCCGACCAGAGTTACGAGGGCCCCATAAAATTCTACGACCTGGCCAAGACCTTGCAAGAGCCTGCTCGGACTCGAGATATGAAAGGAAATGTTCTCTTCGCTGTTTCAGACTTGAAAAGTGTGCCTCAGTTACTGCCTCTGGCGTGCTCAATGGCACAACATAACCGAACCCGAGTTCACCTTGCATTCATGGGGCGCCATGTCGCAGCCTGGCCAGAGATTCGTGCAGCGAATGGGATTGAAGATCTGGGATGTAAAATATACTTGCACGATGCTCGACCGGACCATGCGGCTCAGTCATCTACGTCGCGGTTGGAGGTCAGTGCAGGTGCGAGTTTGGGACATATCCATTCTGCCATACGACTGCATGCGGTGGTGACTGCAGAAGGCGAGGATGACTTTTTTGTTAATGCTTTAAGGGACAAGACGTCGTCGCTTGGTGTTTCTCTGATAACCCTTCCCCCTGGCAGCCTGCAGAGTCTGTCTTGGATTTCATCCTTGGACGCTGCATCACTCTCGCAACTCGACAAAGTCCAGATTGACATCGTAATCCAAGCGCAACGAGAGTCTTCAGCTTCGCTTATGCGGCTTCTGCGATCAATCAAAGACGCCGACTACTCGGGATGGACGCTTCCCAGATTGATAATTGAGCTCCCCAACAATGTTGATCCCTTCCTGGCCCGATATTTGTCTAATTTTCGGTGGCCTGCCAATGGCGCCGGCAGCGAGAGCAGACTCATCATAAGGCACAGGCTTGATGGAAGGCTCATGACCCCTGTGCAGGCATCCATGCGCACGGTCGAATCCTTCTACCCTGTTGCAGCGAGCACATCTCATCTTCTGCTGCTATCGTCCAATGCCGAGCTCTCGTCAAACTACTTCCAGTTTTTAATGTACACTTTACTTGAGTATGGGTACTCATCGCAGGCTACAGGCGTGGTCCCGCACTTGGCCGGTATCTCGCTGGATCTACCTCGATACGGGCCAGACTTGAAAACGAAAGCGCCGTCGGGAGAGCAATCTTCGAAACCTTTCACTCTTTGGCAAGCGCCCGCATCGACTGCGGTGCTCTATTTCGGAGATCGATGGGTAGAATTCCACACATTCCTGTCTTACCGACTCCTCCTTGACCCAGAGCTTACGTCCAAGACAAAGTCCGCACCTATACTGTCACACGAATATCCCGCATGGTTGTTGCCCATGCTTGAGATGATGCAAGCGCGTGGCTATTACGTGCTGTACCCGAGTTTTATGGACAGGGAAGGATTATCGGCAGTGACGATACACAGCGAGCTACCTCAATCCCCAGAAGAATACATCGCGGAGAAAGAAGACCAGCCATCTGATAATGGAGTCCCAAAGATCAATTTGGCTGGTGATAAAGCGCTGACAGCGGATGACGAGATCGCTCGACTGATGCGTCAAGAGCAAAAACTGTATGGGACCTCGCTTATTACTCCTCTTTTGGAGGCCACGGTCAAACAGCAAGGTGATGACTTTTCAACTGCGGGCGATTTTCCATTGGCGTCTTTTGACGGTGGAAAGAGGGAATGGGGAGATGCTGGGATGCTCGCGTCACAATTCGCCGAAGAATTCGCAATGTCGGTTGGAGGGTGTGCGAGTTATCACGCTGACCAAGAGGGTAATCCTGTCGAGTCGCTGTTCTGTTTGGCAGCCACATGAGTGTTTTTATTTCCAAAGACTGCAGAACTATCCGCAAGACGTTTTCTGCACATTCTCGTCGGAAGGCAAGACGGCGCCCGCTTTCACTAGGTTTACTCTAGCCCTTGAGAAGCCCGGTCCGGCTCGAAGAAGCCCGCCAAGAGGCCACAGAAGCCATGTGAATGCCGTCACCCCTTCGTGGCAAACTAACTGGCGCAATTGATACTGCAGGATCGCATGGCTGATGAATTCGATGCGGGAGGGAATGGAGGACTAGAAAGACCAGGGTCATGGGAAGGATGGGGGCGATCGCTTATAAGATCGAAGATCACAGAGCTTCAGAGTCGATACGGAGGAGGATCATCAGGGTGATTGAAGAAAGTCAAAACATGGGCGCAGAAGTGATCGACGTTCTGGGGCAGCAAGCAGCAGCAGCAGCAGCAGCAGCATGATCAGCCCTCGTCCATCGTCCATCTTGCCCGGTGTAGGCGCCACGACGAAGAGGTTCGTGTCCTTGCTCTGGCAGGATTATACTGGTGGCTGTCTCCCTCTTCGGGTCGACAGACTCAGATAATTGAGAACATTACCGGATACCGGATGACAGATGCGGGACTTCAATGGAGACCCGCTCGTGCTTCCCCAGACTCGACGCTTGGTGACCACTGACACTGGTGGTTTCCCTCTCTTACGCACCATGGCCGAAAGCCCCTCGCCGGCCTCTCACCTCGGCAAAACCATATGCTGGATCGACCAGTGGTCGAGTTGGACTTGGGGCAGGGATCTGATGCTAGAGGAGGGGGATCTAGGAGTGTGTGCCAATGGCGATGGCTCTGCTGCAGCATCTCGACTGCGCTTCATGCCGACACCAACTCTGACCCTGGGAGCGCCGGCCGCTCACATGCCATTGCTGGCTTGGCTGGCACATGTTTGGCGTGAGGATTACTCAGGATTCGCATCCCACATATTGCGGAAGCTGTGTGCGATTTTATTCTGTTATCATGACGGCAAAGAGAGAGTGGTGTCTGGTGCTCACGACCTCGACGGGTTCGGCTAATGCGTGGCTGCGGTGGTCTTGACTCTTAGGGGCACTAGCCTGGACTAGCCTCACTGGCCTCCCTCGCGATGTGCATAGCTCTGCATGCCCCCGGCGGCCGTAAACAGCAGCTACCAACAGGCTATCAGTCCCTAGACGCCATTTCTGGGTGTTCCCACCAGTCACGTCCCCGGTCCCCACCACCCCCGAACCGCCCTCGCTCCCCCCCTCGCGTTCCTAAGCATCGCGAGGGGGCCATTGGCACGGAACAGGCTGCCTAGCCCCGGCAAGCTCTGGCCTCCCCCCGAACATTTTACTGAGTGATGGGTTGAGGGCGCGCTGGGCGACATGCTGGGGCGTCCTTTGGTGGCTCTTTTAACCATTGCTGCCCCACCATCCCTCGATTCCTCCCCCTCTCTGCCACTCTGGTGTCTGCCCTCAGGAATCACCTCGTCCACTGTGGATCTCTGGTGTCTCCTCCCTCTTCCTTCTCCAGACTTTCCCACCTGCCGTGTATTCCACAACTTGACCTCGACACAACTATTTCCTTCTGATTACTTCCCTGGCTCGTTGTTGTCGCGAGACCGGACGATCTGAGTCCAGATTTGACATCTGTCTGCCCCTCGCCTCTCTAGATCCATCAGGACGTGTTGCGTGACGCTCGTACCGAACTATACATATACACTCCTCTATTGACCCCAACCCAACCTCTTCCCATCCTCCTCTCCCACACGGCTGATAACGTCGTGAGAGTGCACAACGACGAACGAGCACCTCGTTCCCGGCCCTGCCTATACCTAATCTCCTGGCCGTGGCTGATTGACAGGAACTATTCGGACTGCACGTGTTCGACCGTTTCTTCTCCTCGATCCCTGCCCTTGAGCAGGACCGGCTAGGACTCCTGGGGGTGCAGGACGAGCCTGGGAGGAGTTCCCTACTCAGGATCAAAGACCGAGTATATTTCACTTTGTCTCGCAGTCAGTTGCAGCAAGATGGCTACAGTTGTGGTCCAACAACAACCCCAAGTTCGACAATCGACTCCTCCACCCCTCGGCCCGACCATTTCGCTGAACCAGGCCCGATCCTCGACACCCATCCCCAACAAACACCTGCCTTACTGTCCGCCAGGACCAGTTCCCTCACAGTCGCATATCACTCCACCCAACTCTCCACCACTTCGAAACGTCGCCCCCAAACCCACCTCGCTCCTACACCCCGCCAGCAACTACCAGAAGTTGTGCAGTTCTCCTCCGATATATGGCATCTCTGCGAGACAGGTAGCCGAAGCTCTCGAACACTATTCTTGTCAACCCCTTCCTCATCCCTCGTCCGTCTTTCCATGGCTCCATGGCCTCCATCCAGAGAACCATATCCAGTTGGCTTTCTTTGTCGCTCGGAAGAAGTCGCTGCGAAGAATACCAAAATGTCTGCGCGGGATAACTATAATAAAAGCTGGCGGTGACCTAAGTCGCTCGAGAATCAAAGGCGCCATTGCCCCAGATGAAGTCCTCAACCTGTCGGAGAGCAATGGCAGGGGCTTCGTCGACTGTGATCCTCGAGAAGGGTTCTCCGTCCGCAATTTCCATATTCAAGCGGCCAAAATGGCACTGGTGTCGGACATCATCGTCTACGGCGATGAAGACACAGATCACCGTATCATCAGGTCCGTGGCCGAGAGAACAGCATCCGTGCAGAAGAAATGGCGAAAGGAATTGGAAACCATCGGCCAATATCCTGAGACATTCAACACCTTTGTGCTGACGCAGTCCTTTGAAGACTTTGAGCAGTTGTATCCGGAATTGGTGGCCATTGACTCCGAAGGCAAATACCAGGACCATACACTCGACTTCCTCCAACAAGAAAGGCGAGAAATGTGCGCCATGTCCAAGGCTTCGGAAATCTCGCACGCCGTCTCTCAAGGCCCATCACCAGGACCGTACACCAACCCGCCATCCAGCCTCGATGACCCGAGCTACGACCTATATGTGGAAGCCAGCGATCACGCAACCCTGCCTGACGACAAACTTCTAGCCGCAAAGTTGAGACAGCTCGAGGATCGCGACGAGGATGATGACCCTGTACACCTGGCTTTCCCCAGCTCGGGAAGTATTCTGCCACCATCATGGTCACAAGTTGAAGCTGACGGCATCCTACGTATGTGTCGATGGCTATACAACCTCACTCATGCCGTGAAACCTGTCACCAAGTGCAAAGACGAAGACGGCGACATCCAGATGAGTGAATTTGCTCCGAGGCCCCGGCGAGTCCTTCTGCACTGCGCAGATGGATACACCGAAACCTCAATGCTAGCCGTCGCGTATTTCATGTACGCTGAAGGCGTTCCCTTACATGAGGCGTGGATACGCTTGCACGTTGAAAAGCAGCGCAATTTCTTCGCCTACCCTTCCGACGTCGCTCTATTGAACGCCATCCAAGGTCGCATTCTTGGTGAATCTCCGAAATTCGAGTCCTCGAAGATGGCCTCCATAGAACCCCCAGCATGGCTGGCTAAACTTGACGGTAGCTTGCCGAGTCGCATTCTCCCGTACATGTACCTAGGCAATCTAACCCACGCGAACAATCCCCAGATGCTCAACTTATTGGGTATTCGGCGGATATTGAGTGTCGGGGAGCCGGTCTCCTGGACGGAACAAGAAGTAAACGACTGGGGACGAGAAAATCTGATGATGGTAGATCGTGTGCAGGATAACGGGATCGACGAATTGACGTTAGAGATGGAAAGGTGTCTCGGATTTATAGGTGAGTCTCCACGTCGGCAGCACCAACAAAAATGCAATTGCAGAGTGCCGGTGGCTGATGCACCCTCCAGAACAAGGGAAGCAGGACGGCACCGCGACATTGGTCCACTGCCGTGTTGGCGTCTCTCGCTCCGCAACCATTTGCATTGCCGAAGTCATGGCAAGTCAAGGGCTGAGCTTTCCCCGTGCATAGTAAGTCCCCCTTTTGTCACTCAGTGTCGTGATACTCATAGCCGATGTAGCTGCTTTGTTCGCGCTCGCCGCCTCAACGTCATCATCCAGCCGCACCTGCGCTTCGTCTACGAATTGATGAAATGGGACGAGCTACAGCAGGAGAAGCGCGGTGTAATTGTCAAGAGGGAACTTGAGTGGGCAACCGTCGCAAGGGAGATTGCGGCAATGAACAGGCCTTATGCACGGTCATGACCCTTGAATTTTCCGAGACTGTACCTGTTGCTGGCCTCGGACTCTCAGCGGGTCCAATTATGGTTCATCTATTGGCTCTGCGTATGCAGGGCAGATTCAAAAGAGCTGGATTAAGGCATATCCTCCTGCCCTCGTGGCCAGACATGCGACATCTTTTACAGACCTGTTGCAGTTATTGTTGTTACTGTTGTGACAATATTGTGTCGATATACGATGAGCCAAATGTGTCATGACCGCGGATGTTAACGGATTGGATATACGATGGACGACGGATGTTGAACGACATGTTATGAAGGTTTGATGACTGGACATATATAGGCAGGGTATGGGTATTTTCGGATGAGCGACAAGACCTCAACGGGCGGGTGCGTCATGGGTGGTTTGGTCCTGTGTTGACGACCTTATATTGGAACGAGGATTCAACACTACAGCCTTGCAGTGTCGCGCTCTGCTGTGCTATCTAGTGAACGCGGGCAACAGGCCCTAGCCTCGGGTTCTGGGTTTTGCTATAAAAAGCTACTAGGCCACCGGAGCTAGGCTATACGAGTTATTTGAGAGCAGGTTGCTCGAGGGCATGGCATGGATGAGGGACCTCTTCAGCTACAAAAGGTCTTCTACATTTGATTCCCCACCATCTGCCTAGCTTTTGTTTCTTTACCAATTAAGTGATCGCTTGCGCAGAAAATTCCCATGTTCCCAAGCAGGTTAGGTAGTCGGTACTAGGGGGAGTTGAATTCCCTCTCTCCCTCTCCCCTTTTTCCGTGCCATGCTCACCGGCAGTAGCTACCTAGCTAGGTAGTATTTACAACTTGTCGGCCTTTTCCTTTAATTCCTCGGCCAACCGAACCAAATATGCCCTGGCGATGTCCTTCGGGATCATGCCCGTGTCCAATTCAAGGCTAAGTCCACCACTCCCGGATTTTGCTTCTGCTTCCGCACTGTTGTTGGCGGCGTTGCTACCAGGAGCTTCCGGGTCCAGGACTTTTTTACCCTTCGCCTTACCCTGGCGCTCATGAGATTTCAGCATGTGATCGTCGTCATTGCTGACATTGTCGGTCTTTAGGAAGCGGCGCACGATCCTTTCCACGTCCCTGCGCCCGTCCTCGTATGCGGCCAGATCGCGGTTACCGTACACGTCGCGGCCTGCGGCGTACTTGTGCGGGTGCAGCGTGCGGAAGAAGACGTTGATGGAGATGTTTATTCTTGAGTCTGAGTCCGACGAGTGAGAGTCTGAGTGCGAGTCGGAGGTTGAGTTTATGTTCGTGTTCGTGGGGTCGCTTGCTTCGTTGAGGGTTTGGGGATCCCTTGGTTTGCTATCTTCGGTGCTAACGGCTGTCGTGGAAGAAGGAGAAACGAGATTTAGCTGGGATGTGGATGCAGTTGTAGATGCCGAAGCGGAAGCGGATGTTGAACCTGAAACTGAAGCTGATTCTGACACTGGTGTTGACACTGATGCCGGTTCCGGCTTTGTCGGAGCAGGTAACGGTGTCCCCGTGTGCGCCCACAATGGTGGAATGTACAACGCCTCACCGGGCCTTAGAATAGCAATGTGAGGCTTCGTGTTTGGCACGAATCTCACTGTGTCTTCCCCTGACCCTGGCTGTTGAGGAAACGCTTCGAAGATGTCAATGCTCGACGTCGTCGAGCCGGGTGGGAAATTTAAATGCTTTACGTCCGCCGGTGGAAACAGGATAAGTTTTCTGGTACCTCGAATCTGGAAGAGAACGTTGGCCATCACGTCGTAATGTAGCCACATATTCACATTTGCACTGATGCGGAGAGGACTGCTGTGCTGGTTATTCTGCACAAACGAGAGGGCAGGAGGGACGTGGAAATCAGGAGCGAGTTCGGGCCAGTCGGTAGAAAGGTCGGCAGGTAAGGTGGTTGGATTAGTGCTGGAAATGGAACGGAGGTACATATGCGCATTCGGGTTTGATTCCAGCTCGTGGATGAACTCGTGGAATGTCGTCGTCTTGTAAGCGAAGTCTTTGCGTTGGAAGTTCATGGTTCGGGCTGGAGCGGAGTGGACAACGATCGATTTTGAAGACGGAATCTTTGAGAGGAGATATGATGCTGTCCAACAAGATACGCATTGACCAATGTCTAGACCTGAGAGGAGTCTTGGTTTGCCCTCCTTCAGCACCTGTGTGAAATCTTGTTCAGAGGCAATTCTGGCATGCTTCACGGCAGTTGAGACGCGTGACGCCAGCGCATCTTGTGGCGTGGGCTGAGGGCCACATTGCCTTGTTTCTGACTTCACCATTGCCCAGTGCGAGCTCAGTCCTGCTTCTCGATCATATAGAAGCCAACAGCCAGGGTTCCAATATGCACCGAAGCTGAAACAAGTCGCGCCGCCACCAACAATCAGAGTAGTCTGTCTCGCAGTGTAGTGCGTTGAGTGGCCGATCAGGAAAGGACGCGGGACATTTGGATCTCTCTTGGGCAACACACAAGCGACCCTGAACTCCATCTCCTTCTCGTAATCGTTGAAGGCAGAGAAACTGCCCACGATGGAGAGGATCTCGTAGTCTTTGGGTATGCAGCCATGTTTTGCCACTCCACCGATGACCAAAATCTCGTCCCTGATGACGCTATACGAAGCTCCGAGGCGGTTCAGCCAGGGCCAGATGCCCGCAGAGGCGTCCAAGGCTGTCGAAACCCTGAAGCTGATTCCCGTAACTTTGTTGTCCCGTATGATCAGTCTCCATTTCCACAGTCCTTGGCAAATGACTCCATCTTGGCGCATTCCACCGAGGAGGAGGCCATGATTAAAGCCTAGGCGGACAAAGGATGCCCCAAACCGTGGCATAGGATCAGCTTTGAGACTGCGGAGAACTTGCCAGCCGTTCTCTTTGTCCCATAGCAGACAGTCAATGGCGATTCGGGTTGCCGAAGTTTTCCCTCCGAACACTACAACACCATATTGATCGTAGGGAAGTACCACGGCCGCAGCTCTATGACGAAAACGGGGTTCCGGAAGGTCATGGACTCTCTCCCACTTCGAGTCCGTTTGAAGCCAGCAATCCCTCATAGGCGATGAAGGCGAACCTCGGCCGCCAACGAGAAGGTTCTGCCCATTGTGGAGGGTCGTGATAGTATGGCAACACCTGGCACCTATTTCTTCCGGGGGGACTGAAGGGTACGGAAGCGTCGAGTCTGTTGATGTGTAAACGGAAGTGGTGGACAATCGACCACGAAGGCCAACACCGCCATGCAGAGCTATAGCATCTTGACCGGGGACTATAAAAGCCGACCCATGATGGGTCCTCCCTTCTTTCTCCGGATTCGCGGAATATTTGTATGCGAACCATTGCGTATTATCTCTGTGGGGTGAGACGGTCCTTGCTGACAGGTCTGACGCAAAACTATCAACTGATGCCCTCCTAGATCTCTGTTGCTCTGGCATGAGAGGTTCGGGACCTGTTTGCGCTATTACAAGGCAGTAATGAGATGCGAATAGAGCGAATTCCTCCCTGGATCCTAGGTTTAGTCCATAAGGTGATTCTTGGGCTGAGGCCAACTCACCACTCATCGAATTCCTCAACCTCATCCAGAGATATTCTCTGAGACGGAGACAGAAATCTGGGGTCGGCCCAAAGCTCCCACAAATTCTGTATTTCAACATGAGGGAATCCAGCGTCCTGGAAGCGCAATGTCTGGGTGTGACAACCGGGATATGTCAGAACGGACCGAAGTGGGGTTCCTAGTTTCGCAAAGTGCTTCAACATGGCCGCCGTAAATGGGTTGTCTGGACGATCTGGTGACTGCTGTTCCAACAGGCAGAATGTTACATCTGAGCATATTAGTTATTTCGTGCTCCTCCAGGCAGAGCTCGACATACCTGGAGATAATGTAGAGGTCCAAGCGATCAGGGCATCCGCATCCTGAGTAGCCATGTAGGTAATGCTGACTTCGGCGAGACATAAGACAAGACATTGGTCGATATCGGCAACCGATCTTAGAAGGCGCTCCAGTCTTGGAGGATTTCGTAGATCACACCCGATTGCGACGTACACGTCCGAGTCTAGCACCACACCCTTCACCGCCTCGGTGCCCGACGTCGTTGAGATCATCTCTCTCATTTTAGGAGTATTCAGAATGATGTCTCGCTTACTGATCATGAGTTCTTCGAAATCGACGTCGATGAATTTGGTATTAGCACACAAGTCTGCATGGTGGGCCATCCATTGGAAAGGAAGGGGATCGCTACAACAACCGTAAGCCGGGCTTGATCAAGCAGGGCAGACAATTGGCGTCCTTACTCACTAGCCACAGCCCAAGTTCATAATGACCTTCTTCAAGTCTGAGGGCTTCTCCAGAAACTGTCTGACCACCCAGTCGATGGCTCTCATGCGAAGCCAATATCCTCGGTTGATGGTGGGAGAGCGACGGATTGGTTTTCGGACAAAGTAACGATAAAAGTGCGGTTGGGGAAGATACAGCTTCTCGACGCTTCTTTTGGAGACAATGCTGCTGTTGTTTGTGCCCATGACGAGACCGGCATTTTTTTCCATGGGAATCTCATCGTTTTGGCTTCCTTCCTGGAGGGGTATTGGGGAGGCCATCTTGATCTCCATGGGCTCTGTGCAACATCTCAGAGAGAGAAGGGAGGGGAGGGATTGCAATGAAGTAGAGGATTCCCAGGGACCTTGTGAGGGTGAGTGAGTCACTTGATACAATGAGTGAGGGAAGATTCAAAAGTCACTTGCGATATTCGGCCTTGGCACTGTATGCATTTTTGATTGGCCCGAGCGAGTCGCCGGTCGGGCCGGTTTTATGTGCCGCCACTTTCCAACCTTCTGCTGCTTCTGCTACACACATACATATGTAAGCAATCTTGCTCTCCTCTCTCCACAGGTATTGCGGCAAGAGGTGACTGAAGGCTGAAGAGAAGCTTCTAGAAACCCGCTACTGCATCACTTCATTTCTCCAAAGAAGGACAGCATAACTAATAACTCGAAGTCACTGGCGCAAACAAGACCACAGACAGCATCATCATGGACACGCCTGAACCATCTCTGAAGGTACTGTTCAACCAAGCAAAGAAGCAGCAAGAGGGGCTGGACAATCTCGACCCTCGAGGTGCCGACTTCAAGCATGCACTTCAATCCATCATCGACAACCTGGAGCAATGTCGCCAGCTGATTCAAGATCTGGCTTTGTTCAGCACGAACGAGGAAGTAGAAGACATCTCTACCCAAGATCTACAGTATGTAAAGACAGAAGACGACATCCCTTGTCCGGTTTCTCTGCTAAATTCAGCCTCAGATATCTAACGGTGGACTGTCTACTGGCAGAGGTCAAGATCAAAGGATACGGCGAACACCGGCAGGCGTCACTGCGAGACGCTGCGGAGCTGTTCGAACAGTTCTTGACCCGGCTAGATCAATACGGCCTATTGGGCACCTCGGATCGGAAACTTTACGAACGGTACCTCGAACAACGTAGTTCGTTCAGAATAGTGTCCTCGAACAGCCCCGAAGAAAAACGCAGGATTAAGATTTCTCGCTTCCAGGAAGAAAAATCCTTGAAGCAAAAACTCCAGGTTTGTACCCGTCTATCGTTGTCAAGTCGGCAAGGTCACTGACCAAACAAGTATCTGAGAGACGAGTCGCAAAAGGCAAATGTTGATGATGAGACTATTAGGAGCCTGTATCTGGCCGAGATTGCTCTCTTGGTCAACAAGGCCTTCTCATCTCTGGACATGATAACACAGGAATTGGAAATTTTGTCTCAAATGCGGCACGCTGAGCCAGTCAGACCAGGTCCTCCACCTCCGGATCAGAGATTTCCTGCGCGACCAGACAGTTATTCTGAGCGTGTAGATGGGCCCACCACAATGGCAGGACTATCAAGGCGAGGAGGTCCCTTACTTAGCCCTAGCGGAAAGCCTCTTCAGCCATTTACCCTAACAGACAAACGGACCCAATTGCGACAAGGCGTGTTTAGGCCGGGACACAATCTCCCGACCATGAGCATCGACGAGTACCTCGAAGAGGAGCGGCGGAGAGGCGGCATTATCGACGGCGGAGGAAATGCTAATGCACCTCAGCCCGAGCCCGACGAGGATAATATGGAGCAAGTTGACGCTGCCACGATGAAGGCGCGAGAGTGGGATGAATTTGTCGAGACGAATCCGAAAGGCGCCGGAAACACATTGAACCGGGGGTGATCTGGCTGGCTTCAATGCGACTAGTCAGCATTTGCTTTAGACTGGATTCTTCCAGCGGCAAATCGCAGTTTCAATTCCAGTTCTTGCATGTGCCGCCCTCTTGAGGCGGAAGCGGCCGCGCGGATCAAAATGAGCTCGGGGCTGCTCCTAACTGCTCAATTTCATTTCTCCTCAAGGTCGGCGACAGTGGTTGGCCGCTTCGCTTTGATGTCCGCGAGGATTTTGTCCGCCCCTCTGCGAAGCAACTCTGCCGCAACGTTGGTTCCAAACGCCTCGGCATCCTCCCGACTCTGGACACTGTCTGTCATGTCGATTTCAGCCTTCTCCTTGCCATCTGTACTGACAACGACTGCCTTGAGCTGCAGAAGTGAGCGACCCTCTTCATTCTTGATCCACGTGGTCTCCACTCCCAGCGGAGCACTGCATCCGCCTTCCAGAGTCTTCAAGAGACTCCGCTCGCTCGCTGTAGCAAGGTGAGTTTGTTGATGGTCGATGATGTTCAACATGCCCTGCACTCGACCGTCAGACGACCTATTCTCAACGCCAATCGCTCCCTGTCCAACGGCATAAAGCATTCCACCATTTTTGGAGTCTAGGTATTGGGTAATCCGATCAGTGAGTCCAAGGCGAATCAGTCCGGCAGCGGCGAGGATTAAAGCATCAAAAGGCCCATCCTCAGCATCGAGCTTAGCTAGGCGAGTACCCACGTTACCCCTGACATCGACCACTCGTAAATGTGGATATTTGAGCGCAATCTGGGCGGTTCGTCGGATGGATGACGTTCCTACGACTGACCCGGCAGGGAGATCCTCTATGTTGCATGATTGTCTTCCAGCTTTGAGGACGAAGGCGTCTCTAGGGTCTTCCCTCGCCAGCACCGCGCCGATCTCGCAACCCGGAGGCAACTGCGTTGGGACATCTGTGGGTATGGGTTAGTCTAGCCGGCCATGCCCCAAGTATTCGCCTCGGGACCATGTGCAAACCTTTGAGCGAGTGAACTAGAAAATCTAATTGTCCCTCAACCATGAGAGTCTCCAATTCGTGGGTCCAGATATTCTTCACAGGCATGTCCTTGAAGGGCGTGATTTTGTCAATGTCGCCTGCTGCAGTATCTCGCGCTTTGATTGCATAGACGTTCTCAGGACAGGCGGTTACCAACGCTTTGACGACTAGATCCGTTTGCACAAGAGCGAGTTTGGATTTTCTGGTCCCGACATTGAACGTCGCTTTGGAGGCCGACTCAGCGTCGCTGGCCGCAGCATTGTCGCCTGAGACGACCGCGATAGTTGTCATACTTTCCCGTGTGGCAGGTGTGGTTTCTCAAGCTAAGACATAGCAGATGCAATAAATCTTTGCGGACGAAGCGGAAGTCGAACTTGGTGGGATATGCGGCGGAGCCTTGCCGCCGAGCCGCTCCGATTAAAAGTCACGTGTTGGCACGTGCTTTGTCCCATCGAGCCACGCCCAACACGCCCACGGTATGTTCCCAAGATGCCGTGCCTCGGCAAGCAGCTTCGATCCCCATGGAAGGGAAGATCGGTACGTCCGAGCATATATCGAGCATCTTCCATGCAGCGACACCAAATGATGATGCTCCCGAATCAGTAATCCAACAGCGCAAGATCATTAACAACTCCGTCCTTGCCTCCCTCACTACCATCCTTTCACTTTCTACCTTCCACCTCACTGTCACTCCAAGATGGGCTACACAGCCAAAGCAACGATACCTCTTATTCCCCTTGCGAAGGATTCCGTCCTTCTGCCCGGTGTCACTCTCCGCATCTCAGTATCCAACCGTGCCGACATCCCTCTGCTCCTATCGTCAGCCTTTCAACGCGCTACCAAGTCGAGATCCGCATCGGCTCAACTGCCCGTTGGCTGCGTTCCTGTGAATTCGCCTTTTCTGAGCCCCGATGGCAAGGAGCTGCTCGACAGCGCTGCAAGAGAGAGTAGCCGGGACTACGACTATGCCGACATAGACCCGGGCAAGGCTAGAAAGAAGGATTTATATGGGTATGGCACGCTGGCCAAGATTATCAGCGTCCAGGGGAGTCCTAATGCCGATCCGTATTTGCTTGTGGAAGGAATCCAAAGATTCAAGATCGACAAGATTAAACATGAGAGACCATATTTTGAAGCCGAAGTCACCTTTTATGAGGATGAGGTTCCCGACCTCAACGACGGTGACCTCCGGGCCAGTTTCACTCGACTCAAGCAACGATCTCGGGAGCTTTTGACGCTGCTGCGTCTTTCCTCCCTTTTCCGGCCGGCATCTATGGCGCTGTCCCCTCTGATTGTTCGCCGCTTCGAGTTGTTCATCGCGAAAAAAGACCTTTCTCAAGCTGGCCAATTGGCCGACTTCATGACGGATATTGTCGAAGCAAGCTTCGAGGAGAAACTGCGAATTTTGAGTACCCTAGATTTGCATGAGAGACTGGAGCGCGTCCTTGCCTTACTCAATAAGCAGATCTCAGGCATCAACGGAAACATTAAAGTCACCACGATAACCTCAACAACCCTGCCGTCCAATATCGGCGTTGACATCTCCGATTTGAATCAGAAGCAACGGGAAGCTCTAGCGAGGCGGGCAATGTCTGGTCTCAATGGCATGACGCCGCCCGGAATGCCTGGCGTCAACCGAGGTGGTGATGACGACGAGGATAACGAAGTAAACGAAGTCGAGGAACTCAAGAAGAAGGTGGCTGAAGCCGGCCTGTCGCCTGAGGCCCAAAAGGTTGCCGACCGTGAACTTCGGCGACTGAAGAAGATGAACCCAGCCAATGCCGAGTATGGTGTCATTCGCACCTATGTTGAAAACTTGGTCGAGATACCCTGGACCAAGGTCACGGATGATCAGCTTGGCTCCGATACCCTGAAACGAGCTCGAAAACAACTTGACGACGATCATTACGGGCTGGAGAAGATTAAGAAGAGATTGCTTGAATACCTTGCGGTCTTGAAACTGAAACAGTCGGTTAACGCCGATGTCGATCAACAAATTGCTCGACTTACGAAGCAGCTCACACCCCGACAAGACGGCGAGGAAAGAGAAGTCGAGCAGATCCCAGACAATGAGAGAGATGCAGCGACTGCCAAGCTCCATGTCCTTAAATCGAAGCGCATGGTGGACAAGTCTCCAATTCTCTTGTTGGTTGGACCGCCTGGCACAGGCAAGACGTCTCTGGCAAAGTCCATCGCCCTTTCCCTCGGCCGGAAATTCCACCGGATTTCCTTGGGCGGTGTGAGGGATGAAGCAGAAATCAGAGGTCATCGGCGGACGTATGTGGCTGCCATGCCAGGCCTGATTGTTAGTGGCTTGAAGAAAGTCGGCGTGGCCAACCCGGTCTTCCTCCTCGACGAAATCGACAAAGTGAGCACGAACAATTTCCACGGCGACCCTTCAGCTGCAATGCTCGAGGTCCTTGACCCAGAACAGAATCACAGTTTCAATGACCACTATGTCAACATCCCCATCGATCTAAGCAAAGTTCTCTTCATCGCCACCGCCAATTCTCTAGATACCATTCCGCCGCCTTTACTCGATCGAATGGAAACGATTCGCCTGGCCGGCTACACGACAATCGAGAAACGCCACATTGCCAAACAACATCTTATACCCAAACAAATCCGCACCAACGGTCTCTCCGAAGGACAAGTTGTCATCCCTGACGATGTCGTGGACACTATAATCACAGCTTATACACGTGAGTCTGGGGTACGCAACCTTGAACGTGAGATCGGAAGTGTGTGCCGTTACAAGGCAGTCCAGTACGCCGATGCTCGCGACGCTAATGACACGTCGAAGTATAACCCTGTCGTGCGCGTCGAGGAACTCGAAGAGATCCTCGGCATAGAACGCTTCGAAGAAGAAATCGCTGAGAAACAATCTCGTCCCGGCGTTGTCACTGGGTTGGTCGCCTACTCATCTGGTGGGCAAGGAAGCATTCTCTTCATAGAGGTCGCGGATATGCCGGGAAAAGGACGTGTGCAGCTCACAGGAAAACTGGGTGACGTGCTTAAAGAATCCGTCGAAGTCGCCCTTAGCTGGGTGAAAGCTCACAGTTACGACCTAGGCCTGACGCACGATCGAGATGAAGATATCATGGAGAAACGTGCCATTCACGTCCATTGTCCTGCCGGTGCGGTGCCGAAGGACGGACCAAGTGCGGGATTGGCGCACACCGTTGCTCTCATTTCGCTGTTCTCCGGCAAGACTGTCCCGCCAACTATCGCTATGACAGGCGAAGTGAGTCTTAGAGGGCGAGTCATGCCCGTCGGAGGCATCAAGGAGAAATTGATCGGGGCCCATCGCGCTGGTGTGAAAACGGTCCTGTTGCCAAACGGGAACAAGAAGGATGTCAAGGATGTGCCGGAGGAGGTGAAGAGGGACTTGAGGATCGTGCATGTCAAGTAAGTTACTTATTTCCTGTTCGCTCTCCCTCTGTTCCCATCTACGAATTCGTCTTGTATTGTGTTGTCTTGCTGCCTTCCTTACGACCGCGAAGTAGTAGAGTAGAATAATATTCGCTAACAATTTTGGCTTTTGCAGGCATGTCTATGAAGCCCTTCGCTATATCTGGCCCGATTCACACTGGGCCTCGGATCGACATTTTGCTGAGATTGAGAGCAGATTGTAGCTAGCTATTCAGTTCGGGCCACCGTTGTTAGTTGGGTGCGTGGAGCAGTCAATAGTTCTCTGTTGGGTTCCAGGGTTCGTTTTGGCAAGCAAGCGTCAACCATCCCTTCTCTACACAGTATGTAGCTTCTTTCAGTCCTAATCAGATTTACTGTGTACCCCATTATCCCGTGTCATCTTCTCCATGCTGTGGTTCACGTGCCTAGTTATCGTTCAAATAGGGGCGCCGGTGCTTTTAGGAGCCTCCCTATCATAGAGCAATGTGACCGTCTGGTGCCGCTCCAGTTCGAAAAGCGGTGCACACGAAGTTGTTCCCAGGAGCTATACAACGCAGAATGCTTCGTGGTGGTAATGTACAAGACTTCGGGTTTCGTCCTCTTCCGTAGCAAAATGATAATGTTCACGTAGATGAATTCGTCGGTTGTGGTGGTTGCACGTTGTTGGCATTGGAGGTTCCCGATAATCCTCGCATGGCTCGCCAATCGTCCGCAAAGTTCTGCCACGTCGGCGCCCACTTCATCTTTCCCTTGAGCAATTGCTGAGCCTGCAGAGCGATTGCCTTTCTGTGGTTCAGGTCAGGGTTCATCATGCCCCATTCCGACTCTTCCCGGTTCTTCGCCACGATGGCTTTCATGGATTCCCAGTATCGTTCGTGCTCCCATCTGTTCAGATAGACGGTGTGTCAGCAGGTTCCAATTGACATTAAGAAAACGAGATAAGCTTTTCACCGGAGAAAAGAAAAAAAGCACGTTCTGGAAGTGGCTTACGGTTCTAGATCGTCTGGTTCTGCCGGATAGACAAAAGGTTTGGCCAGGAGACATGTCATCTTCTTTTTGCTGGACGGACGGAATAATTGACCTTGAGAGTATCTATCTCTGCCATCTTTTCTTTCTACCTTTTGTTGTACCACCACGCTGCGGATGTGGAGGACATCGACGCCATAGACGTCTTTTAGGTAGGCTCGGAGGTCGATCTTGTTGAAGTGAAGTGGTACATCGAAGGCTGCGTAGCGAGGACCCAGATGCGGCGTACGCATTAAGACTACGGCGTCCTTGGGGTCGGGGCTGAAATAGTTTGTTAAGACAAGTTCGATAGAGACGTAGATAACTCACAAATAAACCTGCCGGCGCATGCTGAGCGGGACATTATGAGGAGCTGCGAAATACCGGGCTGGGTCCATCAATATCCGAAGGATTGTCGACTTCTCGAAGTTTATTGAACCAGCAGCGATGAAAGACTTGACATCGCTCGAAACTTCGCGTAGGCTGGGGTGCGTATCCATGAACCTCTCTAGATTCTTCCTGTCCAACTTCCACCATTCCAGATTTAACCCGTCTTTGCGAAAGACAGGGTCGAATGCTTGTTGCTCTTCTGCATTGAGTCGATTCCATGCAGTCCTCTTCCACTCTTGAAGTTTTTCTTTACTGACCAGAGCATGTGCTCGGAAAAAAGGTAGACCTTTGCTGGTCTTGATGCGTCGTTTTGCGTTCCAAAGTCGTGGTCCGTTGCCGTCTTGAGGATGTACCCGATGCGTCAATAGGGTTGGAGGAGTCCGCTTGACATGCACCTTCGCACGAGGTGCAGTAGCACGAGGCATCGTGCGAAGCTGGGATCAAAAGAAGAAAAGCGGTGCAAGGTGGTGGGCTGTTTTTCACTGTCAATGGAAACAAACCTCTTTGCGAACTTTTGGGAAGCTCAAAGGCATCCCGCAGACGGGGAAGGTGCGCCGAGACTTCAGAGCCTCGCGCAAGACATCAACTACGCTCCACTGCCACCACCAGTATTGCCCCCGGAGGCACGCTGCCGGACATTATTTTGGTGGATCACCAATTCACCCTTCAACCTATTCCGTAAGCTCCTTGACGCCTGGATCTGCCCTGCCCAAGCCTTGCCCCAACACTGTCCAGCTTGTGTTCGCAACATCAGTAACATTGCTCTTCATATTCTCAGAAGCCTTCCAGTCATCTCTTCAAAGCGCGTGGCCTGACCAACAACGTACCTCAGTTTTTCCTCTCCCAACTCTTTTTGGCCACTGAAGGCCCTGGTGCAAGATGGCGCAGGACGAGAAGAAGCCCACCGCTGCAGAAAAGGGCAAAGGCAAGGCAGAGGATGTACCAATGTCAAATGGCGATGCAACGGAACACGGAGATAAGAAGAAAGCAGATGGGAAGCCTGACGAGCCTGCGATTGAAGAGCTGAGCGAAGAAGATCAACAACTCAAGAGCGATCTCGAAATGCTGGTTGAAAGATTAAAGGAAGATGATGCCTCGCTCTATAAGCCTTCGATTGACGCCATCAAAAACTTCATCAAAACATCGACCTCCTCCATGACGGCCGTCCCAAAGCCTCTCAAGTTCCTCCGCCCTCATTATGATGAGATTGCTGCTCTTTACGACAAATGGCCCGCTGGTCCCGAGAGGGATTCTCTTGCCGATATGCTGTCGGTGCTTGGTATGACATATGGAGAAGAGGACAAACTGGAGACTTTGAAATACAGATTGTTGTCAAATAAATCGGACGATCTGGGGTCGTGGGGCCATGAATACATCAGACATCTTGCACTGGAGATTGGCCAGGAATACCAGAACCGCTTGACTGACGAACGTGAGGTCGGCGATCTGACGGAGCTTGCCCTCTCCTTGGTGCCATATTTCTTGAGCCACAATGCAGAAGCGGATGCTGTGGATCTATTGAGCGAGCTCGAGATGATTGAAGAGATCCCTCGGTTTTTGGATGAAAATACTTTTGCACGGGTCTGCCTGTACATGGTCAGCATGGTCAATCTTCTCATGTACCCCGACGACGTTGCCTTCCTCAAAACTGCACACGATATCTATGTCAAATACAACAAGCTCGCCCAGGCGATGGTGTTGGCAATCAGATTGAATGACCACGAACTCATACGACAAGACTTGGAATCGACAGATGATGTTGCATTGAAAAAACAGCTGGCCTTCTTGATTGCTCGGCAGAGAATATCAATAGACGTCCCGTCCGAGACGAAGGACGAACAAGAGATCGCCGAGTGCCTTGGAAACACTCAACTACCCAATCATTTCAAGACCCTCGCAAAAGAATTGAACATCTTGGAGCCGAAGGTACCAGAAGATATTTACAAAACACATTTGGAAAGCGGCCGGGGGAGTTCGGCCGCTGCAGATTCGGCTAAACACAATCTTGCGAGCGCATTCGTCAATGCCTTTGTCAATGCAGGCTTTGGCACCGACAAACTGATGTTGGTAGAAGGTGACCAACGACCATGGGTGTGGAAAACCAAGGATGACGGCATGCTCTCCACCACGGCATCATTGGGCATGCTCATGCAATGGGACGTAGAAGGCAGCTTAGACATCATCGACCGATTCCAACAATCGTCAGAAGACCCAATCAAAGCTGGTGCACTTCTCGCATATGGCATCGTCAACTCAGGTGTCCGAATGGAGGGCGATCCAGTCATTTCACTTTTGAGCGACGAGGATGTTCTTCAGAGTCCGAAACCCTCGACAAGAATGGCTGCCATTATGGGTCTGGGACTGTCTTATGCCGGTTCGAACCGAGAAGATCTGCTGGATTTCTTGCTACCCATCGTTGAGGACAACGGCTCGGAGATACAATTGTCTGCCATGGCTGCCGTGTCTCTGGGAATGATTTTCGTTGGCTCGTCCAATCACCGAGTCGCCGAAGCGATAGCAACCCAGATGATGGATGATGACCGACAGAAGCAGCTCAAGGATAAGTGGGCGAGGTTCATGGCTCTTGGATTGGCGCTACTCTACTTTGGCCGGCAAGAGGAAGTCGACGTCATCCTGGACATTCTGAAGGCAGTTGAGCATCCCATGGCGATGCCAACAGCAACTCTTGCATCTGTTTGCGCCTGGGCTGGAACTGGAGCCGTGCTCAAGCTGCAGGAGCTTCTCCATATCTGCAACGACCATATTGAAGACAAGGAGGAGACGATAGGGGAGCAACTCGTGCAGTCTTATGCTGTTCTCGGCCTGTCCTTGATTGCCATGGGCGAAGATGTTGGGCAGGAGATGGTGCTACGCCAGTTTGGTCATCTGATGCATTACGGAGAGGCCAATATTCGGAAAGCTGTGCCGCTCGCCATGGGCCTGATCAGTCCCAGTAACCCCCAGATGAAGATTTATGACACCTTATCGAGGTACAGCCACGACAATGACAATGACGTTGCGGTTAATGCCATTTTCGCGATGGGTTTGGTGGGAGCAGGCACGAACAATGCTCGTCTCGCGCAGCTACTGCGGCAGCTTGCCAGCTACTATCATCGAGACCAGAACTCGCTGTTCATGGTCCGAATCGCTCAAGGTTTGCTTCACATGGGCAAGGGCACCATGTCTCTGAACCCCTTCCACACCGATCGACAAGTTCTGTCCAGAGTAGCTGCGGCGGGTCTCCTGACGGTGCTTGTCTCTCTCGTCGACGCGAAACAGTTCATTCTTGCCGACTCACACTACCTCCTCTACTTTTTAGTTACAGCAATGTATCCAAGATTTCTGGTGACATTGGACGAAGAGCTGAAACCACTTACGGTCAACGTGCGTGTCGGTCAAGCGGTGGATGTCGTGGGGCAGGCCGGACGGCCACGAACCATTACAGGCTGGCAGACTCAAAGTACACCGGTGCTGTTGGCGTATGGTGAGCGAGCCGAGCTGGAAGACGAAGAATACATCTGTTTGAGCAGCACGTTGGAAGGACTGGTCATCTTGCGCAAGGTCAGTAATACTCCAAGCATCCGTGTGTCCGTTTTTGCTAATGTCGTGCAGAATCCGGAATGGGAGGCCACAAAATAGAGGGCTTTCAGTGAATCATTCACATCGGCTGATATCACATTGGGGCCTAGGCATAGGCGGAGGGGAACGGTGCTGGATCGGTCCAGAAGAGTGTCCTTGTACCATAGATAATCTAGGAGTGAAAGGGCAAACACTAGGAGTGTGCATGTGTTGTCGTCGGGCATCTCCAACCTCCTTCGCTTCCTGCTTGGTGCCTTGTGTTTTCAATATCAAATTTGCCGCTCATTTAGAGTCGAGTCACGTGCTGCGCAGAGTAGTGACTGAATGGCGTCATCGGCTATTGGTCGGTGCAAGTCCCGAGTGTCTGCCACGCATCGCCATCACAGTTGCGCATCTGTTTCACTGTTCATCCTGCATCCCTTGTTGAGCTGGCAAAGCACCACGTGTCGAGGATGGCGTCGCGACGGTGATTCGAGGACCCCTCATCATAATGGTCGCACAGTTCATTTCTATTTTGTATTCCTAAGCCTCGCGGTTCAAGGCTCCCTTCTGCCTCGCCTCGCTCCTCTCCGGCCAGAAGATGCCGCCTTCCGATCCTCGCATTGCCGCGCTCGACTTCGACGCCAATCGAAAACGTGGACGCCGGTCGTCGGGCTCGCTTTCTCGAACTGTCAACGGTGACTTTGATTTCATGGGCCAGGTCGCCCAGGAGATCATTGAGCGAGATCGCATAGCAATGCGCAGAGAGGTGATAAGAGTCCTGAGCTTTGTTTGCGCTGTGCTCAGTTGGTACGAGACACACTCGATGTTTGGGGTAGATTAAAAGCTCACAGTTCGCATATAGTCTATGTGCAGGATCAATCACCTCATTCTCCCTCTACGGTGCCCGTTTTCTCCAGGATATGCACTACTCGCAACTCCGGGTCAATGCGGTCTCCATCACCGCGGAGTTGGCCATGTATCTCCCAGTCCCTCTCTTTGGCTATCTATGCGATCGCTACTCACCACCACCACTGTCGCTTCTCTCCTCGGTCCTCTTTGGTGCTGGATACCTCCTCGCCGCATATACATACAAATCAGGTCCGCCACCCGACGCTACGACAAAACCAGGGAACGGATGGCCTTTCGGGGTCATGATCGTAGCCTTCATCGGCGTTGGGGCGGGAACAAGCTGCATGTATCTCTCCGCCGTGGCTACCTGCGCAAAGAACTTCGCCAACGCGAAATATCGGGGTTTCATGCTCGCTGTGCCTATTGCGGCATTTGGGCTGAGCGGCATGTGGGAATCACAGGTTGGAGCGCACTTGTTGTATGAGAAGCTGCCCAATGGTCACAAGGGAGAGGTTGATGTGTTCAAGTATTTCGTCTTTCTAGCTGGAACGTTGATTGGTGTCGGTCTTCTTGGGACATTGGGATTGCAAATCGTGGATGAGGAAGAGCTGATTGAGCATGGGGTGGAGAATCTCGAACGCAGCGGTCTGTTGGATGAGAGTGAATTCTACCACGACACATCTCGTGCCCCTACCCCTGTGAATTACGGCACAATTGGAGATGACGAAGACTCTGGCGACGGTTCTGGGTCATATTCCGACCACGACATGGACTCTGAAGCCGAACGAAACCTCTCCGAATCTCAGCTCCTCAAGAAGAACGAACAAGAGCGCCGCCTACGCAAGAAGAAATATTGGCTCCTCAACCATGCCACGCACACATTCCTCACTGACCGCACAATGTGGCTTCTTGCGGCGGGGTTTTTCCTCCTCACAGGGCCAGGAGAAGCATACATCAACAATCTCGGCACAATCATCCCGACTTTGACGCCACAGAATTACAACTACTTTGATGGCGACGGTAGGGCGAGTCCTCCTGCGGGCCACGCAAGCATGCATGTCTCCATAATTGCCCTTGCATCAACTTTCGCCCGCTTGTTCACCGGGACATTATCCGACCTCTTCGCTCCTCCTTCGAACCCCGACTCAGTTCCAAGCAACCGTGTACAGTTTTCTCGCCTTGTCCTTCTCATTCCCTCGGCATTCCTCCTTCTCCTCGCATTCCTAAACCTCGCTCTTCCCGCGCTCACTCCCCAGCACCCGAGCCTGTTCCTCCTCTCCTCTTCGTTGGTGGGATTAGGATACGGAGCATGTTTCAGCCTCGTGCCCATCATCATCTCCGTGGTATGGGGTGTGGAAAACTTTGCGACGAATTGGGGTGTTGTGGCTATGATGCCTGCTGGAGGTGCCGCAGTGTGGAGTCTCGTTTATTCCGCAGGCTATTCTGCGGGAAGTTCACATTCTCCTGATGTGGAGGACGGAGAATGCCGAGGTTATCTGTGCTTCGCGGCGTGGGCGTGGGGATGTGCGGCGAGTGTGGCTTTGGCGATTTTCTGCTGGTGTGTCGCCTGGAGGGTTTGGAAAAGGAGAAACGTGGTCGTGTAGCACGCGGCAAGAACGGGATTTGAGGTAGAGCATGGGAGGATGAGAGTTGACGTGAATGTTTCGATCCTTATTTGTTCCGAACGAACAAGAGCGGGCAGTCGGCGTGGAAAAGGGAAGCAGCGAGCAAATATCGACGCTCAAGATCAAATCGAGGAGGATGCCGAAGGAACACACCCCTCGAGACAGCCATGCGACATCCATGTGCGCGTGCGTTGAGCCCAGGGGTTTTGTACCTTTGGGGGTTCATTACTATTTCGAGACCCCCGTTTGACTGAACTTTTTTTTTTCAGAGGAGTTTCTCCAGCAAGCGAATGCCGCAATAAGCATTGTACGGGTTTTTCTGGTCTGCATTGACCACATACGGCGATGGCGTTCTTGGACCGGACTGTCTTGGACTGGACTGGAGCTGTCGAGGATCGAGTTTCGTTCGATCCCAAGCTTGACTCTGCGTCATGGATATAGGTACCGAGTATACACTTGATACAGAAAAAGGGGAAACATGACCGAGGATTTTAAACACAAGACCATCTATTCGAACAAAGTGCTCGAGACGCGGAATCAACACAAGGAACAAGCACGCCGTACATATGACATGGGCCCGAGGGAGCGAAGTATAAGGAACGGGGAACTGGGATCAAGAATTAACAGTCTTACCAGGCTTTCTCTCTTCCTCTCTTTCTTTCCTTCCTCGCTATATACCTTCGGAGCCTTCCCCTTTGCTTTGCGTTTCCTTTCCTTAGAGTTCTCTTGTCTGGGATTTAAGGGGCCGGTGAATGAATTGTTTTGATTTTCTATCTTTGCCTTCGCATGCTCGTTCGCGCCACCGCGCACTGCGCGCTGCGCACTCAATGCCCCTCCCTCCCAGTAGGTAGGGAGGGGAGTCCTTTCGCACATACATGGGTATCTTTTTGGATTTCATTATCATTATCTCCTTTCTTTTCTCCGTCGTCCTCTCCCCCTCTCATACACACATACAAACATTCATGATTCCAGGGATGGGGGCGGTTCATTCCCCCTTCCGCCGCTTTTACCACCATTCGCCATTCCGTTTTGGGTGCCCATGATGATGAGATCTGCCTGGTTGATTTCCTTCCAGCAGGCAATTTTGATCTTTTCAATCTCAGGTCAGTCGGGGCTTGCGTTCCATATGTGTGTGGTCAAACCTCATATACCGAACGCATCAAATGCAGTCAGTGTATGGCTCGCTTCCCGCCTCGATCCATCCCGTGTAGATATCCCCCAACTCCATGCCGATAACGCGAGAAAAAACCCAGGATCTTGGACCAAGACCACAGCAAATCAAACCAAATCCCAGGCTGCGACGCCAGTAAATCCCATCCCAACTCGTCCCTTCCCCTCACGAAACTCCACGACGCTAAGACCTCTAGCATCCTGCCTATTCCCGAAAGTCGTCACCGCGAACAGCGTGATGGTCTGCCCCGGTGTCCCCAGCTGGCGAGCTGGGATGTCCACCACCCACATGTCACCACCCTGACCCATGGCTCCAGGATAGTATTCCATGGGGACAAGCTCTTTATCTCGACCATCAACTCCATTGACCGAGACAACGAATACAGGGGGTGGTCCTTTACGCGTATGTCTGTCCAGCGTCCAGTGTGCACATCTGAGACCGAATTGGAATCGAACACTATCGGGCTGTCGAACGTTGATTTTCCTTGCTCGCGGGTACACCGTCTTTTCGCCGATAGAATAATCTTCCTTTGCGTTCGTGAAAATCGTGGGTCCTTCAACCATGTCAGGCCAGCACGCAGGGTCAACCACGATATATTCCTCCCAGCTCAAGCGCCGCCCTCCAGGGAGGAAGAACAGGTCTCCATTGCCTGGAAAATGCTTGACTGCGAATTCTTCGTTCGACATGGTGAAGAAGTCCGGGTTAAATTTAGCTATGTAAGGGCGACCTGCGCCTTGAACATAACCTGCTCCCCAGCATGTGTCGATGAGTTTCCACTCTTCGTTGTCGATCTTGACAGCGTTCCATGCGTGACCTGCATTATATGGCGGAAGGGGAGCTCCTGGCGGGATGGGATTGAATCCATAGCCTTTGCCGTGGCCCGAGATGACCACAGATTCTAGGCCAGCGTAGGTAGCTAGGTTCGTGAAAAGGGCAGCATAGCCTTCACAAACCGCCAGTCCACTTTGCAAGGTTGACTGTGGGGTGGAGCCTCTTACGTTGTTATTGAAGAAGCTCACAACGTCGTAGGCAATATTGTGGTGTAGCCAAGTGAAGATGGCTCGTGCTTTGTCCGTAGGTGACGGAAATGGAGAAGTCAGTTGATGAGCCAACGTCTGTAACGAGATCACTTGAGTTCTGGGGAAAAGAGTGGCTTGGTGATCAGGACCAGAGAAGTCCCGGCAAACTAGACAGACACTGGCCCCAGCTGATAGACCACCGTTTACCGAAGTTGTGCATGTAGAAAATTTGGGCTTAGTCGCCTGGATGGCTGAAAGATCTGGTCGAGAGGACTTAGGAACTGGCGGCGGAGCTGACTGAGTATCTCTCAAATGGCCAGTCATATCTTCTCCCAACGGAAAAGGTACATTTTCTCTCAGCGGCAATGGTATTGCATGTTCTCGTAAGGGCTGTGATACAGGTTCCCTCAGCGGCAGTTGGACTGACTCCATGACTGCTACAGGTTCCTGGTGATATGATTGTTCTTTGGGAGTATGGTAGAAGAATGCAGCTTTCTTCGCTTTTTCTATTGACTCGACCGAGGGCACAGGGGGCATCTTCCTTAGCGGAGTCTCTCCGGCATGCTCGCGGTGTTCAGCCTCGTGTTTGCGCGAAGGCAGTCTTGGGGGAAGGGACGGTCGCGGAGGCGGAGTAGGTCTAGCTTCTACAGCGGTAGCTGGCGTGATGACTGTCGTGCCCGAGAGAGCTCGATTGACATATTTGGGGCGATCCTCCGAATGTTTTCTGGTGGCAACATGTGGGTTACCATTCCGAGGTGGAAGGGCAGGCAACTCGCACTCGCCCCATGCAGGGGCTTTGATTCGGCTGCCCGAGTCACTAGACTTGGTGCGAGCGGTTGTGGTTGTGGCCTTTGAGGAGGACGTATTGGACGTGTCATTTGTACCACTGGAGTTGGTCGACGCTACCGAGCCCCTCCTCTGTTCTTCAAGCGGGGGATTTCGACTGGGCAGCGGCGGAGGCTGTTTTCTCGCCGGAGGCTCAGGTGGAGGAGCAGGTAGATTACCTGGTTTTGAGTTGGTGATTGACCCATTGACCTGTTCTGACGGGTTGTTGATGGTGTGTTGCTTGACTATCAGGGGACGCCTGGAAGGCACAGGAGGAGGAGGGTGAGACGAGGGTCGGGGCGGTTCTCCAGGAATTCGACCAATATGGGCAGCATTCAATGCCGCGATGCGCTGTTGAAGCGTCAGAGTGACAAAAGAAGGGTCCTCACTCATGGCTGCCACTGAGAAAGTTGTAGCCTAGAGTGGAGGGTAGGGAGGACAAGAGAATGGTGGTCGTCATCCCAGGAATGTCATGACTTAAAGCGAGCGGAGAGTCGAGGCACAAAACGAGGGTAAAAGTGAGAGCGACATGCGACACGAAGCACAAAGCACGAAGCACGCGGCGTTGCGCAGGATGGCGGTTGGGCGGTTGGCCCTGCGCAGCCTCCAGGAAAAGGGGCTGAGATGGCACGTGAAAAGTGCACGTGAGCATTCACGAGGGCCAAGGGGAACTGTGTCCTACTTTGTATACTTACAACTTTCTCGGCTGCTGATCATGAGTCTGAGTGCCTAGGTATCTGTTATGAGCCAAAATCTATCATCGGCTTGATAGGGGCTCAAAGTTGTGACCAAGGCCTGCTCTGGCAACTTTCAGCCTTGTCCTAGAGGGAGTTTCAGCCTCGTCCGGAAACTGGAAACATGTGATGGAAACGTTGGGCTTCAGCGTCAGCTCTGACACGAATAAAGATCTTGCACAATCCAAGCAGGCTTGTCACTTGCCTCAGAAGCGAGACTCATGCTCAAGCTCCTGTTGTGGCGAGTTGAGACCCGGAGTGTGCCAACACGATATCCCTCAGCCTTACGTTACAGGTGGGTCAAGGTCGAAACAAGCCATGTATGGAGGAGCCAGACTTCTAATATTGTCATGTTAAAAGCATTCTGCTACTGAAAAGAGGGCAGTCATGAATTTGCGGCCCTCCAATTATCGGTGACGGAGATGATGTCTTTGGCAACCGCCTAGACCGAAGCCTTCCGGGGCCGGCATGTGCCTGAACTTTGTTCCGAAAACACTTATCGATCCTACCTAGGGAGTAGACCACGGCGTACAGAGTACTTTCGTCACGGTGTGAGATGCCGCTGCTCTCGGGCATCCAGACACCCAACACCGTCCGGAAGCATGCTGCTCAACAGGTAGCATTGTTTATCGCAGATCTTTCGTTCTTGTACCACATTCAACTGGCCTACAGCATTGTGACGACGGCGAACAGCTCAATGGAAAGACTTTTCTGCTCATCCGCGAAGCAAGAGCAAGCATTCGATCGAGATTCAATTCTCAGGAGGGGAAACCACATTCAATGCGGACTGATTGGCGGGCCAAGCGTACAAGTCGGACCTCGTGTGACCTCTCGTGTTCGTATCCTTGAAGGTTGTTCAGCTCCGTATGGAGCCCAAGACATATGTCCAGGCACCCTAAAACAAATAGAGTGCTCCAGCGTCAGCCTCTGCTGCCGGTTGCGAGCACTCCTTCGAACAAATAGGATATCAACCAGGCAGAGAAAGCTAGGTGAGGACATGCGGCCGCATCCGAGCGAGGAAAAGCGTCCAATGTTTCTGGGAAGAAGCATGACCTGGATTCCTTTCAAGTCTTACAAGACAAGGCTAGTTACATCTCGTTTCCCCAGAGCTCTAAATGCTTGAGCTGAACCAACACTCCCTTCCGTCTTCCCCCCACAAACATTCGTATTCTCTGCCCAGCCTTTCGGGTAACTTGACTTCCACGGCCAATGCGCAGCTGTAGTTCTGGCACGAGCCCCGATGCCATGGAAACAACAAGACGAGGGTATGAAAATGGAAGTTTTTCAGCTCCAGTTACTACAGCGATCCAAGGTCTTTTATGTCTGGTTTGCTACTTATTGAGGTCCTTCTACTTCTCTGGCACAGCTTCTAGGACTTCTTACAGTACCTGTATCTTCCAAGTACTAGTGCAGAAATTCCCTTATCCGCCTCCAGGAAGCCAAACATGAAGACCTTCCTCTTTTTGCTTTGTCTTGCGAGCAGAGTGCTCTCGTGGGGCGAACTAGGTCACCGCACAGTCGGATATCTTGCTCAGATGTACTTCTCTTCCGAGGCTGAAAGTCTGTTCGACGAGCTCGTGCGCCCAACCGAGTCATTTGACATTTCCGACGGTGCAGTTTGGGCCGATGATCGGAAGGTGCAAGGCAGAATGGCTTGGTCAAAGGCGTGGCATTTCATCGATGCAAAGGACAATCCACCAAGGAAGTGCAAGGTGAATTTCAATGCCGACTGCGATCCCGACAAGAAATGTATTATCGCGGCCATCGCGAACTTGGTGAGCTCTTCTAAATGAGATTCTCTACATAAGAACGTTAACCGACATGGCTCTCCTGGCCGGCAGACCACACAAGTCAATAACCCGGGTTTGAAACGAGATGACCAGAGTGATGCTCTAAAGTTCCTTCTCCACTTCCTCGGGGACGTCAGCCAGCCTTTACACACAGAGCAGAAATGCCGCGGAGGCACGAAGCTGATGGTGCAATGGGGTAAACCAGGTTCCAGGGAAGAGAACCTTCACGAGATCTGGGACAAGTTCATCATCCAGAAGCTCCGAGAATATAAGCAGCCACGGGAGAGTGACCCAGACAATGTTTACGACAAACAAATCTCGGTCAAGTGGGCGGCGGACCTAAAGGAAAAACTCGATGATGGCAGCATAGATGTATCCAGGGAATGCACGGACATACACGAGGCACAGAAGTGTGCACTGGAGTGGGCGTCCCAGGCTAATGCGTTCATCTGCACATACGTGCTCAAGGACGTTGGCGTCAATCTCGGACCTGATCCTTGTGAGCAATGCTGTCTGTGGGACTGGCAAGGGCCGGCCGACCTTTCCAAGGAGTACTACGAGGGCGCGGTCCCCATCGTCGAGGAACAAGTTGCTAAAGCCGGGTGGAGGCTCGGGCAGTGGATCAATGCTTTGGCGGAGCAGCGAGTCAACATGAAGAGAGTTGGAGTAGTGTTCAGCGATGACGTGTTACAAGTGCAGCCCAAGCTGGAAATGTAGTCTTGAAGAGAGATTCTGGCTACGTTTGCAAACTGCCCTTGCCACAGAGTGGTCTTGGATTCAGATGGCTTGCTGCTCCTGGACAAATCGTCGTTTTCAAGGTGCTGTGTGAGACAAGTCGTTTTCTGAAGTCTCAAAGAGGTCTCAGTGTAATGCAGACGATTGAGTCTACCCGACTAGGAAAAAATGAGTCTCAATAATCCCTGCGCCGGTGATATAGCCCTTGTCAAGGCCTTGTATAGCTTCGGTAACTTTTTCGTGTGTAATGGTGACAAGGCTGATGGCCCCTATTTGACGGCTGTTAGCCTGCTGTACAAATACAGTACATAACCCCAAAAAGGAGCCTAGGTGGGGTCAACCCTGTCAGACGGCCCTCCGTTATGGCTTCTCCCCTGTTCTCCCCACGTCTTTCCTGATTCTCCGCAGAGTCCTTTTTGTCAGACGAGTTTTTATAGTCCCGTACTTATGCCCCACGCTCCACATCTGGAATGTTCGCTTCCAGTTCAATCTGCCGAAGACATGGTGGAGTAAAGCGATCTCAGGAAACCAAAGTACTCGGTACATTAAATCGTCTATTTCCCCATGACCAAGCGTTGTCTCAATTCACTCATTGCCTAAGATCCAACACATCGCTTTGCCGGGCTCCAAAATGGCCTTCCAACGGATCTGCCTCATCGGCGCCTCTGGTAACCTGGGCAGCCTGATCCTCAAACACCTTCTGGCTTCCCCGCAAAATTTCAAGGTCACGGTTTTGTCACGCAATTCTTCCACCGCAAAATTCCCAGACACAGTCGCCGTCACCAGCGTCGCCGACGACTACCCCGCCTCCGAGCTCAGGAATGCGTTCAAAGACATGGATGTGGTCATCTGCGCTATCTCCATGATGGGAATGCACGAACAGTACAAGTTCATCGACGCCTGCCTCGCCGCGAAAGTGAAGCGCTATTTCCCCACAGAATTCGGCCTCGACGATTTACCGGACTGGCTACTGCAGCTGCGGGAAATGTTCAAGATCAAGCACGACGTGCGCGACTACTTGATCTCCAAGCAAGACACGGGTCTCGAATGGACGAGCATCTGCTGCAATGCCTTCTTCGAGATGGGCGTCGCTTCGGGATTTTTCCAGCTGGACTGGAAAAACAAGAAGGCCGTCCTGATAGACGGCGGGGAGGCAAAGTTCGTGGCGACAACGTTGGATACCGTTGCGTTGGCCGTCGTGAGGGCGATCGAGAAGCCCGAAGCGTCGAAGAACCGGATCTTGCTGGTCCAGGATTTCAGGACGAGCCAAAAAGAGATTCTGAACGCTGTACAGCAGAAAGTCCCTGGATGGCAAGTGGAGAACGTCGAATATGGGTCCTGGCTGGAGAAAGGCAAGGAGCAGGTCAAGAGCGGCGATAACAGCGCGCTGCCAAAGTTGACCTTTGGCACGTTCGCGCAGGGAAATCAGTACGAAGGGAGGCCGGAGTTTGGGAACGAACTGTTAGAACTTCCGACAAAATCTTTCTCCGAGGCAATGGGGATCTTTTGGAAGGAATACGAGAGTCGCTAGGAAGTGCAGAAAGTGTTGACGGTACGTGATCCGGGCCAGCCTAGGAGCTACCTGGTAGTCGAACTCGACAACAAAACCGCGGAATTGGGAACTCCGGGTCAGCATGACCTTTTGAAAGAAACCAGATTTTCTGTCTCAAGGGTCGATATCTCGAGCCTGTCACATATCGGCGCACATAGATTCGATACGCAGTCAATCGAGTGGAAGAAATAGGCCACAGCCGCACATCGGCCTGTTGCTCACCCAAATCTTCCCACACCGGTAGCAGAACTCGGCAGAGCAGACGCACGTCATATGGTTGCAGCCTTCTCGCCTTTCCACGAGATGTCCACAGGCAGGACAGAATTTCCATTTCTCTTTGGCGATGAGCGCCTTCAGCTTCTTGTCGCGCTTGCAGAGCCCACCGTGTTCTTTCGCCCTGCAGCCCATACACATCCTTCTCTTACAAAGAGGGCACTTGGCGTAGTCTTCCTGGACGAAAAATCCCGGAATGTAGGCGAGGCAGTCCTCCCATGGACAATACGTGGGGTTTGGCGTGTGAAGTTCTTGCCGCCACTGAACGAAAACGTCAAGGAAGTCTGCGTCCATGCCTCCATGCTCGCGAATCACCTTGAGCGGCACGCTCTGGCCACAGCACTTCAGCTCGTTTCTAGTCCTGAACATATTCCGTAGGCCTTCTATCAAACTCGCCGTTAGCCGAAAGGAGTAGTGGCCTCTGAGGCAAGAGGGTCAAAACTTGCCGTGAAGGCATTCCAGACAGAATGAATGGCGACATTTCAAGTCTACCACGTCGACTCTGAAGAACGGTTCCATGCAGACCGCACAGCCGACTATATCGAACGGTGAATGCTCAGCGGCACTTTCTTGGTTTCCTGGATCGATCTGTTTTGCGCTGGCTCGAATGGCCAAGTCTCTCAGAATGGTGCTTCTCCGTGCGCTTTTGAGCTGGGAGGCCTCATCTGCATCTTCGGGTTGACGGTTATGCGCTTGCAAAGCTTTATGCACGACCTTGAATTCCTCGATGGCGTCATACAGACAGACATTTTCCGGGTGATGGACAGCCCGGACGCAGGCTCCCAAGTAGACGATATTCTGCCGGACTTCTTGCTTCGTGCTCTCCACGAGGTTGTCGACTCCCAGGACATGCGGAGGCGAGCGAGGATAGTCGCCGAGGACACGAAGCAGGAAGGAATAGCTAAATGCGGGAAGTCTGATGGAAACTGTGGTGTGGTGGGCGTCGGAAAAGGTCGCAACTATGAGGCCTTCACCGTAGATGGCGTTGAGGGCATAAATCTCTTCAGCCAAGACAGCGTTGTGGACCAACATGATCAATTACATCTTGAATTGGACCTGGGATGGCTTCGAAGGCGAGTTGGTCAGGCACCAGCGGAGGCAGAACGAGACAGGCACGGGCAGGTGATATAAAAACGCCGCTCCCTTATATTTCATTCTATACATACTCCGCAAGGATTTCCATCAGTGAGTCAGCACGGTCTCTTGTCGCCAGCTCCTGCTCCTAGTCATTGAACAAAGTGCCTGGGGCCAAATGCAAGGTTCGAGGTCTATGAGTCATTCATCAGGCCACAGAGTGTACAGTGATCCAGACGGTTTGCTACCTATGTAATAGCTGCAATGCCACGCTTTACCAACGCAGCGAATGCCCGGAGGTTGCCCATCACCAGGCAGCTTTCCTGTTTCTCTCGATCTATCATTCATATGAAGACGTGTACAAGGGGTCAGCCCCTTGTTGTCGCCTTACTTTGACCTGCTAACACATCGAGTCTGTAGTTAGCACAAATATTCCGCTTTCCCAATTCTTTGTTCGTCGAATTTCCGTTCCATATTTATTTGTCCTCGATATTGGGGACTATACGAGGCACAAAGATAGGTTGGCTAATGCCTGACGAAAGTGGTAGGTCAATCCCAAATAGGTGCCAAAGTGGGCCATTGTAAGGTGATTGGCTTGCCGGACAAGGCTGAGGCCATATATTCACGCAAGGTCCAAAGAACAACGAAAGACCTCCCTTATTAGATTGAAGTGGGCCTTCTGTGGATTTCTTATGTTAGCAGAAGTGGCTCCTTGTCCGTCAATCGTGCTCTTACGTAGCTGTATCTTTGACAGTGGCCAGTTTGTCGTCACTATCGTCCCTTCCCTCGTCTAACTAACGACAGGAAGATTTTCGACATCTCTTGCAAGGAACAGATCACATCTACTTCATCTCGAATGCCTCCTGAGTCACCTCGCGCTCCTCAAATTTGTCCTTTTCTATGGCTTCAAGATCACCCCGGAGTCTCGCTTGTAGCACATGCTTGTACTCCTTCTTCGCGAAGAGCACGTCGATCTCCTCCAAGCTGAGGCCCTTTGTCTCCTTGACACAGAAATAGACAAAAGGTACGGCCAAGACGTTGAAGACGCAGAACAGGAGATAGAATTTCCATCCAGAGGCTTGGATTCCCATCGGCCCAAACTTGACCACGATAAATGTGATGATCCATTGTGTGAAGACACCCATGGAAGTGCCAATGTGGCGACTGTGGATGGAATGGTTAGCTTGATGATAATCACGTAAGAATGGTCCTGTTCCCGGGATTTGGTACTCACACATGGAGAGGTGCAATTTCTGGAACATACTAGGATATGACAAGTCAACCCTTCTCTACTCAGTAGTCCGGGGGAAAACACTTACGATCCATGGAGCATCGCACCATGAAGCCCCAAATGCAAATTCAAACAAGAAGATGCTGACCACAGCAAGCTTGTTGGAAGAGTCATTGTTTACGGCGAGTCCGATCGTGAACAGGATCATAAACAGAGAGCAGAAAATAGCACCCCATAACATGACTGGTCGTCGGCCGAATTTCTCAGTTGTATACACAGTCGAGAATGTGCCCCCCATGAAGAGCAAAGTAACGCCACCGCTGGTGATGGCAGCCTGGTTTTGAGACATCCCTAGCGAATGAATGAAGAGATAGGTCGCGTAATACGAGACGATATTGTTGCTTTGCAAGAATCCCAAGTCAGCGATAGTTCTTGATGATGCCAGTGGGGAACAGGTCGAAATCTCTCCCAATGACCTTGAACTTGAGAGGTTTGAAGGCGACGCAACAAAAGGTCTCCACTCACCCATCCATTTGTTGGAAGAACTTTTAGACGTCAGTTACGGTCATTTCTATCTCGGTGACGGTTGTGAGCCCACTCACCTGAACAAGGACACCAAGCCACAGCCGCCAGGTCGTGTTGACCGGAGAATTGTCGTAGAACAGGTTCTTGAAATTGAAGTTGTACTCTTTCTCTGCTTCCAGGGCCGCAAATACGTCGGAGCGCTGTTTATTTACCACCTCACTGTCAACTGGAACAGAGTAGATTCGAGCCATGATATGATCGGCGTCGGCGATCTGGCCATTTGCGTAGAGGTAGCGAGGCGACTCAGGGAGGAAGAAGATCATAGCAAAGGTTAACAAAATGAAGACGACTTGGAAAGCTATCGGTAAGCGCCAAACTGCCTCTGTACCGGGATAATTGCGAATCATGCCGTAGTCGAACCAGTAGGCGATGGTGAGACCTAAGATGACTATTGAGAGTTGGGTCGCAATCAATGCGCCGCGAGACTTTGCTTTGGCTGTCTCGGCAACCCACACGGGCACCATCACCGTGATAATGCCCATCCCGAGGCCAGCAATGACACGTCCCGAAATGAGATACGACGTCCCGTGGGCTCCAGCTTGCAGTCCGGCACCAAGACAAATGAGGACTCCCCCAATGACAATAAACAGGCGGCGACCGAGCATCTGCCCAACGAAACCACAGATAATACATCCGGTCAGGCAACCGATATCGTAAATCGCCACGATTGTGCCCTGCAAATCTGCAGCGTTGGGATTGATGTGGTTTGCGGACAGGAAGGTTGGAAGGGAGATGAGACCTCCAAGGACGCCTTGATCATATCCTAGGATCACGCTGTTAGCAGCCAAGGCCGTGGCAGACTGTCGAGACTGAAGATACCGAAGAGGGTGAAGGCCCATGCTGAACACAGGGTAATAGCTGCCTGGAGCCAAAATCCCTTGAGAGATTGAGCGTAACCTCTATTGAACGCCGACATGTTGATAGGAATCGACAGTAATGATCACGCAGATCTGGGGGAACATGAGTCCTGGAAGATCATACAAGGAGACAATGGGTATTCGCCGGATATATGCAAATTGCTGATCTGATCTGCTTCGGGATTCATCTTCCTATGGGGACTGCTGCGTGGGATAGCTTGCATATCCTACCCACTTTGGAAGATATCACGATGGAGAGTTCTCCTCGCACCGTCCGGTCATAGGCTCCGGTAAGTCAAAACATGAGTATAGCCTAGTATACCACCGAGGCTGATCAGGATGGTTTCCGTCTTTGTGCGGGGATTTGTGGAGTGCCTGATACCGTCTTGTGTACCTAGTAACTCCATACTGAATGTTGTGGAGGGTGGAGTTGCTCGTCCTAGGACAACGCACAAGGTCCTATGACACACATGGGTCCCGTTTACTCGGGCTCCTGACTCGATATTTTGGTTGTCATATGCTAGTAGTAGAGGGACGGTAAAATTGGGGGCAGACTCAGGGATCTGCGACTTGCCGGGGATGAAGCGGCATTGATCAGTGCTCTTGTTGTGATAGGCGTAGATTTCCCTGCCTTTCAACATCATTTTTGATAACTGCATCTCGTTCCTTCGCCTCTGTGTTGTTGCCAAATTGATGTATGGCGGCACATAGTTCATAATGTTGACTTCCAAGGTAGGAAGAGAGTTGGAAGAAAGTTGAAAGAAAGTTGATGGGACAAGGCGTGAGAAGTTAGAGTTAACCTTTCATCCAACGGAGTGCCGCAATGCTTCGTATTAAATTCTAATCCGCCGTATTGGTTAAGATTATAGAAGAGGCTTAGCCCAGCTCTACCAAGCTACAGTATGCCAACAGGAAAAGGTTGCAGTGAATGAAGGATGCAATTAGATTGTTCAGCCAAACACTTGCTGCCTTTTAGCGGATGTCATGAAAGCCGCCATCATTGACCACTAGCGACCCGTTCATGTAGCTGCTCTCGTCACTCAATAAGAAGCTCACGACATTTGCCTGTTCCTCAGCGAAAGCCATCCTTCGCAAGGCAATGGCTTTGCTGACTGGAGACTCTTGGTTTTCCTTTGACCCAATTGTCCCTTCGGCGCCCATCGAGTGCTCGATCATTTTGGTCATAGTCCACCCCGGACATAGAGCATTGACACGGATCCCGTCCGGCCCATAGAATTTGGCTCCGTTTTTTGTCACTCCGACTGCTGCATACTTTGAGGGAGTATAAGCTGCGAGACCGGCAGCTTGGAGTCCTGAGATGGAGACAACGTTTGCAATGGCACCACGTTGTCCTGGGATTTTGTGTGGGCATGGTGGTTCGAACGAGATCGGACGAGGAGCCTGAGTCCTCATTTGCAGCGCCTGGTATTTCTGGCACAGCCAGAGGCCCCTGGTATTAATGGCATGTGTTCTGCGGCAGTCAGAACTTTCAACTCCAAGGTCCAACAATCTAGCCCTCGTACCTTTCAAAGAGCTCCGTGGTGATGCTTTCTTCTTCAGACCAGATGGATTCGCAGATTCCCGCACAGTTGGCGGCATAGTCGAGCCGACCCGTCCACTCTGTGGATGAGGCTATCGCGTCCTTGACCTGTTGCTCCTGAGTGACATCGAGTTTGAGAAACTTGGTCTTTACATTCCACTTCTTGGCCACCTCGTCTGACACCTTGGCGCCCTCGTGTTCGTCCATGTCGGCTATAATGATCGAGATACCACGGCTTGCAAGTTTGTGGGCAGTGGCTTTTCCTATACCACCACTTCCCCCAGTGATGAAGGCCACACGCTGAGCCATGCTTGGCAACACTCTACAACTGCTAAGAATTCAAGGGAATATACCTGGGTAGGGAGCTGATGAGGTCGAGTTAGCCGTCATGTCGAGCACCTACCTCTGATTAAGAATCGCACGGGGCTACACCGTCAATCATGCCTGCTGGTCCTCACGCTTTGACAGCTGCACCACCGTGGAGACGGTTGTCTGCAGGAGGAATGGAGACGATGCACTCTTTGAGAGCCGCGGGGAAGATGAGCAGGGTCACTTGTCCACTTGACTGGGCCGAGGGTGACATGGAGCAATGAGCAATGTCCAGGAATGTCGTACCGACGCTTGGCGAGACGCATCTGGACAGCCGAGCAGCCCACTGCCCAACGTCCTGCGGCGACGGCCCCGCATGCACTCCCGTTGACTGCGCTGCTCTCTCCCTTCATTCCTACTCGATCGACAGTGCAAAGACGACAGACTTGTTGATCTGCTGCTCGCGTGCCCGAATCAATAAGATATGAATGTACAGAACCCGGCACAACCCCCAGACGAAATGCTTACAAGTCCAATCTTCAGCAGAAAGAGCAGAAAGAGTCTCTCCTCACCCACAGTCCGAAGTCTCCATTCCACGGGAATCAAAACCCGGCGAGTTAGCCGAGAGATCATTGTGATAGAGCCTGGGAAGCCTCTCACACACGTGTACCCTGTAGGGCACCTCGCTAATGCATCACCGAGCCATGGCCCATAACCCCGCCTGGAATCCGATATTCGAAACCATTTCCTTTACCTTGGTCCCCATGTATCACAGCAGCCATCTATCCGACAAGAGCTTTGCGCTTTCTCTTCACGGGATTTCCTAGTCTCGCCTTGCAAAATTCATCACGCCCTTCTTGATAATTGGCTCAATCATCAAGATGGCGCGCGCACAGACAGATTTTGATGCTCTTATCGTCGGGGCCGGTTATGGCGGCATCTACCAGCTCTATCGGCTGAGGGAGATGGGACTGTCGGCCAAGGTGATAGATATGGCGAGCGATGTAGGTGGGACTTGGTATTGGAATCGTTACCCTGGCGCAATGAGCGACACCGAGAGCTTCGTCTATCGATTTTCATGGGACAAGGAAGACTTGCAGACCTACCCCTGGACGCATCACTATGTCAAACAGCCTGATGTTCTGGCATATTTAGAACATGTGGTTGAGCGACATAACTTGCGCAAGGACATGCAATTTAACACCGAACTTCTCTCAGCGATTTGGAACGATGACGCCAAATATTGGCATGTGGAATTGAGTACCGGAGAGAGTCTAAAAGTACGGTATCTGGTCACCGCATTGGGTCTCTTGTCGAAAGCCAACTACCCCGACATACCTGGCATCGATACTTTCCAGGGTCAAAAGGTTCACACGGCGAAATGGCCCCAAGGACTTGATCTTAGTGGGAAGCGTGTGGGCATCATAGGTTGCGGCTCGACAGGAGTCCAAGTCATCACCGATATAGCTCCACGGGTCAAGTCTCTGACCTGTTTTCAGCGACATCCTCAATACAGCGTTCCCAGCGGCGATCGACCTGTCGATCCTGCCTACCGCCAATGGGTTAATGAAAACTACGACGCCATTTTCGACCAAGTGAGGAACTCGGCCGTGGGTTTCGGCTTCGTCGAGTCCACAACCCCTTACAAGTCCGTCGCCTCAGCCGAAGAACGCGAAGCCATCTTCCAAAGCCTCTGGGACGCAGGTAACGGCTTCCGCTTCATGTTTGGCGGCTTCAATGACATCACCACGGACCGGGAAGCGAACGAAGCAGCCTGCGCCTTCATCCGCAAGAAAATCCGGGAAATCGTCAAAGACCCTGAGAAGGCCCGCAAGCTCCAGCCGCACGATTACTACGCCCGTCGGCCGCTCTGTGACGGGGGTTACTTTGAGCAATTCAACCGCGACAACGTGGACGTGGTGCATCTGCAGGAGACCCCTATTACACGCATCACCGAAAAGGGTGTGCAGACCAGCGACAAGCTGTACGAGCTCGACGTGCTCATCTTCGCGACGGGCTTCGACGCCATCGAGGGCAACTACAACCGCATCCGCATCCGCGGCCGTGGCGGCCTCTCCCTCAAGGACTACTGGGACCCAACTGGCCCGACTAGCTACTTGGGCGTGTCGGTGCCTCACTTCCCCAACCTGCTGATGATCACGGGTCCACAAGGCCCGTTCACAAACCTGCCGCCCGCGCTCGAGGCCCATGTCGACCTGATTTCGCGCTTGATCGGCCGTGCGGAATCGCTGCGCAAAGCCAGTCCAGACTCTGCCGCGACGCCGCCGGTCGTCGAGGTGACTCCTGAAGCCGAGAAGGAGTGGTGTCTTGAGTGCGAGCGCGTCGCCGAAGGGAGCCTGTTCAAGGAGACCGCCAGTTGGATCTTTGGCCAGAATGTACCTGGCAAGAAATACGCCTTGAGGTTTTTCTTTGGCGGCCTGAAGGCCTTTTACGACCATGTTCAAAGGGTCATTGATAACGACTACGCCGGTTTTAAGGGTTTGGGACGGCGAGCTGACGAAGTTGATGCAAATGGGAAGCCGGCGGCGGCGGTAGAGGCGAAATCTGTAACGGCACGTTTGTAAGACGGTTGACTTTTGATTTTAGGTGCGCAAGACAAGAAATCATTTATAGACTAGTCAATGGAGTAAAGTCTTCAATTTCTTTATAGATGCCCAAAAAAAACTTCCTACCCTGTGAAAGCCCGTAGTGATAACGAAAAGCAGGAGCATCTTGGATTGCTTGAAAAGCAATGAATCAAGTACAATGTCGTAATGAGTCGTGACCAAGTTCATCTCTGTATCAGCTCATTCAAAAGCCCATCCATTGATTAGGGGGCTTCTAAGCAACAGTCGTCGCTCCCGAGTCTCGTTGTCGTTTCAATTTAGTATCTGCTGCCGCTTCCACCCCAGCTGCTGTTGCCGCTGCTGTGATGCTGCTTCTTCTTATCCTTCAAAAAGTCTTCGGCGACGCTACCCAGCAGAGCGCCTCCGATAGTGCCCAAGAAGCCGTGGCCAGCTTGTTTACCCAAGAAGTGACCACCGAAGCCGCCACCAATGGCGCCGAGAAGGCCACGATCACTCTCAGTCATCGGAGGAGCATTTGGATCGTAGTTTGGCGCATTGGGGTCAGTCGACTGAGGGGCAAATTGGTGGTTGGCCACTTCGGGTGGCAGGCTTGTACCATGACCTTGTTGTTGTTGACCCCCTTGTTGGGCCATTTGGGCTTGGTAAGCCTGGTTCTGGGCATAGGCATCGTTGCTGCCGTATTGCTGAGGAGCAGGGTTGCCATAGTACCCTGCGTGGCCTTGTGGGTTGCTAGCGTCGTATGCACCGTATTGGTAGCCAGCTTGACCATGCTGAAAGCCGCCAGCCTGCGGTGGCCCAAAGGAATCTTGTCGGCGAGGGGGGCCGAAGCCTTGGTCTTGAGGAGGATACTGTTGGTAGCCTTGCTGGGGAGGATACTGTTGACCGTATCCCTGCTGAGGAGGATAGCCTTGACTGCCTCCATACCCTTGCTGCGGGTACTGGGAGCCGTAGCCCTGACCGCCACCGTAGGAGTCGTAGGGACCAGACATTGTGGATGAGATGAGGACGAAGGAATTTACAGCTGGAAGTCTATGGTGAAAGTGATTGATGTCTGAACAGGAAAGGGAAGGACGGATAAGTCGATGAGGAAGGGATGATTTATACGAGGCGAGAAGGATGAGAAAAGAGCTTGCGCAGCTTGAAGGAATCTCAGACTGCGGACTGCGAGATGCGTGGTTGAGGATGATGGTGAATGCGGACTCAGCTCAGCAATTATTCACTCATTCACCGAGCGCAATGCAACAGCTGAGCCCCGCGGCAGCGAACAGAAAGGACCCCTCTTTGTCCCCTTCCCACTGACCACCAGCCAAACAACTTGCCCATTTCTGGGTGCCTCGTGGCCTGTGAGTGGTCACCCGGCTGTTCCTTCAGGTGGCTCTCGGGGTCCACATGGTCTTTCCGGGAGCGAGTGACGCCTATTGCCCAGCCTCCCCCAACCTCTTCCCCCCCCCCTTCGAGGGCCTTTCGTTTACCCAGATGTTTCGGCCGACGCTGCCCTATTTCTCCGGCTTGACCGCACACTGACATCTTGTGGCGGAGTTAATCACGTGGCAGTCGTCAC
This sequence comes from Cladophialophora bantiana CBS 173.52, assembly GCF_000835475.1. Classification (NCBI taxonomy): domain Eukaryota; kingdom Fungi; phylum Ascomycota; class Eurotiomycetes; order Chaetothyriales; family Herpotrichiellaceae; genus Cladophialophora; species Cladophialophora bantiana. Next base: position 442,575 of record NW_015971596.1, read on the forward strand.
AGCTGAAACGCCAGCATAATTCATCACGTCCAAAGGACCTCCCACTTAGGGTACAGGGTATTGTGGCGCAGTCTCTTCTTACAAGCGGCGATGGACGACAACAACCACAATCCCCATCTCGGACATCAACGGTCGAAGGCAACACCTCGGTATCTTCCCAATTCCCCTGGCCTTGACCCCAACCAATACTGATTTCCCGCAAGATAGACTCCATCATGACAGTGCAACTCCACGATCGCTGTCGACGCCCTAGTCCGCGATTCAACTTGCTCGAAATGCTAAGTCGTCTTCTGTTCCTCCAGTTCGACCTTCCTGCTGACCTTTCTGCCCTGCTGATCTCGTAAAAGATGGCGACGTATGACTACAAAGAGGCCTCGGCAATAGCTCGTAAGAGGAGAGCCGCTAATATTGCTGCTTTCCACAAGACTCCAGCATGGAACGAAGCAGACCTGCCTAAAAATCTGACAGAGTATGCCCTCAACTCTGACTACTACACCGACGAGGAGCGTCAAATAATTCAATCAGAGGCCGACGAGATCCTTGACAAGATCAGAACCAAGACATGGACCGCGCTACAAGTCGCAAAAGCCTTCTGCAAGGCATCCGCCTTGGCCCAGGAACTGACCAACTGCTTGACTGAAGTGCTATATGCAGAAGCGATCGAACGAGCAAAATATCTTGATGACTACCTCGAGCGCACAGGGAAGACCGTTGGTCCTCTTCACGGACTACCCATCTCGCTCAAGGACTGTTTCGTGACAGCACCACATCCTTCCAGCAATGGAATGGCGGTATTTGCCAACGAGCCTCTTGAAAAGGATGCCTTGCTGGTCACCATCCTGCGTGATCTGGGTGCAGTCTTCTATGTCAAGACAAACGTCCCGGTCGCCATGATGATGGCTGAAACGAATAACAATATCTGGGGAGAGTGCCGGAATCCTCTGCACAAGTTCCTCTCTCCAGGAGGGTCTAGTGGTGGCGAGGGAGCTCTGATAGCTTTTAAAGGCTCGCCGTTAGGGATTGGCACAGACATTGGCGGCAGTATTCGTATCCCTGCGGCGTGGTGCAACCTCTACGGCTTGAAGCCCAGCTTTGGTCGATATCCGCATTATGGAGCCAAACCAGGTATAGCCGGGCAGGAGTACATTCTATCCGTCAATGGGCCGATGGCGAGGTCTCTAAAAACACTGCAGCTGTACTCGGAAGCTCTCTTATCTGAGGACGTGAGACCCTGGGATCATGACCACAAATGTCTGCCCATTCCTTGGAGGAAGAACGTCATACAGCCATCAGGCCGTAGACTCCGCTTCGGTCTGATTGGTGTCCACGATGGCCTTGTTCATGTTCACCCGCCGGTGGAGCGTGCTTTGAAAATGACCCAGGCCGCCCTTGAGAAGCAAGGCCATGAAGTTATTCCCTGGTCCACCGAAGATCATGAAGCGATTGTGAAGGTATGTGTTGCAGTTATTCTCCGAACCGTTGCATTCTGTCATTGACGGCCCTAGAATCTCCAAGCAGCTTTCTTCGACCTTGGCGGCGCCGCAATCATGGACCTTATCAAACCTTGGGGAGAGCCTGTATTTCCGAGCATGGAAGGATATGCATTGGCGGCAGCCGCAGGTGAAGGCGAACTCGGACCGACCAAGATGCGAATGATGAACCTCCGGCGCAATGAATTGCAAAAGGCTTACCTTGACCGCTGGAATGCGACTGCTACGGACGGAAAACCACGACTAGACGCCCTCATCTGTGCCGCTTCCCCATGGGCAGCTCCCAGGCTCGGTCAAACCCAGAGGCAGAGCTTATATGTTGGTTACACGGGCTTTGTAAACTTCCTGGGTAAGCACCGGACTGGTTCCTTTCATCGCACCTCAATACTGATAGAGTCAAATTAGACTTCTGCGCCTGCACTTTTCCAGTCACATTTGCAGACAAAGATCTTGACAAGGCAAGAGATATGAGCACCTTCAAACAGTTGAGCGAGATTGACGGCAGGATCCAACAAGATTACGATGCTGAGTTCTATCATGGAGCACCAGTGGCGTTGCAGATTGTCGGGAGGCGACTCGAGGAGGAGAAAGTCCTCGAAATGTGCGAGGTCATCGACAACTGTCTGAAAACGGCTTGAATAGCTATTAGCTACATGGCTCTACTGGGAACTGTGTACCTCGGAAGGCAAGCCGCGTTCACGAATGATTTCATTTCCGTCTATGAAACGCCGCTGCCTCGTTGATCAATCTTGCGCGAAGCAAGCCCTTAGCCTCACTCTCTTGAACCTTGCGGCTTCAAAACTAATTCACACTACACGCTACATACTCTTGAGTATTCCTTTCTTCCTACAAGCCAAATTACTTTCGCTTTGAACCCGCAGGCTTACTTTGTTTCTAGAACGAGGCAGTCCGGGGAGTCAGTATCCCCAAACTCAGGCGCAATGATGATTCTTCGCACCTGACGTTGATCGGCAGGATATCACACTATCGCGGACCCACAGACGACTAGACTCCTGATATAAATCTGGAAGGCCAAAGCCAAGCCAGGCCCTGCAGTCGGTGCTCGTCAGTTACATCTCTAACTGCGAGCTCTAGTCCATGCAACATACTCTATCTTAACGTCTCTAAGGCGAAATCCTTGTAGGGCAGAAATGAGACTGGGAACACAGTGGAAATCGGGTGAAGAAAAGGTTGTGTGTGCAGGCGTTTGCGCGGTGCAGTGGTGACAAGAACATGTTTGACGCCGCTGCCGCTGTCTACCAGACCATTCTGCTGTACACTAACCGAGCCCCCCCATTTCTCCCGCCAATCTTCAGTCTTTTTGTACCCTCATCATGGTCTTTCGTAAGTGATAATAAACTCCCAGCCCCGTCTTGAAACCGCAATGCCTCCAATGTTGCTTCAAACCGATCCTGCCAAAGTCATGGTCTCCGACATTCGAAGTCGCGTTGGCACACTTTGCAACCCAACGCTGGTACGCAAAATCACAATCACTGGGTGCTGACCTCCACACGGCCTTCGTTCCCGGGAGTCTTTCCAAGAGTTGGAAGCTGCATTCTGTTAGTGGGGAAAGGCAATATCGGAGAAAGGGGAATTGAACTTACAAGGTATGTGATATCGTCCCAAGGATGTCTGTACAATCCAGTGCGCAGCTAAAGGGCGTTAGCGATTTGTGTATACAAAGGCATTGATGGCAGAACTTACTCTCTTTTGATCCAGGTAATGGGCAATGAGACCAATGGAACGACCCAAGACGAACAGACCGTTCAAAACGCCAATGGAGAGATATTGCTCGGCTTCTTCGGCGGAGAAAGAACCTCCGTCCCGGAGCAAGTCGACGAAGCAGACAGCAATGCAACCATCGACGTTCAAGATCAAGTTATCCTTCTTCGAGGTAGTCACGGTCTCAACGGCAATTGCATAATCCAAAAGCTTGTGCGATGGGAAGTGCTTGAGGACAAAGTCCTTGACAAGTTCCACACGCAAATCAGGGTTGTTGCGGGACTTGATTCGGTGACCGATACCAGGGACTGAACAGAGTTAGCCACTAATCTGCGAGGGGTTGAAAGTCAAACATACTGAGCTTGTTCTCTTTTCTCATGGTGTCAACAAACTCTCTGGGAGACCAGCCTTTGTCAAAGGCCTTGGTGAACTCCTCGGCGGCACCATCCAAGGCGCCACCAAATCGAGAGCCAATGGTCAATAGACCAGCGACTAGCGAAGAGATCAAATCTTTGCCTGCACGCGCAGTGATGATGGTGTTCATGGCACCAGACACGGCTGGACCGTGATCGGCAGTCAACATGAGCACCATTTCCAAGAATCTGCTGGCGTAGGCAGGGAGGCGGCGACGGAACCACAGAAGAGACATGACACCGCCAATACCAATTTCCTCCTTGAAGACGTCCGAAATGGGCATACCCGCGTAGAGCAATTCCTGGCCTCTGTCGTCGGAGATGGTGGAAATGAACGAGGCAGGCTTTCGGATAAGCCCAAGTTCTTGCGCCCAGGCATAATCCATGGGGATCTTGGGCACGGCTGGCTCAGGAGCAGGCTTGATAGTGCCTTGCTTGACGAGTTTCTGGTAAAGGTCACTGAGGACCTTGGGCATGTCTTCGAAAGTATCGGGGACGTAGAAGCCGGCCTCTCTCATCTTCTGGTTCTTGACAACAGCGGTTTCGAGCTGGGAGTTGGCCGAAGCACCAGCGTGACCGAATTGGACTTCGGTCTTGAACATGCTGGCGCAAGTACCAATGGCCCAGGCGACAATGGGCTTGGTGATTTGACCATTCTTCACAGCCTCAATGACTCGATACTCCTCGACACCACCAACCTCACCAAGGAGCAAGAGGATCTTGCATTCTGGCTCTTGTTGGTATCGGAGGAGGTGGTCAATGAAGGAAGTTCCCGGATATCTGTCACCACCAATGGCAATACCTTCGTAAACACCATCTGTGTTTTGAGAGATGATGTTGTTGAGCTCGTTGGACATACCACCGGACTTGGAGACGTAGCCAACGGAACCCTTGCGGTAGAGCTTGGAAGCAACAATGTTGTCCATCATACCGCCAGTGTTGCCGATCTTAAATGCACCGGGCTTGATGCCACCGACGGTGGCCGGGCCAATGATTGTGATTCCCCTCTCCTTTGACTTGACCATGATCTCACGGGCACGTCGCTCAGGGACACCCTCAGCAATAATTGCAATGCTGCGGACCTGAGGAATCTCCATCAGTTCCATAGTAGAGCTGTAGACGGATCGTGAAGAGGCAAAGTTGACAATGGTGTCCACATCGGGATGCTTCTCGAAAGCTTTCTCGACGGATTGGTAGACTGGGAGGAGAGTCTCGCTGGTACCCCAGTACATCTTGCTGACGAATTGACCGCCGAAAGTGTAAATGATACCGGCCACGGAGGGAGTCTTTCTCTTGCAGATGAAATCAAAGTCCAGCATACCCTGGACGGCCTTGGGCTGCATGCCGCTGTCCTCGCTGTCAGGTCTCCCGCATCTGTCTACATGTCCAATGGGCAACTTACTAGACGAAACATCTGGTCTTGTTGTGGAACAGGGCATTCTGGGAAGGACTCAGTGCTCTCGAGGGAGGAGCAAAGCGACGAATGTTGTCGTTGGCGGAGAAAGGAGTCTCGGAATCTATGTTGTCGCCGTTTGGAATGTCAATCGTAGGCACTCCGTTGCTGGCAGCGCCCGCTGTTGCAGAAGGCATGGCGGATGCGGTGTTCTCAGGGGAGTTTTTATGGACTGGGAGGCCCATTGTGTCAGCAGCTGAAGCAAAAAACTCAATGGATGAGACGACAACAGCGCAAGCGATGAGAGACAAGAGAATATTCAAAAGTCCCTCGTCTGGCGAGGAGAGTATAACAGGGGGGGTTTGAAGGCGGGAAAGGTCAAAGGAGTTTACGGGGATCAATTGAGACTTTCCAAGAAGACTTACAGAGGGCGAGGGCAGTTGTTGAGTATGTAAGAGGAAGAGATTGAAGCAACGGCAATTGGAGTTCAGCAGAGGTTCAAAATCGCCGACGAGGAGAAGAAAAAGATGAGCCCAGTTGAATTGAAGCCGGCGGCGGCGGTGGTGGATGGAATGGTGTTCACTTTCTCAGGGTACAATAGGGTTGCCAGTGCGCAGTGTGGAGAGCGAAGACGATGAGAGTGCGTGACTGGATTAGGGATCGTCTGTTGAGGCAGGTCCGGCTAGTTAGCTGCACGACCCAACCAAGGGAAGCTCCTGGGCGGGCACCCGAAAATAGGAATGGCGGCCCCCAAAGTTATGTTGAGGGCAGCACCCAGGTGCATCCAGGTGGCATCACCACGCCCACCAAGTCCAGCACATCCCGCTATCGCCCAGCAGTCTTTCCGGGCGGTGAGATTTTTAGTGGGCGACATCTGCATGGGCTGCCCACTGTCGCCACACAAGCCTTTCAGCCATGTGCGCTATCGACAGCAACTATGCCCTCCTGGGATGCCCGGATGTGGGAGAGGCTGAGGCCCCCTTTACAATGACATTCCCATATCCGCCGTGTCTGAGGGAGCGGGCCTGAAGGACCATTGAACTCCCCCAAACCCCCTATCGATTGGAAGGAAAAGATCTTTCTCGCGTGCCCAACTATTCGGAGTCCGGCCCCCGTCACAAGTGCACGTCGTATCTCGTACTTAGCCTGGTGGAACAGCCGTGCATTGGCGCAGCCTTTACCCGCCTTCCTCCATGGCAACTATCTGTCCAGATTCACCGAGGCCATAATAAAACGCTCAATCGGTACTCGAGACTGAACCAACAGGAAATTTGGTGCCGATAGTCGCCATAGTTGGCGTCTGTGTGACCTTGTTCCGCTGACTTGAAGAGGTAGTTGGGCGCCAATAGATGAAGCGCTGCGATGACAACTCGGCATCGGAATTTTTGTCGATAGCCAGCAGAGACGAGGCGCAACGTCACAGGGTCATGAATTTTTTTTGGCGGTGACCGACAGTTGGGGATTGTCGGTCAAACACCATGGGCCATGGAGCAGAGGCGACGGCGATTGCGGGCGGTTTGTCCCTGGCGTTGGCGCGGATTAGCAGCCTACTAGCCTCCTAACCTTAGCTCCAACACCCTTAACTGCATGCTGAGGTGCCCCTCGATAAGTTTAGCACGCCTAGTCCACGCCCACAAAGCCCACCCCTGCTCCCAACAACCCACACTCCAGGGCCCTAGCCCAAAGGGGATCCACTCAGAAAAAGTCGAGGGCAGCATTGTATCCCTCCGATGGCCAACAGTAAACTGTGCGAGCGAGCAGGAAATCTGGCCCCAGCTGTTCATACTGTTTCTCCTTACAACTTCACGCTCGCACTTTCCATTCGGCAAACTAGACTTGATCTCCTTGTCAATTGTCTTTGCTGTGGTCTTCCTTCCTAGATCTGTCTTCTATCTCAAAATTCAGGACATATTCCCAAACCAACTGCCCCCCCTGAGCCCTTCTCATCCTTACCCCTCACCTCACCGCCGCAACAATGTCAGCAAAGTCCATTCTTGAGGCCGACGGCAAGGCCATTCTCAACTACCACCTAACTCGCGCGCCTGTCATTAAGCCTACTCCTCTGAAAGCCTCTGGCGTCCACAACCCTCCTCCTAAGCTGGCCTCTATCTTCTTTCCTGAAGACCAGTCAGTCAAGACCGTTTTGGACCAAGTTGAGGCAACTTATCCCTGGCTCCTCCAGCCCGGCTCCAAGTTCGTTGCAAAGCCAGATCAATTGATCAAGAGAAGAGGAAAGAGCGGTCTTTTGGCCCTGAACAAGACATGGACAGAGGCAAGAAAATGGATTGAGGAGAGAGCCCGCAAGGAGATCAAGGTCGAGCACGTCACAGGCACTCTTTGCCAGTTCCTCGTCGAACCCTTTGTGCCCCATCCTCAAGATACTGAATACTACATTAACATCAATTCCGTGCGAGATGTGAGTTCGAGCAATCATATGCGTGACCTGCGGCGGCAGATAGGCTAACTGCAACCACTAGGGCGACTGGATCCTCTTCACCCACGAGGGCGGTGTGGATGTTGGTGATGTTGATGCAAAGGCCAAGAAGATCCTGATCCCAGTTGACCTGAAGAACTTCCCTTCAAACCAAGAACTGGCTGCAACACTGTTGCCCGACGTGCCCAAGGGTGTCCACAATGTCCTGATCGACTTCATTGTCCGCCTGTACTCCGTCTATGTGGACTGCCAATTCACCTACCTCGAAATCAACCCCCTGGTCGTCATTCCAAATGCCGCAGGCACCTCCGCCGAAGTCCACTTTCTCGACCTTGCCGCCAAACTCGACCAAACGGCTGACTTTGAGTGCGGTGTGAAGTGGGCCATCGCCCGAAGCCCCGCTGCTCTTGGTCTGCCCGGTGTCAAAACCGACGGAAAGGTCACCATCGATGTCGGCCCGCCAATGGAGTTCCCTGCGCCCTTTGGTCGTGAGCTCAGCAAAGAAGAGAAATATATTGCGGACATGGACGCGAAGACTGGTGCTTCGCTCAAATTGACCGTTCTTAATGCCAAGGGCCGCATCTGGACCTTGGTCGCTGGTGGTGGTGCCTCGGTGGTATACGCCGACGCTATTGCTTCCGCCGGCTTTGTCAGCGAATTGGCCAATTACGGTGAATACTCCGGTGCCCCGACAGAGACTCAGACATACAACTATGCGAGGACTGTTCTCGATCTGATGCTCCGAGCACCCATGCACCCCGACGGCAAGGTTCTCTTCATTGGTGGCGGCATTGCAAATTTCACAAATGTTGCTTCAACATTCAAGGGTGTCATCCGCGCACTCAGAGAGGTGGCTCCCGTTCTCAATGAGCACAAGACTCAGATCTGGGTTCGTCGCGCTGGTCCCAACTATCAGGAAGGTCTGAAGAACATCAAGTCTGTGGGTGAGGAGTTGGGGCTGAACATGCATGTATACGGCCCCGAGATGCACGTCTCTGGCATTGTTCCCTTGGCTCTTCTGGGCAAGACCACAACTGTCCCCGAATTTGGTGCTTAGATAAAAGGATGATGTTTTGATGGTTCCGTGTCTTTTGATCTAGAGCATACCAAGTTATCACTACGACCTTTTGACGATGGATTGGCATGGGGGTGGGCGACCGGAAAAGAGAGGTTGCAGGCTAGGTATGTTTCTTTACTGGAGTTCAACTTGGTGACTCTGTTCGTGGCGGAAGCATTATGTGCGTGGGTGCCGTGTACGACAACGGTTCAGCTGTCGTTTTGCGTCGTGCGGCAGAGGCCATGGCAACTCAAGTAGAGGACCAAGCAAGCGACTTTGTAAATGAACAACATTAGACCGAGACGGTAATGACATTCTGCTTCCAGCAATTTGGTGTCTGTATGCCGGATCGCATTTTATGTGATCGTGGCGTAAGCCATTCCGACCTTTGCTTCACGTTTCAAGTCCCTGTGTTATAGCTCAACTCTCAAAAAGACTAAATAACGCAAGGCTACGGCCCCTTTCCATGAAGCCGTGTTGTACAGAGATCCAGTGTCCTCGAGGCCATCGGCCTGAATGGACTTTTAAATCCCACATCACACCTCTCATGAAGCCAGGCCACATTCATGGTAGACGTCCCCCGGAGTCATTCTCATCGACACGTTTACCAGCTCCAACATGGTCGTAGGACCCAGCCAGCACATCCCCTTAGCAAAGCTGGATCTCAATGCCGCAGCTGCATCAAAACAAAGGCGGCATAAGATTCCGTGAGGCGGATCATCGTGCAGACATTTTCTCTGTATAAAATCTCCCGGGGTCGAATGTCCGTCGTCGCATCATCCACATTTCTACTGCAACCACATCACCATCTACTCCACCAGAATAACCCGTCCGCCGCCCAACTCGTCAATGTACGCCATCTTCCCGCATCCCTGGCTCTTCGTACGATCTTGCTCCCTCAACAGGACAGCGAGGACTTCGACGGGCGGCTCGAGGCCCAGGGCATTTGCGCGACGCCAGCGTTGGAGACGAGGGATGCCGATGCAGGGCCCGTATTGAGAGGAGAGGTCGAAGTGACGAAGGATCTTTTCGTGGAGCGAGAGGTCGGATTGGTGGACTGCCCATACGATACAATCAGCCATGAGACTCAAGAACGGGGGATGGTTGATTACGAAGCTTGATGTGCCGGGGGATTACGGACAATATCGTTGTCGGGGGTATGAAAACGCAATGTGAAAGTGAGAGAGGAGAGGACAAGGGTTTTCAGCAGTCGGCGAGAAGATATGCATATGCCGGACATACCTCTAGGAGCAAGCCGACTGTCCTCCTCCGCCTGCCAGTATTTCTTCAGTTGCACATCCGTGACCTTCTCGGCTGCGAGTTCACGCTCATCCTTGCCTTCTGACTTGGCCTTCTGCTTCTTCCTGGATCTCGCCTTCACCGCCACCTCCTCCTCGGGTTCTGCATCTGGTTCTAGATCTTGTGGGCTCTCCTCCGTTTCTTCGGATGCTAATTCATTTTTCCCATCTGTGACGTCTTCCGGTTCCGTCTTCAACCCATCATCTTCAAGCTCAGTCAACTTCTTCACCGAAGCGGCGTGTTCGTCTCTGTGGGCTTTCGCGCTCGGCTTTGTCACCCGAGCAGACTTGTTGTTGAATGAGAGGGTTGACTGTAAAGGGTTGTGGCCATGACTAGTGGCGGATTTGCGACCTCGGGGCATGTTGTGCAAGATGCAGTGTGGTCCGTTGACGATCGTGTGAAAGAAGTGCAGTACGCCTAGGGTAATTGGTCTAGAGTTAACGAGTGTTTTCTAGAGATGTTGTTCGGAATGAGGATATATTGGTGGTGAGGGTAAGTTCAAAGGGAGGGCAGGTGAATGACGTTCTTCCGCTGCCTCAGCAACCAGCCATGAGGTTCCAGTTTCAGCCATATTTGTTGCCGCCTGAATCATGCTGTTCAGGAGCTCGCTAACTATTGGCGGCCGAGCACGCGTCTCCAATGAAGTAGCATCAACCCCACGTATTCTTGGCATCACTTTGCTGGACGGCGCCGCTTTCAAAACTACCTACTCGCAATTCACCCTCCACTCGCCTCCCCTTCCCTCCTCTCACGCTGTATTTGGTACCATCTATGCATTATGCGAGGTTACTTGTACTTGGTATCGCTTGCATGGTCCTGCCCAGACACAACACAGGATTGTCGCACAAATACACCTACCTCCAAGAGTAGGCCACCCTTCCCAACGCTGGCGAGTTCCCTGTCAAGATAGAGTCGATCATCATATCTTGTGCCTCTCCAACACGGTCAAAAAAATGCCAGCTCCCATGACCCTCGCCGTGCCTGGTCAGCAGCACACTCTCGCCAATCTGGCGCCGGACATTGACCGCGTCGCGGTATCCAAGGGCTTGGGCGCATTAGACATGCCTGTGTGCCACTGGGAACAATAAATCCTCCACAGGTCCCCCTCGACAGCGCCGATAAAGTCCGTTCCCTCACAGGCTCCCGTCAATTCTCGCTCGCCGATTTGACGTTCGGCGAATTCGGCGTAAGTTTCAGTGGTAGGTTAGTCGTTGCATCCGATCATGATCATGAAAGACCAGAACGGAGACGTTTCTTTCGTCTCTATAGGGGTGACCGACACGGAATAGTTGCCTTTCGCCGATTCAGCAATGTCTAGGACTAAGCTGGGGCAGCTGGTCGTGTGCTCGAGATCGCTGCTGACTGCGCTCAGAAGAGTCTGGCTGGTGACATTCGGGTGCCGCTTTACACTTTAGACGCATTCCGGCAGGATGATAGGCTTCTGATCTAACCGCTTGGTCAAGTTTTGGAAGAGTGTTTTACGTCCTGGTCGTACAGCGCGGATGACTTGTCCCTGCTCGCCCACTGATGAAAGAACTCCGCTGCAAGTTCGGAACTGACGGCGGAATTCACAATAACAGTTTCAAGCCGGTTTGTGTGATGCAGCACGCCGTCGAGCATCAACGTCAGTATGTTGTTGGGATAGAGTTGAGCGTGTTTCTGACCGCGTTGGGAGCCTTTGACCATGTCAGAATAGGATTCAAATTAAGCCAGTAAGGAGATACAGGTATTCAGCGCCGAATCTGCACCTGCCTTGGCACCCATTTAGAATCGTGGTCTTGCCACCGCTCTACTCAGGCTGCACGTGTTTTGGCTCAACTTGGGCTCAGCCGTGGTGCCAATTACTCAGGCAGACCAGACGACTACTCAGCCGTGCCGCCCTCCCCATCACCTATGCTCAGTACTATTTGTGGACCGCTACTGCCATTGGATGCCCATTGCTCACTTCATTCCTTACAGCTCTCTGTTTAAGGAAATACACGACTTATCTGAAGTTCCCCAAAAGGCCTTTGCGGTTGAAGTCGACCAATCGCAAGACGCCAAAGATCCGCGCATGAAACTTAACACAAAAAAGCTAACGCAAATCCTCCGTGGCATTAGGGGAGTTCAGGCAACCTCAATATCTCGCGATAAGGCTGCAACTCGTGGACAGAGCGATTGCTTTATAATTGGTGTGATGCAGATCGAGTATCAGGGTTGCGAGATCGCCACCGAGTTAGCAGTTGCCAATTTTGTCAGTCGTTTGAAAGCCAGTTTAATCGTCGGCGCAATTTACAGCAGGACGACCTCGCCATGGATAGCGCTGACAGGAGACGTTCAAGAATGCCTCTCTAGACATAGGCCAAATGTCTATATAAACAGAAAGGAACTCGCAGAATGGACAAATAGACAAACATCTCTGAGGATAGATCAATGCTCTCTACCAACTTGACAGTTCCCAGTCTCACATTCTACTTCAACCAAGATCCAATCCGGCTCCTGCCTGCTTAGTGATAAATTGTGCATGCTTCATTGGTGGACGACTCCAGAAGACCACGTTATATCTAAGAAACGCTCTGGAATGGAGTCGAAGGTGCTTGCCACTAAAAGAAATTGCCCCAAGGCTAATGCTCGATCAAATTCAGCACACATATGATTTTGACGTTCTAACTCACTGGCCATCACTTATCAGCCTCGAAGAAAACCCTCTGCACCTTCGTCTGGTTGAACTCGTCGTACCATTTGGGCGCCTCAGACAGCGGCTTGATGTTATCCGTCAGAAAGCTTCATTGTACCATAAGTCAATGAGAATTCTTTGTGGTGGTAACAGGGTTTCAAGGGAGTCATTGGCTACTGTACCCCAGTTCGTCTTGATGCACGGCCAGCTGTTCAAGGGCTTGCTCAAATAAACCTGTAAGAGAGAGACAAGTATGTCAATAAGAGGGAAACGCATCCTCAAAAGAAGGGCCGAACAAAGTCCCCGCACCAACCACCGACTTGCTTCGCACGGGACATCTGCCCATCTGGATGGTCAGGTTCTTGCCGTAAAGCCTGGTTTCTCGTCCATGGGATCTCTGCATTGTGCACCCCGATGCTGGGGATGTTGCCCCACGGTCTCAATATGTCGAATCCCATCCCAAGCGCGTCGCTATGGCCGACCAGCGTGATTACCATGTCAGCGCCTCTGCCGTCGGTCAAGTCGTGGATTGTTCTCCTCTGGCGGGCCACGTCCTTCTGGGAATTCCGTGGCTCTCCCTCGAGGCTCTTGATAACTTGTAGTCAGGATTCGACGCTGTCAATCGGCAGCACGCCATTGAGCCCATAGTCCAACGCATTCACTAGAGCACATAATCCGACCGGGCCGCATCCGATGAAGAGGATAACACTGGACTTGATCATGGTGTCGTCAAAGCCTCGAAACGCATTGCGTGGGGCAAAGTAGCCCGCAGGGAAGATGTCCGTCGTGAGCACGAGCTTCTTCGCGTCGATGTCCGGGGGCGCGCACGACCGTGCCGTCGGCCAGCGGAATGTGTTGTACACAGAGTGAGAGTGGATCTATCTGCTTGATTGTGTCCTCCTTCTGAGAGACTCTGCCTATCTATGTACTATTTGCACTGTGGCAACGAGCGGTCCGCTGAATAGATCTGGACCTGGCCAGATCTGTCCAGGCCTCGTTATCGACCAGCGGTGGCTCCGAGGCTGTTATAGAGAGGCCTCGGTGGAAGCATCAGTGGATTAGTATCCGGGACATACGCAACGCAGTAGGTACAGAGAATTAGAGTAGCTGAATGCCTAGTTCTATATCACGTAGTCCTATTGACGACAACTCAACGCTTAAGAAAAAGAGAGAGTTCTCTCTCACCCGATTCGGGTGAGAGGAAACTCTTATAGCTTCCTCTCTTTCTGTCACGTGAAAAGGGTAAGGCGGCGTTAATCGATAGCCTTGTCAACTGATAGCCTTGTGCTTTAGCTCTCCTTAGCTTGTGCTTCAACCATCCTTTACCTTATCCTTTTCTTCCTATACCGTCCACCCGATTCGGGTGGAGGGCGTAGGGTACTTGGGGACAACGGTGGGCTCGTGATAATTGGTTGGTTTGCCACAGTAGGGTTCTACTGTCAACAACAGATAAAATTGCATATGGATGGGAAGCAATCTCTCAAAGTGTAAAAGAAAATAAAGAATATGATTAGGGAGAAGCAAAGAAGGCAGCGCAATCAAGGCAGAAGATGCAATTACACGGAAACCTGCGTTCCACAACAGATAAAGGTAGTGATCATCTGCCGGGCTTAGGCATAGTCCAGTATAACTATCTTATATATTTAAGCACTGGTTCCATAATATGACATGTGTGCAGAAACGCGGCCACATTCCATCCCAGGCAGCGTGAACAGAGAGATAGTGTCGTCAATGTTTATATTGTAATAGGAGAAGTTGGAAGTGGTGGACAGAGTTATGATTGGCTGGGGCGCCGACCCTAGACTATGGTTCTTCTTATATAGTTCTAGGGGACTATCTTTCATATACAATACATAAGCAACTAAGTTACCAATAGAGAGGACTTCCTCTAGTTGAGTGTGCGCGTTGAGAAGAGACCATACCCACCGCCGTACGAGTTAATGCCCATGGCTAGTAGCCTCGCCCCAGTTTAATGGTGTCACCAACAAGATCTTCGGCGAATACTTATAGATGGGTGTCTCTCTACGAGCGGTGGGAGAAAATTACGAAAAACAACTGAAATAAACTGCTTGCTGGACCAACAGAACTGAAGAACTGCCTACCTACCTATCTAACTAAATCTGGAGAAACTGGCCATACATATAGAACCGCTGCGCAGGGTGTACCATTTAGATCACTAGCTGAGTAAGTCTGTCCCGCTGTACGGAGCGATTTACGCTGGCTATTCATGGAGACCGCTGCTCGGGGTGCCTTTTAGGATTACTAACTATGTATATTTACTGCCACTGTATGGGGTGAAGATCAACGACTTAACGATTATTTAGACTACCTAGAAGAAATAGAAGAGGAGTATCTCCTAGGAATGTAGGAATGCGTTTAACCCTGAAAACTCCTAACTTAAGAAGCTTAGGAGAAGTCGAAGAACGCGGATCTACTTAAGAAATAATAAAAATAAGCGGTTAAACTAGACTCGCTAAAATAAGCGAAGTTAGAGCGCTACTAATCGAAAAGTAGATCTAGAATTTTAATGAAAATTACTAGTGAAGATAAGAAAGAAGCTCGACGAGAAAGTCAGTGAAGAGATAAAGAGAAGAAGAGAAGAAATAATAATAAAATAATAATAAAATAATAATAAAATAATAATAAAAGTACTAAAAATAATAAAATATCTAGATCTTTTAGTTTCGCTATTAAAATTTTACACTATTTCGATTATAAGAGAAGAAGTGAGAATAATTTAATAAAGAAAAATATCGTCTACGGGAGAATCGAATAATAAAGAAAAGCTAGGGCCTTCTACGATGTCGAGTATTAGCTTATAAGATCTATCGACGCTGGATTCGACGATATAACCGTTATATGTTTCTTCTATCGTAATATTAATGAGAGAAATACCTTAGAGCTCGAACGAAAGTAATAATCTTCTATACTTTAATGGAAAGAACGCTACCTCTTTCTTCGAGGAATTTAAAGAACTATATAAATATAACTAGATTATATTAAGCGAAGAATATATCCGTAGATCTATTCGCTTTATATCTAAAGTAGAGAAAGAACGCTATAAAGAGCTTATTAAGTATAACGTAATGAAGTAAGAAAAGTTTAAAGAGAAGATCTTAGATAAATATAAAGATTAGGACGAAGTATAGCGAATAATAAGTATTTAATATCTTTAGACACTCGCGAAGCATCGACGAGAGAAGTCTTAAAGTCTAGAGCTATATCTCCGTTAATTTCGTAAGGCTACGACTTACTTAATTAGAATCGAAGCCGAGACTAACTATACTTACTATCGTCTTCTTTTATTAGAATTACTAAAGACTTATATAGATAAGATTCGAAAGAAATAGAATTTAATAAATCGAAAGCCGAAGAATTCGAACTTTTAGAAATACTGAAATTAAATAAAAGAACTATAGAATATTAATAATGAAAATAAGAAATTTACGTAAGGAGTACTCGACGAGAAGTTCTAAGAACTACCGTACGAAAGGGAGACTCGACCCTTAGCCGTTCGAAAGAAAGAATCGTAAGAACAACGTCGTCGTAAGGACTATACGAATAGTAAAACGAAGTTCAATAGAAATGCTTCGTCGCTAGTAAATTAATCTCTTACCTCTAAGAGAAATAATTAATCGGTGAAGAAATTATCTCGTTTAATGAGAGCACTAACACTATCGATCTAGACGCGGAACGCTATTACTCTAGACTTTATAACTCGACTAATTAAGATATTAAAGGACGTTTCTTAGGAAGCGATTTAGCCCTCGCGCGAATAGTAGTCCTAGGATCGTTCGGTTTAATTCGAAGAAACGCCGTAGTACTACGGTAGATAGCTAGGTCGACGGAGTTCGAACTTGAGTAATTCTAGAGAGAATTACTTTCTTTATAATTAGTCGGGATACGTACTACGAGATAATCCTTAGTAAGTATACTAGAAAGTAATAGAAGCGTTATATCTTAATTCGGAATATAGAATCGCTCTTAGAAAGTTCCGAGATTAAGATCGTTCTTTATCTACTCTACTAATTCTTACGAGAGAGATAAAGATAGAAAGATTAGAATAAGTTGCGCGAGAGATCGATAAGAATTCGGAAGTTACGTCTGGATGGCCTTATAATATACGAGACTCTAATTCTACGTCACTAGAAGCGAGATTAAGTATCGTCTACGTAGTCGAATCGAGATCTAATTACGCTACTCTAGACGACTCTAAAGATAATTTCCGTATCTCGAATACTATAGGTCTAAAAGGAATTCGTATAGATTAGTTCTAGAGTAAAGCTTACGTAGATACTCTAGGAAAGCGCTTAGCTCTCTAATAAGACGGATATACGTAAGCGAAATATCCTTAAATTAGGGCTTACGAACCCTCGGTAGAAAGACCGAGATAATATACAACGCGATAGATGAGATCTAATAAAGAAATCGTATATAACGGAATCGTAGATGAATCGCTAGGTCTAATTAGCTCGACTAATTAGAGGTCGAGAATTTCTCTATATAATATATAGAATGAGCGGTTACGTAACCCGACCTCCTAGAATACTATAATGAGAGATTCACTAGAGCCCTTCTAGCCTCGTTAGATATTATTACGTCTCCGGACTATAAAAGAGACTACGTACGAACTACCTAGGCCTAGGTCTCTTCGAAAGACATTATTATAGAATCTAAATAGTGCTGGAAAGATCGTAAACTATCTATTAAACTAAGAGATCTCAATTCGAATGAGGAACTTACTATCGATAAAGAAGATTCGGAACGAGTAGTTCTCCCGTAAACATTGGCATTACGACGAAGATAAGTAAGAGCCCGTTCATTAGGGCTATACTTCGAGAGGTAGCGACGTAAGACTTACGTAAGCGAAAGAGAAACCTATTACTAAAGTCGGTACGATGTAAATAAATTCATTAGTGAATCGCCCGATCCGCCTAAGACTATATTATAGTGGGTGCCCCTATCTATCTATAAAGATAAGAGATCGATATAAAGACTCCTTACTAGATACTAAAGTCGAGATTAATCTAATAATTCTCGCTCTAGTTAAAGAGATAGGACTATCTTAATATATACGAAAAGTTAAGTTTATCTACGACGCCGTAGGCTTTAACGACGACTGAGAAAAGTTTATAGAGATAATTGAAGATTTTATAGTTAGCATCGCTAGAATCGAGGTCTTAATAAATGTCTATATAACGAATATTATAGACCTAACGTACCGTTTCATCTTAGGAAGACTATTTTAGAAGGCAGCTTAAGAATTAGTCTAAGAAAAGGACGAGGATACTTACATTATAGGTTTAACGAATAGCTACGTCGATAAGAGAGTATAAATAGTTATATAGACTACTTCTAACTTCGATGAAGATCGAGATATATTCATAATATTCGAGCTTATATACTTAGTCTCTTTAAAAGGCTAGGCGAGTATAAGACGATGAAGAAGCTCGTACTCGCGTTAATAAGAGCTTAGAAGAAACCTAGGACACTAGCCCTCGACTTTAAGATAGACTAGGACGGTAATCTAATCTCGATAACGAATTCTTTCGTAATGGGCGACGACGATCTTTAGGAGCTATAGTTCTTAGCTAGATCTTTCGACGTATAGGATAATAAGTAATTCGTGAGATCGTCGAGACTAGTTAACGACGAAGCCTTAAGATAAGACCTAGAAAATAAATAGCGATATAAACGTCTTAGATCTAAGCGGCCGTTAGAAGCTTGGATTAATACCCTCTATAAGAGAAAAGCTAATAAGGTGAAGTCTATAGATATCGATCGATAGAACGACTTAACACCCGGAGAATTACTAGACTAGAGAGTAAAGACTATTACGGAGAAATAAGCTACGTTTAACGAACGACCGTACCGATTCTCTAAATAAATATACCCTAGACTTATAATATTTTCTTACGAAAAACGTCTAATATCGGAGCGTCTAAAAAAGCTAATTATCGAACCTAACTTAATATCTCTTAAGAAGGAAGTCTTAGTGAAAATCCTATATAATCGGGAAGGCGCTTTAACCTAGAATATTAAAGAGATTAGAAGAATTTATTACGATATAACGTCGCCTTAGATAATTCGAACTATACCGTATATTCTATAGTAGGCGAAGAGTTTCCTAGTTCCTAAGGCACTCGAGTCGATCGTAATTAAGCTAGTTAAGAATAAGATTTAGTCGCGTCTCTTCGAGTTTAGTTATAGCTTATATAGAAACCCCTTCTTTCTAGTTAAAAAGAAAAAGTCTAGGGAATATCGACTAGTAATTACTACTTAGAATATTAATTCGGTGATAATAAGGAACGTTAACTTATCTTCTTCTTTAAACGACTTTATTAAAGAATTCTTAGAGATGTAGATAACTTTTCTTCTAAACTAGCTTTCCGAATACGATTAAATAGAGCTCGTAAAGAAGAGCCGAGATCTTACGGATATTTATATACTCATTAGGTTAGTTCGATGCGTAATATTATCTTAAGAAGCGACTAATTCTATAATCTAGTTCGTACGCATTACGAATCGCATCTTATACGAATAAATTCCGGAACGTACACGACCATTCTTAAATAATATCGCGGTAAAAGAACTAAAGACCGATTACGGATAGAAAGAAGTAGTTCTAGGAATGCGCCGCTTTATATTAGAGTATTTAACGAATCTCGACGAAGTGCTAACTAATCTCGAAAGGGCCGGCGCTACGATTATAGACTAGAAGCTATAGCTCTATATAAATAGAATCGAAGTAGTTAGATACGTCTACGATCGAGATAAACGATATTCTTAAGAATCGAAAACCGATAAGATTCGAAACTAGTCTATTTCGACGAACTAACTAGAGCTCCGTAGCTTTCTTAGAATCTACGTATATTATCGTGTCTAGATCTTTCATTTCGTAATCATTACTAAATCGTTATACGCCTTACTCCGAAAGAATATAGTTTAAATCTAGGAAAGAGTTTACGATGAAAGTATGAGCGCCTTAAAACTTATCTTATCGTCGCCTCCTACTCTAGTTAGCTTAGATTATAGTGAGAATGGCGAATAGATTATTCTTATAGTTAACGCGAGCGGCCGAGAATAAAGAGACGTAATTATATAAGTTAACTTAATCACCGGAATACGTCGAGCTATAAGGTACGAGAGCGAAATATAAATAAAAGTCGAGCTAAAATACGATGCCCTTAAGAAAAAAGCTCGGGGATTACTAAAAGCTCTTAAGAAGTTTAAAAGATAATTATATATCGTATGCTTTATCGTAGAAACTAACGTAATAACTCTCGCTACTTAACTTAATCGATAATCGATAGATTTACTAGGAGTAGTGATTAATTAATGATTAGTTTAGATTCGTAAATTTAACTTTAATGTATAATATATATCTAGTAAGAAAAATATAGTTACGGATACTCTATCTCATCGTTCTCCGACCGAGGAAGATCTTAAAGAGGCGAAGAGAGAAGAAGAGATTAACGATTAAATCGAGACTAGAATACTAATCGTTCGCGGAAATATTCGTCCGATTAAATAGAACGCTACTTACCGGGATTTCGTAATAGTACGATCGGTAGTAGTACGCGTGAGGAATCGATTCGTGAGCTTAGTAGCACCGCGCGTAGTCTAGCTCTTCGAAGATAAATACTTGGAAGATTCGAAGTAGCTTACGAAGTATCTTTAAGATTAATAGCGTCCTCACGGAATGAGTAATAAGAATTTCCGATAGTTATAAAAGAATTTAATGAACTTCTTCGTTCGCGAGGACCATTTATTTAGAAAACTAACAGCGAATAGACTAAGTAGACGGGTGATTAATAATAATGCCGAGAAGAAGAGAATTCTCGAAGCAATATATAATAATACTAAACACTTTAGACGTAAAGCTATACATTAGCGAGTGATCGATCGTTATTTCTAGGAAGGTTAGTATCGGGACGTTAAGAAATTCGTTAAGATCTATTCGAAATATTAGTTCCGCGAAAGTAGAAGATTATATAACGAGATATTCCTAATATTAGTCGATATACGCTGGGAGTAGATTAGTGTTAATTACACCCTAATGTCGATATCTTAAGGGAAAAGATATCTTATGAAAGCGCGAAGTAATATAAGCGGCTAGGTTAAATCTAAAGATATTATATCTATTAATAGTACAATAGTAGCGAAGTTTCTATACGAAGAGATCATCTATCGTTATGGCTTATTTAGAAGATTAGTGTATAACGGCGGATCTAAGAATAAGGAATGAGTGAAAGAACTCGCCGAAAAATATAGAATTAAACGCGTAATTACTTCGGCCTACTACTCTTAGATAAATAAATAAGTGAAGGTAGAATATAGAGATATTACGAATGCTCTTTTAAAAATATACTAAACGAATAGAGAAGATATATAGATACACTATCTTTATACTATTCTTTAGATAGATCGAATAATTATTAAAGTCGATACCGAAATAACACTATACGAAATCGAATTCTTAGATAGATCGATTCTATCGATCGAGCTTAAGATTATAATCTAGAATATTATAAATTAAGATGAGATTATCGATACTATAGACTTAATTACTATAAGGGCCCGGGCCCTTGAAAGACGAAGTAAAGATCTAGAAGAGGTAGTAGCTTATCTAAATAAAATACGAAGGCTCGGGAAGAAATATTTCGATAAGCGATATAGTTTATATTCCGGACTATTTAAAGTGAGTATATTAGTTCTTAGTTATAACATCGTAGAATTAATGAATATATCTATAGAAAAGAAATTAGCCTTTCGATAGTTTAGGCCGTTTAAAATTATAGAAGCGAATTAAGAGAAGGGTACGTATACATTAGCGGAGCTTAATAGGGCTCGGCTAAGTAGTACGTATACTATTAGTCGTCTAAAGAGATTCTATTCGAGACTAGCGAACTTTCTAGCCGATATATCTTCATTACTAGGAGACTTCGCCGACGACGAAGAGTAACAACGGATAATAACTCCGGATTCGTCGTACTTAGCGAAGGCGAAAGATTCCATAGACGTAGAGTTCTCTTCCTCGGAGCGGGGAGAAATCTACTTACGCCGTAGTCGTAGACTTTGAAATAGAGCGACGAGGTCGCCACCCTTAATAGTGATAGTCGAAATTCCCCTTATAATCGACTAAATACGAAGAGAGTATAATAATTTAAATATTCTAGAAGAATCTTTTAAGGAATGAACTACGTAGAGTTCGTTACTATCTCTTTCGCTCTACTATTACGAAGCGATAGAGAAGGTAACGCTCTAAATTTAAAGGCTTACGGGAAGTTTATACGAAAGAGAACGACGATGAATATAGTTTTACGCTCGAACCGAACTACGATGCGTCTAAATCTACGACCCTATTAGCTCCGGAATCTCGCTAATAAAAAGAAGAAGAGAGAGAATGAAGTATCGTAAATCGTTAGGTCGTAAAGAAAATACTATGAACGTAAGGAAGTAAGCGCGTACTCTAATTAGCTAAATTTACTTAAACACTATATAGGGAAAAATGAAATACGCTAATTAGCTAAAATTTCACGGCTATCGGGGTAGTCGTCCTCGCCTAAAACGTTAAAAGATAAAGCGGATATTATGGCCCGAAGTATACTTTCATCGGAAAGTAATGACGCTAGAGAACGAGAGCTTTAAGAATTCTCGCTCACTAAGTAAGAATATCGTAAGGCCTTTATAGATAACTAAAAGATTAGTTATAGATAAGATAAATTAGATAACCGTATAGACTAAAGATAACGAGAAAGATATATATTAGTGATACTATTAGTAACGATACTATCACTAGAAGGTCGAGTCTAGTACGGAATTAGTTCGGAGAGATAATTTAAAACGTAAAATATCGAGATTTTACTATAGAGACGTCGAAATATATATACTTCTACTAGAGATAGATATAAGTATCTAGTCCTTATCTTCTCATTAATCTTTCTTTCGATTACGATTCTACGACTTAATTCTTCGTTAATTATACTATTTCGAATTATTCTAAACTCTCTTAACTCGTTCTTTACTCTTAAAATTATCTTTCTAAGTGAGATTCTAAAAGCGTAAGCCTAGAAATCTTTACATAACTTCATCATTAAGTTCAGTATTTCGACGACGATAGTTCGGACCGAATTATCTTTTTCTTTTCTTTCTTTCTCCTTAGGTTTCTAGCTTAATAATTCACTACGTCATTAAGATATCTAGAAATTCTAGGTCACTTTTACCGAGACTTCTAATAATTCATCTAAATTCTACTTCTATGGCCGCTATTAGTAGAAGTACTAGATATTAAGTATCTAATGCCGGAATCGTCGAAAACTAATCTATTCTTACTATTAAATATCTAGACTATATTAGAGAAGTTACGCTCGAAGAAGCTATAGCTACTATGAATTAGGATAACGCGAATCGAATTAAAGACTTCTATAGCTCTCTTAAATTAAAATATCGATAAATAGACGAGATTCGCGACTTTATAGCCTAATGAGTCTACGACCTCACTAAAGATCTTCTAAATGCCCGTATAGAGTTTTAAAAATACTCTAATCTATGCGCTAAAAAGAAAGAGTTTAATAATAGACGAAATCGTCGCGTAAAGATACGTAATAAGCTACTCTCTAAATACGGCTGAATAAATAATATAAGTCTCTTTAATTATAAATATAGAGAGAGAGACGTTCTCATTCCGCGCGGAGAATTCGTAAAGCTTTCTACTTAGACGTTAGTAGAATTCTTTAATGAATTAATCATTCTATACGGAGGGAATATAACTACACTCTTAAACCAGTATTAATTCGCTCGGAAACATTTACTCTAGTACAACGTAACCTCTCTTCGGCTACTATAAGTCGCCTTATATAAAATAATAGCCCGTCTAGCCCGAATTCGATAGAATCGACACTATAATGCTTCGCCGTATCTAGTTACGGAGGACATTTAGATCGTCCTCGACGGCAAAATATCTAACGATAATGAGCGAATCGCTAAGCGTAATCGTCCCGAGTAGTTAGAGATACTTAGTCGGTACGGATTTATAGAAGCGACTAGACTATACTAAGTAGACGTTCTTTCTATAAACTATAATAATCTAATTACATTCGAAGAAAAATCTAGGCTAGTAACACTACTTACTACGTAAGATTTAATTACTAGGAACGTTTTAGACTCGGGAGTTCATCGATCTATTACTCGTTCTAATACTAGTAATCTCCCTACACCTCGAACTACGAATTTCGCCGGCCTTATCGGTTCTTCTAATACTTCCGTAAGACGTCTAAATACGCGGACTACCCGAGGTGGTCGGATTTCTATTTCTACGGTCTCTACTACGCCTACTTCTATTACTCTAATTTCTATACGACTATGGTAAAGCGCCCTTTCGATACGGCTTAGTTTAACGAGTGTAGGACGAGGAAGCTTAATATAGCTTACGAAATCGGGAGAAGAACGCCCTATTCTTAGGAGTCGCGAATAAATAAATTAAATAAGAAATAATTCGATTAATATCTTAGGCGTTATAAAGAGACCGCGACTATAGACGATGATCCCTAGTCTAGGCTTCGTAGCTCTAAGTCCCGGCTATAACCTAAGTATAAAGAAGCCGAGAATTTTAGAACTCTTCTACGGAATCGAGATCGAATAGTAACTTATAAACTAAGAAATACGTATTATTAGTTCTTCCGGAGCCGTCCTATCACTATACTCTCTCGGAAGAGATACGCTCGATAACTTACCGAATTCGATTCTAAATTCTAGAAGCTCTATCGTGTTCGCGTAATTAATAATTTAGAAGTATATAAGATAGACGAACTACGGAAGAAATATACCCTTAGTTAGCCGTAAAGATATATAACGATACTACGAATTCGAAGCTAAAAAAATAATTAACGTATTAAGCTTACTTACTAGGTATATATCTAGACGATATATATCCGCCTATCTATATATAGTTAAGAAAGGAATCGCCTTATACCTAGAAGAATTAGAAAGAATCGCTGCGCCTTATAAAGATTCTATGAAGAACCTCGAATAATTAATAAAGTAGTAAGAAGAAAGGTTCGGAACGATAAATTACTAGGTTCTATCTAGTCATCCCGACTATAAGGCTATCGATGTCTTAAGTAGTGCTCTTCGGAGCGCCCTACTAAATCCTAGATATAATGAATAGATTAATTAGTCTTTCATCGATGCGAGAATTATAGTAAGCCGGAAAGAATTATATATAAGATATACCATTATCTTAGGCGCCGCGTTCCTTTTCTAGATCAACTAATGTAGGAACGTAAACGCACCGGTGAAATTTAAAGCCTAGGGAAACGTCGACGATGGTATAAGACGACTTATTATCTTTAACGACGACTTAATAGATAAAGAGTATCATTGGCTAATCTTTATAGTCGATGGGACAACGTAGTCGTACTCGGTTATTAATTCGACATAAGATAGATTAGATACGACTAAGATAACACTCGATTTCTTCGTTCGATGGTTAAAGAATAGCGTTTTCAGTATTTCACCCCGGGAAATACGCCTTAAATCTAATCTTTAGTAGAACACTAGCAGTTATAAGCTCTAGATAATTAAGAATTCTCTAGCGATCATTAATGCGGAAACTTACGAGACGGCTCGCTTATAAATAGCCTTATCTAATACTTAAGTCAATATCGAGGATCGTTTCACTATCGCCCTAGAGATCTATAAGATGATTATGCGTAAATCGAAGCGCAGTGGAGATCTAGGGGCGTTAAAGGGCTCGAGTCCGAAGGGGTTAGATGAGAGATAATTAGATAACTTCGTAGAGCGTTTAAAGGATATAAAGAAGAATTAATGTTTCCGAGAAGGATAGGCGAAGATTATAGTTAAGTCTTGAGCGAGGTCGTTAAGGAAGCGAGCGACAATGGGAGGGATGTAATGGGAGAAGTTGGAAGTAGTGGATAGAGTTATGATTGGCTGGGGCGCCGACCCTAGACTATGGTTCTTCTTATATAGTTCTAGGGGACTATCTTTCATATACAATACATAAGCAACTAAGTTACCAATAGAGAGGACTTCCTCTAGTTGAGTGTGCGCGTTGAGAAGAGACCATACCCACCGCCGTACGAGTTGATGCCCATGGCTAGTAGCCTCGCCCCAGTTCAATATTTTTCGTCATGGATTTTGTTATTTAATATCACACACTTGATCATATCGGGGGGGTTCTTGCAGACCAGTCCAAATGCCTCGTGTGCCTGCGAAAAGTCAAAAGTATGTGTAATAAACGGCTTCACCACCACTATACCGGTCCCAACTAGCGCAACGGCGCCATCAAATGTGTGGGCATGACGCCAAATTGGTAAGATTGTCGACCTCCCTTTTGGCCGCTTCGGCCTGATGTAGACTCTGGATTACAGCAACCAGGCCCACGGCCACCAACTTGGCCCCAGAGCCGGCATAGAAAAGACTAATGTTGGCACACACCGGTGCCCCAGGACATCCAAAGACGAAACCCGCGGGCTCAAATCCGGACTTGTTTC
This sequence comes from Cladophialophora bantiana CBS 173.52, assembly GCF_000835475.1. NCBI lineage: Eukaryota > Fungi > Ascomycota > Eurotiomycetes > Chaetothyriales > Herpotrichiellaceae > Cladophialophora > Cladophialophora bantiana. Next base: position 468,553 of record NW_015971596.1, read on the forward strand.
GCAACTCTGTGCTCTTTTAGATGACGAGATCGGACTTAGTCTCTTGGTCGGCCACAGCCTGTGTTTGTATCTTTGTCGACATGCCGAAGATGCGGTCCACAAGTTTGTTTTGCTTTGCAGATTCCAGTCTGCTGGCTTCGATGTCGGCCATGGCCATTCTGATAATAATGGAGGTCTGGCCCGCAAAGCCCTGTAGCTCGTGGTGCGAGTCGAACGTGCGAAGTAGCTAGTGGCCCTGTTTTGGTTTGTATAATCGCAAATCTTTCGCCCCGAAGAGTGTGGCCGCCTCAAATGGCACTTCCTTCTCGATAGGAGTGAGCATACCAAAACGTATCCCCGATGACTGGTGCCAGACATCCCTGCCATCAACGCTAGAACGGATGTTCAAAAGAAAGCAAACTGTGAAAAGGGCAGAAGTTTCAGGCCCCTTCATAAACTCTTAAATGAGCATCTAGCACGACAGAAGACCGAAATACGATTGCGAGAGCAGGTGAATAAAATCCGACTCACCCTGAATAGTGTTGAGCTGACCCAGCTTACTGTCACAAGGCTGAGAACAGATAAGTCTCTTGGCTATACCGTTGTGCGATTGAAAGATTATTGGCTGTCAATACCTGCTGCTGCGACGAGCATTAAGTAGCCTTCTCTACCGGCAAAACAATTAGAGCGGGGATTGATTTCAACCAGGCCGAGACTGATGCCCCTTGCCCTAATATTCTAAAATGCGGGCCGACGACTGAGTATTCCGGCATGAATAGTGATATCCTCCTTTAGGAAACGTACGCGTTGTGACCTGAGAGCACTGCAATACGAGGTGTATCCTAGAGTATTCTTAGTGAGGCTAGAGGGGGTGGACGCTTTCGGAAGAGGTCTTCGGCTACCAATTTCTCCGGCGACGCAGGGAATATCTGTCTGGTCGAGTTTTTGTGGCAAAGGCGCCGAAGATTGCAGCGGGAAAGGATATGGAAAGATCGACTGAACAAAATGCTACGGATTGATTCCGGAAGTGACAAGGGGACAAAATCTGAGTAAATGCAGGTAGACTAAAGCCTGAGGAAGAAAATAGATCTGATCATTACTCTCTCATAAAGGCACGCTTTCACAATTGAACAACATTTCGAACTCAACAAACATGGCTGTATCAAATGCCCTCGCCAACGGCGTTCTTCCAACAAGCTATTCTGTGGATGAATTCGCGGTACGCGACATCAGAGAGTTGGTCATGGATTGCTGTCGTCAAAATGGCGGCGGCCATAGAGGTTCAGCCATTGGCATGGCACCTTTAGCTGTCGCGCTCTGGCGACACACCCTACGATACAATCCACAAAATCCTTTCTGGTTTGACCGGGACCTCTTTGTCCTGCCAAATTGGCATGTAGTAATTTTGCTGTACGTGATGCTGCACATCACCGGATATTCGCACATGACTATGGACGAGTTGAAACCGTATGCAAGCGATTAGGGATTTAAGGATGGAAAATGGAAGACTACTCTATGCCACCGGCATCCCGAGATTGAAGTTCCAGGAGCGGAGGCGACCACAGGCCCGTTGGGTCAAGGAATCGCCAACGCAGTTGGACTTGCAATCGCATCCAAGAATTTTGCCGCCAGGTACAACAAGGACAACTTCACCATAACGAGTTCCTGTATGTATTTCAGCGCGGGAGACAGTTGTTTACAACAAGGAGTCGCCCGAGAAGCTCTCGCCATTGCCGGCCACCTAAAACTCGACAATCTTTGCCTCTGTTACGACAATAATGCGATTACCTGCGACGGACCGCTGGACTGGACGGCGAGCGAAAACACGAACTCCAAGTTGAGAGCTCTCGGATGGGATGTGATCGATGTTTTTACAGGTGACACATCAGTCGACGATGTTGTCGCGACATTGCAGCTGGCAAAGTTGATGAAAGGGAAGCCAGCTTTTCTCAATATTCGAACCACGATAGGGTATCAGACTGCCGCCGCTGGTACGGCAAAGGCTCATCACGGAACGTTTACTAACAAGGATCTTCTCCATTACTCCGCTGGCGTGAGCTAACAAACACATTACGTTTCAGAGCAAAGTTAAGGAGCTCTTCGACAAGAAGAATTACGAAGGCGCTATGAAAGAGGAACATTGGAAAGCCACACTTCAGGACTACATTAGCACTTTCCCAGAAGAGGGTGCGGAGCCGGTCAAGATACTCAAGGTCATCCAAATAGCCACACATGACACCGTCAGTGAGGTGCAAAATGGTCCCATCATCAAGCTGTTGAATTAGATTCTCCGTACCGAGCCATGCCCAACGTCCTTTTCATTCGTCCCGCTGACGGAGAGGAAGTCATTGGAGCCTGGCTGATAGCTTTGTCTCAGAAGAATCGCCCGTCGATGATTTCGATGGCCGAGACCCTGCCACTGTCCAAATCCACCAGACTAACCGGTAATTGGTCTTGAAGGGCGGCTACGCCGTCGAGGAAAGAGAAAATGCGACTGTGACAATGGTTTCTTGAGAGTTAGAACTACAATTCGCCGTCCAGGCCGGTTCCAAGTTGACATCGGACGGCATCATTACCCGTGTGGTCAGCCTGCCATGCATCCTCCTCTTTAGTGAACAAAGCGATGAGTACAAAGACTCGGTCTTGTCGGACACTCCATGTGCCATCTCTGTCGAAGCATACGTCTCCACCATCTGGGCACGGTACTGTAACGCTTCGATTTCGTTGGACTCGTTCGGGTTCTCCGGTGCCGGATGGGCCAACTATGGCCGCTTTGGCCTTGACACCGAAGGAGTTTACCGAGAGGTTACCAAGTATGTTGGCTTGCACCAAAACGGAGCGAAGCCGAGAAGGTGGACTTTGCTAAATAGATCCAATCAGCACAATCAGGACTTGTGAGCGGTACATCATCGAGACGAACTATGAATAAAACATATCCGCGCCAGCTCGCCAGCTCCCTCCGATCATAGACGCTCAAGTACCGATCCAAACGCCCACGTATCAGACTCTCAAGTTCTTCCGAGTGGCTCTGTTAGCCCAACCCTTACCTTCTAGGTTAGGTTACAGATCACGTGACGACACTGTGAAGAATTCCCCACCTGCAAAGATCGCCCCCGCGAGGTAGATGGACTTCTCTTCTGTATTCAATCAATGAGATTATCAACGGACCTTCGCCCAACAAGCTCCTTCGACTCTTGGCCAAGATCTTATTAATTAGTATCGATTCAATGGCTGCACGAAAGGGGAGGCGTTCGCTTGTGCGGTGCGTTTGGAATTCATATGAGTACCAAAAGTGACACTCAAGAGGTCTACATTGACTCCCGTCAGCGCCCTCTATATTTATCCTCTTTTCTCGAGATTGAGTCTCTTGTGCTGTTTAATTTTTTTTTTTTTTTTTAGAGGGCGAACCTGAGAGATCAATTGGCATCTTCCAATGAAAGTCAGAGTGTTATGGCACTGCTGAATTAATGCTCATTATGACGAGGTGTCTTCTACACTGAGCCAGGGGCCTAGTATTTTAACAGACCCAGCCACCGTCCACGCTGACCGGAACCCCCGTGATGAAGCTAGAGTCTAACCCGAGCAGGAATGCAACCGCTCTTGCAATCTCCACCGGTCGTACGAAACGCCCCAGGGCGGTAATCTCAGGGTTCTCTTTCTCTTGGGCCGCCTTCGGGTCAGCATCGATCGGTCTTTACATCATGGGAGTCAAGGTATAGCAACTGGAGCCACTTAACGTTAACAGTGAACTTCTGGATCCGATTTTTAAATGCGCCGGACGCATACACGCAATGATCAGCAGATGGTAGGGGATAGTGGTAGGGGATAGTGGAACTCACGGTGCAATGGCGGCGATCCGAATGTTTCGGCGTCCAAACTCTTTGGCTACGCTCGACGTCAAGCCGATCACGGCGTGCTCGCTCGCTGCGTAGGCACGCCGCCTCTGCCCGGCCAATCATCCCCAGCGTACTGGCAAAGTTGACGATGCTGCCGCCGCCGTCGCGCTGCAGGAGGTGCGGGATATGAGCCCGCAGGCAGTTCATCATACCGCGAACATTGACCGCGAAGACCTCGTCCCAATCGGCATCAGTCTGGTCCAGCACGCTGCCCTTGTTGTGCGATTTTGGAATGATGGCCGCTAGGTTGACGGCGCCGTCCAGACCGCCCCACTGCTTCTCGACGTCGGCCAGCCATTCCTCGGTCTGCTCGCGATCGGTGATGTTGACTTGGTGCGTCAAGAGTTCGCCACCAGCATCGGTGAGTTCTGCCTTGACGGCGGCGAGGAGGTCCTGTTGGATGTCGGCGATGGCGACCTTGGCCTTACGTTGGACTAGAAGCTTAGATACCGCCCGGCCGATGCCAGAGGCGCCGCCCACAACAGCGATGACCTTCCCTTGCAATACAGGAGGCTCCGACATTCTTCGGGATTGGGAATGCAACGGCCTTGTTTGGTTTTTCAAGTGTGTCTTTCGCCGACCAAATCTGGGTGTTATCTGCCAAGTTTACCTTGGGAAACATGCGGATCAGGTGCTTCAGTGGTTATAAAAAAAAAAAAAAAAAAAAAAAAAAAAAAAAA